>NC_133402.1:5765574-6071631 GCF_047511655.1 Castor canadensis | reverse complement strand
ATGCTCTCCCCAAATGTCTGGGTGAGGGTTCTCCAAGCTCAGAGCTTTCTCTAAAATGTCAGGCAGTCCCTGAAAATCACTGGTAAATCCATTTCCTTTCCGATCAATATTTCATGGGTCTCTTCCTTAGTATTCTTTCTTCACTACATAATTCCCATCAAGTCATGGAAACATCCCACCTCATAGCTGGTGGGATTGGTTTCTAATCTGTCCTTTTGTAAGCTTTTAGCCGGTTCTCAGTTCACTTACCTTTTCTCACTGACCCTCTCCACTTCGGAAGACATCCACCTGGTGTACTAAGTTGAAAAGTGCCCCCCAAAATGTCATGTCCACTTAGAACCTCACCTCTTTAGAAAAGAAGGAATCCAACGATGTCATTAGTTAAAGTGAGGCTACAACTAGATTACAGTGGTCTCTAAATCCAGTGACTGTCCTTAAAAGACCCTATGAAGACACAGGCACACACACAGAGGAGAGATGACTCTGTCTACATATCGATCTACTTATAAGGTGAAATTAGGTCCTGAACTCATCCTATGTGAGTAAGAATTAGTGAGAGGAAAGGGAGGCGAGAGGAGGATTGAGACTAGAGGGAGGGAAGGAGAAGGAGAATGAAAGAGAGGTAGAGAGAGGGAGAGAGAAGAAGTCAGGTGGCAGTGATGTGGCTACAAGCCAAGGAATGTCTAGTCCTGCTGACAGCCATGAGAAGTCACTAGAAGCCAGTAAAGAGGCACAGAGTAGATCTGCCCTCAGGAGGAACAGCCCTGCTTACAACTGACTCCAGACCTCCAGAACTGAAAGTGAAGGCATTTGGTTGTTCTAGCCCACTCTGATTGTAGCATTTTATTACAAAGCCTTATGAAAACAATACACTCAATGACGTCCACTTTTCATTAACTATCAGATACATGGTGCACCTTGAGTGGCCTTCTGTGGTCTGAGAGCAGTGGCTTTCAAAACTCTGTGGGCTGCAGAATTGTGCTAAGTGAGTGGTTCTTAATTAAATCCCAACTTGAGGGCATTTTTTCCCTCTTTTTTGCAGTATTGGGATTGAACTCTTGGTCATACTAGGCAAGGGCTCTATCACTTGAGTCACATCCTTAACCCTTTTTTGCTTTAGCTATTTTTTTGCATAGGGTCTTGCATTTTTGCCCTGATCCAGTGTCCTAGCAAGATACTCCTACTTATCCCTCCTGGGTGGCTGGAATTACAGACATGAACCACCATACTCAGCTTGTTTGTTGAGATGTGGTCTTAGTAATTTTATGCCCAGGTTACCCTCAAGCTGTGGTCCTCCCCATCTCCAACTCTCAAGGAGGTAGGTTTATAGATTTGAGTCACTATGTCTGGCCTTTATTTTGTTTTTGAGATAGGATCTCACTAATTTTACTCAAGTTGGCCTCAAAAGTGCAATCTTCCTGTCCTACCTCCTGAGTATCTGGGATTGCAGGTGTGCAACACTGCACCTGGCTTCAACCTGAGATACTGATGCAGTAGCTCTGAAAGGCTCAGGGACAAATATGTTAATAAACTGCCTCTGAGACCCTTCCCAAGTGACAATGCCACAGATAACCCTAGGACATCCATTGATAAGTGTGTTGTAAGTTATGTCAGTTCAACTAAATTCATTCCTGCTTTCCCTGGGAAAGCATTTTGACCTGGAACAAATGAATGTTGCTCTCATCAAATGAGACTCTTATTGTTCTCAACTTTTTGAACTCAGGGACTCAGGCTTGCTAGGAAGATGCCCTACCACTCTATCTATCACTCAAGCTATTCCACCAGCTATAATTCTTAACTTTTTAAGAAAGGAGAATGAGTGTGAAATAATGGTCCAACTGAGGCAGAGAGTCATAGAGAAGAGTTGAAAAGCCAAGGTGGACCTTGAAATTCAATCCATTTCATAAAATCAGTTTCATCCTATAAAACTTCCTTCAGGAGCAGAAGCAGAAGGGGGTAGAGCTTGAGTTTCACAGACTATGGCTTACAGCAATGTGTTTTCCTGGCTGCATCTAACTATGCTTTAATAATTTTAGAACTTTTTCTTCTCTTTTCTTTTTAATGATGGCTGGGTTTGAACTCAGGGCCTCACACTTGCTAGGCAGGCACTCTACCACTTAAGTCAGTCCACCAGCCCTTTTTTGCATTTTCCATGTAGCTGGGATGACAGGAATGTGACACTGCATCCAGCTATTGGTTGAGATGGGATCCCAGGAACTTTTTGCCTAAATTGGCCTCAAACTGAGAACCTCCCAATCTCTGCTGGGATTACAGGTTTGAATAGCTGCACCTAGACTAGATCTTTTTCTTAAAGAAGGCTTCCAAATGGTCTAGATTTCATGCTTCCTAAAATCCAGATCCATCCATGCTTGTGAGACATGAAAAGGTGAGTGTAGGTAGGTCAGGGTAGAGCTCATTTGCCAGGATAACACCTGTACAGTTTCTCAAGCTTTCTCTTGAACTGCCTATGGGAGCTACTCAGGTTTCTAGGGGGTAAATCAAGGTACAGTCATGGGCTTCAGGACACTCGGCGTGAAGAAAGGGCTCAACAGCCTGGAGAAAGACTAGTTTTGAGGACTGGTGGAGCTATGTCTACTCATTGCTTAATGTATGTTTGAAATTCACCAAATGTCATTCTTCCTTCCCAACCTCATTGAAGTATAGCTCAGCAACAGGCAAATGTGGGTACTAAGCTCACACCAAAGTGGAAAGTCCTGCTGAAAACATTTGTCTAGCTACACAAAAGAAGCCTGGGTTTGTCATTCTATTCCTCTTGAACTTCTCAAATTAGGGTCATATTATTTTCTATCCCAGGCCAGCTTGGATGAAGTGAGTATTAAGTTTACAAACTTAATTGACAAGCAACTCAATTGACAGAGGCAGTGACAAAGGTGCCCTTCTTCTAAATTCACATGGCTCCAGAGAGAACCAAGCACTGGCAAACATTTGCAAGAGAAGTGGGGGTTGGGAGAAACCTTATTGGTCAATGACAGGGTTGTCTCTTTCTTGGCTGTTAATTAGTCATTTCACACAGCATCAGTGACAAGAAGTTAAGTCCCAGTTAACCCCAGATATCAAAAAAGAAGGAGTAGCAAAGCAGGAACTTGGCTTTGACAGTACCATACTAGAAACTGTTGGCTGAGCTGAGATCAGAACCATGGGATGACCACTGGGATGGACTCCTTAAGAAAAAGGAGTCTACTGGGTACCAGTGGCTCACACTTGTAATCCTAGCTACTCAGGAAACAGAGATCAGAAGGATTGAGTTTCAAAGCCATTCCCAGGCAAATAGTTCTCAAGACCCTATCTCAAAAATGTCCATCACAAAAGAGGCCTGGAAGAATGGCTCAAGTGATAGAGCACCTACCTAGCAAGCAGGACTGCCAAAAAATAAAAAGATAAGAAAACAAGGCTTTATAGCTGATTTAAAATGGAAAGTATCCAACACCAAATTGAGAGTACTTATTCAGCAAACATTTATTCACTCACTTCTATAAATGAGGACTGAGATAAGTTGTCAATAAATACTGTGGGCTACTTGTCTTTGGTTATCTTCAAAGGTCCCCCATGTGAAAAGACAGGGACAAGAGTGTTGGTACCTTGTAGGTCTCCTTGAGTTTTGAATTTTTAAGGGACCAAAAGGCATTGTTGTCTGTGTTCTGTGAGAGACCACTTTCTTTCTGGGGTGCAATATGTTCCATTCTGAATGAGCAAGCTGTAATCGCTTGATTTAGGATGTGCCACTACTATTTGATATGGAATCAATTATATTTTGAGAAGCTCATTGGATCAACCCCTTCAGCCCTCAAAGGCTTCTGCTAATTATTAGATCTGGGGCTAATATTATGATTTCTGCTTTCATTTTTCTCTAATGGAACTGTTGGCATGAGGATACCCTACACCCAGGGGCTTCAGGATGACTGAGGAGTAAAGTGGAGAATTCTGTGACTAAGAAGCCAAAATGACATAGGTGGCTTCCATACTGAGGCACATAGTATCACTCTTTTATTTCATTATCAATTTGCCCTCCACTGTTATGCTCATATTAATATTTGGATTATTTCTAATACTTTCCTCTATCTAATCCTTAACTGCATAGCCACATGTTTAGGTTGAACCTACCCAAGGGACTGCCACTGTGTCCCAGCACATCCCCCAAAGCCAATACCAGTATCTGTAGTTGACAAGATAACATTTCTCCAGGTAGTAAAAAATTTTGCTCCTTTTGTTTTGTGGTACTAGGGTTTGAATTCAGGGACTTGATTTGCCAGGCAGATACTCTACCACTTGAGCCATGCCCCAAGACCTTTTTGCATTTATGTCTGGGTTGGTCTGGACTGTGAGCATCTTATTTATGCATCATGCATAGTTAGGATGACAGGCTTGTGCCACCACAAACAGCTTTTATTGGTTGAGATTTGGTCTCATTAACTTTTTGCATGAGCTGGCCTCTAACTGTGATCCTTCTGTTCTCTGTTTCCTCTTGAGTAGCTAGGGTTACGTGCATGAGCCACCATACCTAAGTACCTTGCTCTTTTTTGTTTCTAAAAGAAAAGCTTCAAAGTCAGACTCAGCACCAAGAGGTACAGAATGTTCTTGCTACAATATTCCATGATGATGGTGGATTTGTTGAGACTCAGAATTCTTGGTAAGCTTTTATAGATGGCAGTCTACATTCCCCTAGGCAGTTAAAATACAGGTCTGGATACAAGCAAAAAGCCCACACAGGCCAAAGAGCACCTGGTCAGAATTCTTTGCACAATGTCTTCATTATTTATAATGACCACCTTTGATTTTCATTTTCCCCCTAGATCTTTGAGTCTCTGACACTTTCCTCAGATCCCTTTGTTGGCCCTAGCATCCCTCACTGGCACCCTTCCTCTTGGCTCCAGTATCTATCTAGTATTAGAGATTGAACCCAGGGCCTCATGCTTGCTAGGCAAACAACTCTACTATTTGAGCTGGGCCCCCAGCCTTTTGCTGTTTTAGTTTATTTTCCAGATAGATTCTCAAACTTTTGCCCAGGTCAACCTCAGACCATGATCTTCCTACCTCCACTTTCTGAGTAATTGGGATTACAGTCATGTACCACCACACCTGGATAACTAACTACTGAATGAACATATCTCCTTAGACTGATGATGATGCCATGGGTTCCTTATCAGTCAGATCATGTCCATCCTTCCTGGATTCTGTGTTAGAGGAAAGATTTGATTTGCATGTATAACATACACACCCTCCCCCGCCCCCCGCCCCGGGAACATTTTCATGAGACATACTGCCAAAGACATGCATGACTCTTACCTGAACTGACAACCCCAGCCCATGCTGGCTTAGCACTGTGCAACTCACCAAGCATTGTTTTATTTCTTTCCAATAAATATGAGTACATCTAACTTAAAGCTACTTCAGAAACATCCAACTACATCCTGAAAATTGGAAGTTTCTCTTGAAGAAAAAATATGCATATTTTTTTTTGTTTCAATCCAGAAAACAGAAAGCCTTAGGGAGTGAAGGAGTAAGAAAACCTCAAGGCCCAACTGTACAAAGTTTGGAGGGACACTTTTCTACCCCCATGTTTGCTCCTAATGAGTTATAGGGTGTTCAGTGCGTTCCTCTCTCTGAATCACAGTGTCCTGGTTTATAAGACAAGGTCACGAGCTCGCTTCAGGCTAATTCTCAGGGCTTGTACTTTTTGTGAGGTTCAAAGAAGACCTCACACATGAAATGCTTTTGAGTTTGTGAAATACATGTATTTGTATGTATATATATATACATATATGAAATGCTTTTAAGTTTGTGAAATATATAGGGATATATTGTACATTTTACTACATCTTAATATATTGGCTTAGAAAATTACACTCCAAAGAGCCACAGAGATATAAAATAAGAATGTTTGTTACATCAACAAGATTGTTGGATTTCATGCCTCCTAAATGTCAAGGGCCTTAGCTGACCAGACAAATGCAGAACTGAAACCTTTGAGGAAAAAGGGAAGGACAAGAAAGAAGGGTGAGGAGCTCTTGGAGCCAGAGCTTATTAAATCAATTACATGATTAATATGAAGGGGGTGGGAGAAGGAAGAAAGGGGCAGTTCTTCACCCTGAGCAGGAAAGGCTGCTGATCAAGCAATTTCTGTAACCTTCTAAGCCACCAAGAAAATTGCCTCTTGGTAGATGAATCAAACTGGAGAAATATATTTGTTGACAGCTATTCATATTTTAAAAAGGGAGTATATGGATTCTTTCATATCACTCAATCCCAACTGACAGGTATTAACACCATCAGAAACATCTCCATGTGAATCAAGGGTGACATATTTTCCTTGGTCAGAATTTTCTCCTGTGACAGAAATGGAAGCTTTGTGTCTTTGATATGAATGGGGCTTCCCAAAGAAGAAAGGGTTTGATGGAGTTTCCTTCCTAGCACGCTATGGGACATGTCTGCAAACCTCGAGTTTCACAGAAGATCATTAGTCACGAACAGCCAATGATTCAAGTCATCTCCTTGATGGAATTTTAAGATGAATTCTTCTTGGAGGCCATGGGCCAGGTCCTGAATCAGGAAAATAAAAATCACCCAGGCACCCTGACCAAATTAGCTGATCTAGTGGGTGGGATGGAAGGCTGAGGCCACGGCTTCTATTAGCAACCAGGTCTTTCCCGTTCCGGTTGACAAGATGGACAATCATCCACCCTCGTAAAAGATTCATGACCCAACTTTGCACTCTCTTCTGCTTGCTTTCTCATAAAAACCAGTGCAAATCCTATCAAAAATTTAGCAGAATCCCTGCCTCATCTGTTTAGGCCTGAAGCCAGTTGCAGGGACAACTCGTTAGGGACAAGCTCATTAAAACCAGCCCTTGGGCAAAAGCAGTTTGCGGGCCTCCTCATTTTTATTCACTCTCACCTCCCTGCCCAACCTCCTGGAGCCCTCAGACGTGTGGCTTCTGAAGGTTCTGTACAGTGCGCAGGTCTGTTTGCAGAGTTGCTGGGCCCCGGGTTCGACAAATGCTGCTCTTTGCATCTGCCAAAGATCATCTCTGATGATCTGGAGGGCTGTGTTGTGACAGCAAAGGCAGGAAGTAGGGGAGGGAGTTCTGAAGGCTGGCCAGCTCATCACCTGGGGATGCTGGGGATAACACCTGGTATTGGGGCGGTCATAGGAACCCTGAGGACCGGGCTGGAACTCTGGCAGAACAAAGGCCAAAAGGTAAAATCTACTGGGTCCCATTCCTGCATCCTGTTCAGTTCAGTACTCAGACCCCTGGGTACTTGGAGACCAAGTAACAGCCTGCCTAATGGATTCATTACCAGATGTTTTCTGCTATGTGCCAGGGATGTCATTCTCTACATGAGCAAGGGAAAAAGCTCATTTGTACTGAGAAAGAGCTCTTGGAATCTTCAGGCATGGTAGAAAAGGATAAGCAACCCTCATACAGATACATACCTGGCCGGTGTCTTGGGGCAAGTTTTTTTTAATTGGGGGGTGGGATGGAAGGAAAGCATTACAAATCCAAATGCTTCCATGGTGGTAGGCCAGTGGGCAGTTAAGCTGGCTGGGTCTAGGTCAAGAATAAGGGTCTACCTTAAACTTGAGTTGGAAGCTCCTGCTCTGTTGAAGTATGCAGAGCTCTATCTGGGGTGAAAAGTGGGGAAGTAGCCCAGTTTGCTGGTGCCTAGGTTTTCACAAGAAGTCAGAAATTGTGGCTATGAAGTGAAATCTTCACATCTTTAAATGTGAGCAACTAAAAGAATATAAAATTCGCTGTGTGAGAGAAACAAAGAGTGTAGATGGCAGGTTTGTTGCACCTGACATGAAAAAGATACTGAAGCAAGAGGGGGGTCATTACCGCTCTTAGTTTTACTACCTAGTACATGGATGAAACCCAGTAGGCCCTTCTCTGCTCTCCTCTAAAGAGAAGGCCGGTAACATAATCTCTCAGAGAAAAATATCTATGACTCATGCTGTAAAAAATACACTTTATTAGATAAGACTTCTAGTTTCCAACAAATGGAAGGAGTATGCAAACAACTCCACCACTGCCAAAACTCTTGATGTGGATTGTTTTTAAAACATAGAATATTAGCCAGGTGTGGTGGGTCACACCTGCAATCCTAGCTACTGGGGAGGAAGAGATCAGGAAGATTGAGATTCAAGGCCAGCCTGGACAAAAAAGTTCATGAGACTCCATCTTAACCAATAAAAGCTAGGTACAATGGTGTGTGTCTGTCATCCCAGCTAGCTGAGAGGCATAAATAGGAGGACTGCTGTCCAGGCCAGTCTGGGTATAAAGAGACCCCCCACACACTATGAAGAACAGCTAATGTAAAAAGGGGTGTGGGTACAGCTTAAGTGGTAGAGCCCCTATCCAGTAAATGCAAGGCCTTGAGCTCAAACCCCAGTACTACAAACAAACAAACAACAAAACTCCAAGATTATTAGTCTAATAGAGCTTCCTGAGGTAGGACAGTCAAGTCACATGCACATAGCATCAATTCCCTGATTTGGGGTTCCTTTAAAAAGGAGAGGTTGGTGAACTGGTGAGATGCAGGGCAGTCCCTTTTCTCTACCTCTTTGTAAGAGGATACAGCAAGACTTGATCCAAGATTGACTCCACTGCACCCTGGGGCTCTCTGCAACCTTTGAGAGCTACTACAGGTAGGGAATAGAGAAGAGACCAAGCTCTAAGTTTCATTTCTCTTCCTTCTTTCCTCTTTCCAAGCCTGAAACTGAGAGCCTCTATCAGTATCATTGTCTGCATTCACCTGAGACAATGTGTGAAGCTAAAAATGAATGGATGAATGAATGAATCCTCCAAATTAAAAGTATGAAAATCATAACAGAACCTCTAAGACCTAATTTTCTAGAAGCCTGAGGCTTCACTGGCCTACCCAAGATGCTTAATGCTGGCCCTATCACTCTGGCTCGCTGGGCCTCCTCATCTCACCATCTATTGGGATTTGGGGACATACATAGGTGTATTAATTACTTTTGCATAGCTGTGACCAAAACATATGACATAAGTGACTTAAAGGAGGATAGATGAATTTTGGCTCATGGTTTCAGAGCTATAATCCCATTAAGGTGTATAGGAGCACAGCAGTTCACATCATAGAGACCAGGATGCAGAGAAAGGGACAAGAAGGGACCAGAAACAAGATAACCCCAAGGTTTGACCTCACAGTGTCCTGCTTCCTCCTGCTAAGTCCTACCTCCTAAAATTTTCATAACTTCCCAAGATAGTGCCACCTGGTGAAGACCAACACATTTAACATATGAATCTGTAGGGGGATGTTTCACATTCAAACCATAGGGGAAAACATTTGAGAGAGGTTTCCTACCCTGTAACCATTCTACCTAAATTCTACCCTTATCCTACCTCAACAAGCTGTTTTAAGAACTGTCTTGAATTCTCACAGCAGTATGCCATAGCTAGGGTGAAGCAATCCCCTGATGTTCATATGGGAAACCACCAGGCCACAGCGACTGATTTATTCTATAAGGACTTGGTTGTTCTGTGGGTAAGGAAGGCAGGAGGCTTCATTGCCACCTCTTCCAATGCAACCATTTACTATCCACTTTGAACATATTCTCTCTCCCATCTACTTATTACCACCTCTTCCCCAAACCCCACCCCAATTTGATGAGGGAGAAATTTGTAAATTTGAAGGTAGATGCTGAGGAAGGGTATGCACAAGGCACATCCATTAGTGATGCAGATGCAGTCACAAATGAGACAGCCTGGGCATGAGTTGTGCCTGTAAAACTGTTACCTAATCCAGATAAAATTTATCTTGGGGGAAAACTGAACAGTGTTGGGACTGAAGACATTCTGCATTTAAAACATGGATTATGTGTGCCTTCCTGTTGCCTTTTTATTAGGGGGAATATTTGCAAATCTCATTTATGCCAACTTTCAAGACTAAGAGAGGCATGGGCTAGGTGGATAATTCTGGATTAAAGCAAATCATACCTGAACTAGAAAAAGACAAGTGATTTGTTCTCTTTCTAGAGTGACTAAATATATTCTCCATTCAAAAAGAAATGTGAGACTATATATATATATTTTTATCTGACTTTCATAGAATCCTTTAGCTAGCACAGACTCCTGATATTCTGTGAAGAAATGAACATGGGGATGTGACCAGGCCCACAGTGCAAGAGACTCAATTAGTGTCTTTTGCTCCTTCAAGTGGATCCATGGGTTCAAGGTTTCCTGCAACTGTGAAGATTAGCAACAAGGAAGCCTATGTAAAGGAGACTTAACCAGGACAAAGACATCCATCTATCCCCCAGCACCATGAACAGGCTCGTCTGTACACCCTGAGCACACATACAGAGACCTCATACTGGCTCAACCAAACAAAGTATGGTGGATTCCACTGAACTCCACTCTGCCACCATGCAACCTGCCCTCATTAAAGATTCCCTACAAACAGGTGCTTCTCACTGGGCTGACTTCTGAAATGGCTTTCTTTTTATTCCCAGGGACACATCAAGAGCTGAGGGGGGATTCATGCAGTATAGATCAGTCTGCCATTGACAGCATATCAGGCTTTGACAAGCTCTTGGCTGTGTTGAAAGTCGAGGTTGGGCTTGGGCCCGTCAAGGCTAGGCTATTGAATTATTGACAGGCGCTCACCGTGGTGCAAGGGGAGAGTGAACCACAGCCTCAGCTCAATAAAGATGAAATGGAAACCCTCTCTGAAGCTGACTTTAGCACGTTAAAGGAGTTTTAATGGGCTGGTTTAAAATTCAGTAAGAGAATGCATTAGGCTGATTATATTTTCAATGGCCAAATGCAGACATGCACACAAGTTTGGGATTTGGAAGGGTTTACAAATGAGTGGGGAGGCTGTCAGGATGAATTACGCCCTTCTGAAGGAAAGGAAGAGGCCATGCATGTTCCATCCTGATCTCAAAAGCTGTTATTTTCCAGACTTTTCTTCTGCATTCCCTTCTTCTTCCATTCTAGCCTAGTAATAATCTGCTTGTCAGAATGTAATACAAGGAACCTGCTCAGTCATCCTGGTCACTTTAGCCTCAAAAGACCTAAACCATGGACCGCAATGCATCACAATATTTCCTTCTCCTTCTTCCATTCCCTTTGTAGCCACCATCTCTGCTCCTGGTGACAGTGAGGATTTCCTCATATTGGTAACATATTATAGGACACAGAGAATTCTCTGCAGCCAGGGTCCCCTGGTTAGCAAATTAATATTAACAATTCTGATTTTTCTTATATAATCTTTTATTCCTCAAATTTCCACCTGCCAAGATTTACTTGTATTTTAATAGCTAATGTCAGACAAGCAGCATGCAGCAAGTCTCATCTCAGAACTATAATTTTGAATACAATGAGAGGCATCAACTGTCGTACTGACATGCACGGAATTATTCCACGTGGACTTTTAAAGTGCATCCTAAAAGCTTCAGAGATCTAGTACATTTTAAAAGAATTTAAATTGATGATCATGGTTTTCTTTTTTTTTTTAAGCAATTTGTCTAATGTGACCCTATATTCATTTTTTTTCTGACTTCACTTCCAATGGGCTGCCTCCTGTCAAGTTGCAGAAAGGGCCCAACAACACATCTAAATCTGGGTTCATTTGCCTTCTGAAAGATTATCTTTGCCACATCGAGCCATGTAAGTAAATCAAAGATGCTTTCCAGGAGCTGCACGAGTAGGCTAATCTCCAGACAAATATTTAGAAGGCTGCTTTGCCTGCTCTGGCCTTAATCATTTCCAACTGATTTGACTTATTCTAATTAGAGCCTTTATGTTATAAAAGCCATTTTTATGTTGCCGGGGAGCAGTTTCATTGCAAATACATGAAATTTTGCTGAGTTTCCGTTCCCATGTTGATTGTGGAAATGGTACTCTGAAGCTTGGCTCTAATTAGAAAAACACACTGCATGGAATGTCAACAATTTTTAACATTAATAACATGCCGACAATGTCCTTTTGTCTCTCCTAACATCCTTTCCACAGTCTGACATGAGAAAGCCTGGGATTTGTGGGGCTATGGATCTAGGACTCACCTGCCCTGGGTTTGATGAGCAAGAACTCCTCCCTACCTGCAGAGAGGGAGCTGCCTGTTTGGAAAAGAAGGATACTAAATTAATGTAACAGAAAAGTGTGGGGGGCAGGGCAGACCATTAAATTCTAGCACAGCTGAGGGTAGTACATTTGTTTCATGCTTATGAACTTGGAAAATTCTAGCAGAGCAACATAAAACAGATGAAATGGGTCCTATGGCAAATCAGAGGGTGCCATGATCCAAATCTTCTGAGCTTTCCTTTTGGCACCTTGAGATTTTACAGTGCATTGAAGAAATGCCAGTGCCAACCAGGAGACCCAGTAATTTTCTAGATATTGCACTGAGACTGGAGGTCCTGGACCAGGAGACAGCCCCCAGACTTTCTCATCCTAATTGCATCCTACCTGCCCCTCAAATGCTGTATAGAGCAGAAAGCATCCTTCAACCTCACTGAGCCTCTGTTTCTTCATCCCGAAGATCAAATGATCATTGCCTGTCCTCAGGATTGCTGCAATGGTCAGGCATAATGCAACCCTGCTGTACAATGTTGGGAAGCGCCATTCATCCTGCTGTTTTGGACAGTGATCTGATGGACATGATCCATATTTCAAACATCCTTAACCTTTGAAACGGAATTCCACTTCTTGTAAAATATTTGACATTAAGACACATGCATGTGCTTACACACATTGGCTCAAGTTCATCTACTATTGTATTCTGGAATATACATAAAGAGGATACAAAGACAGACTGGAAATAACACAGACAACTACCCACAGGGAAGATGCACAGGGTCCACTGATAAAGGAAAAACAAATGAACAGGATAATTCCACTGAAATTGATAGATTGATAGGTAGATCAATCTATTTTGGTTAAAGATAATGGGACCATTTGTTTTGGTGGTGCTGGAGATTGAAGTCAGTGCCTTGTACTTGATAGGAAAGTACTCTACCACTTGAATTATGCCTCCAGTCCTTTTACTTTTAGTTTGTTCTTTAGATAGGGTCTCACACTTTTTTCTAGGCCAGCCTTGAACCACAATCCTTCTAACTCTGACTCCTGAGTAGCTGGAATTATAGGTGAGCCCACCATGTCCAGCCTTAAAAATTGAAGTATTTCAATTTGGACAGGTTCAGCCAATTTGTTCTCTGAACAATCTCATCAACGGTGTGGTCTGTATACGTAAGAAAGAAGCATCAATGAAGCCAGGAGAGTTCAAGCCATGCCCTCCCTAAAAAAAATAACTGAAGAAGATAGTGCAGACAGAACAAAAGAAGTTGCTGTAATGATAAAGCTAAAAGTGTTATATTCTTTGGTAATTTACATGGGGAAACATACACACATACAAACCCCGATGCAGCAAGTCCTGAAGTTACAACACAGCCTAACACATGGAATCCCTTTGCTCTTCAGATAAGATCTGGTGTTGTGGGTATGATTTTTGACTAAAAAATGGAGTACTTTTAAAGAACACAATTTAGTGTTGCACCCAAACCCAAGTGAACATTAACAACTACAATCAAATAGCTTCAAGGGGTGGCAGTTTTTTCTGGAAATGGGTCTTATGTTCCTTCAAGTTGACTTGAAATTATTCTCTCTGCATTCACCCTGATGATCTTTGTATTTTTTTTCCATTTTTATTTATTTTGCAGAGCTGAGGATAGACATCCAGGGCCTCACACATGGTAGACAAGCCCTCTGCCACTTAAGCCATGATCGCTAACCCTTCAATGATTCTCCAACCAAGACCCTCCTCTTCATAAAAGCCTCCATGAATATAAATGACCCCATCTCAAGGAGCTAGACCATGTCTTCCTACCTTTCAAGGGTGGGCTGATCAGAGGGTCTTCCTTCCAAAGAACATAGTAAAGAAAGGAAGAGTCACTCTGCAGAGGACATCTGACAGACAAAAGCTCAGTCAGATGACTGAGGTGCTCATCAGAGTGCTAAGTCATTTTGATCATACGAGTCATTGATATGATGTCATGAGAATGGTATTTCATATCTGTGGTCTTTTTCCTGCAACCAAAAACCACAGTCTCACCTTCAGGTAACCCTTAGTGGAAAGATACCCTTACAAATGCTCTGATCAGTACTCCCAGCACCCTCTGGATCATCAAAAACAGTATAGTCACAGACCAGAGACAGCCAAGGGGACACAGCAATGAAATGGAACGTGAGTCTTAGATGGGACCGTGGAACAGAAAGGGAATAGGTAAAAACTAAAGAAATTTGAATAAAGTATGGGTATAAGTTAACAATAATATTTCAATGTTGGCTCATTAGTTATGAAAAATGTACCTTACTGATGTAAGATTAACAGTAGGGCAAACTAGATTCAGGGTACATGGGAGCCCTCTGAGACATCTTGATAACTTGTGTGTAAATCTAAAACAGATCTGAAGTCTTTATTAAAAGTATTAAACTTAAAGGCCTCAGTAAGAGCCTCTGAGGACATGGTCCAGTGGGATGGGCTGACTCTTCTGCTGTGGCCCCTGCCTCATTTTCTAGGTTTATCTCCTACCACATCACATCTCATCTCCATGGTCACCTGTGCTTTTATGCTCTATGGTGTTTTGCTCCTTTGCAGTCTTCAGCCAGGAGTACTCCTGACAGTTCTTCTTTTTTATCTGGTTTATGCCTTTCTTTGTGACACATTCAGCCTTGACCTCTCCAAGATCAGCAGACACATTCAGCCTTGACCTCTCCAAGATCAGCTTCCAATAATAGTAAGTGTTCATTCTTAACAGTATCATATATACCCTGTCCAAAATTCCACCTACCTCTTCAGTTTATGAATAATTATCCAACACACATCTACCATACTTCTCTGGACTTCAGAACTAAGCCTCATTGATTTTTTTACTCCCTGTCTCTTGATTTGGCTCATAGCACACATAGGTATTGAATACTTTTAGGATGATTGGATGGCTGGGTGGATGGATGGGAGGGGATTTGGGTGGGAGAATAGATGGGTGTGTGGGAGAATAGAAGGGTGAGTGGGTGGATGGATGGGTGGGTGGATGAATGGATAGATGACTGGGCAGGAAAAGTCATTGATAAAGGGATGGATGAATTATTCTATCTGTGCTATTATAGAAATTAAAGTGATGAACTTTCTTCCACGTGGCTTTTCATATATGTAAAGTCAGATGCATGCCACCTACACTATATAATCCCAGTCATGCAGTCTTTAGCAAGGCTGCATTGCTCATGTGCCTGGGCTCCAACAGAGCACTAGGCATCCATTGCATTGTTTTATAAAGTGGAGAATCTTTTCCTTACTAGACTTTATATCCCCAAGAACACAGGCCATACTATCTCTGTATGATGAGATGGAGATGGACAGCATTAGTCAAAAGTGGTTATAGCAAGATCACTGCCTCTATAGGGTAAGTTATATGGGTACCTAAGAGAGGACAGGAAGCTCCCCTGCCATCACTCCCCTAATTGAAGGAACCTGGTGTTTAGTGGTACCCAGCTTAGAGAAGGCAAAAACCTTTTGCATAATAGAGGAACAATACTAAAATTTCTTAGGATGCCCCAGAAGGAGAGAGAGGAACCAGCAAGGTTGAGTATTTTGTTGGGGGAAGCCTATGGGCTCAACCATCCCCACTACTTCTCCTCTATGGCTGCCTGAGCAGGACTTCTGGGAAAACAAGGATGAGTGTGGGATTTCCATTGGTCATTTGCTTAGGACTATGGGACAAAAGTATCCTTCCCAATTGCCCTTCGCAGAGGGTACAGAAAAATCCACCCTATTCATCAAGTTGCTTGAGAGCTTGAATCATCTTGAGGGGAACACCACAAAGCTGTTGGTTCTGTGCTGAAGTGGCCTAAAAACAGATGGTCATGCAGACCTGCTTAGGGTCTGGACAGGGACAGAGTGGGCAGGAGGGCAGCAGTTCTAGGAATCAACAGAAATCTTGGGGAGGGGGAGAGGTGTTCCATAGTTCATGGGATGGGGAGTTAGCCAGTGTCTAGCACAAACTATAACATGGACTAAATTTGGCCTATCACTTTTCTTTGTAAGTAAAGTTTCGCTTGAATACAAGCATAGTCATTTATTTGGGTCCATGGTTGCTTTCACAATAAAATAGCATAGTGAAGTCATTGTGACAGAGACCAGACCACCCACAAAATCTAGAACAGTTACCATATGGTCCTTCAAAAGCTTGGGCACTCCTGGCCCGAAAGAGGGAATCCTGTGAACTTAAGGTGCTGTCTCTCTAGACAGTCTCAGTAGGTACCCTAGATGAATTATTGAATCTATAAAAATATGTTCTTCTGGATCTAGGATCCTAATTTTCTGGCCAGTCCCATGAGCTGTGTATCAGATTAGCCTTTTCTCAGAAGGTAATTCACAGAGAGATATTTTTTGGGTATGGGAATGTATCTGCTCTGACTACTGGAATGACACCTCCCACCAGGCTGGGTGCAGGAAAGACAAGAGCAGGCAGAGGAAAAGGGCCTCCAAGTGCCACAGGCCACCCATTGATTGGGAAGGGGAGGAATGCTCCAATGAGAGAGTCCCCTGTGTCAATGAGCAGCCAGCCCCTGCATGGATAGTATGAAATAGGTAATGGAGAAAGGTCTGGAATGGGGAGCTAGTCAGCTTTGCAGGATGATGCTCCCTGCCTCAAACACCAGCTCTACCACTCGGTAACATGGTTCTAAGAACACTATGTCTGTGCTCTAGAGCTCTGTAGCTGTTGCCAGAGACTAAGGAGAATAGGGTATGGGCAACGACTGTTTAATGGGTAGGGGGTTTCCTTCTGTGAGTATGAAGACATTCTGAAGCTAGCTAGTAATGGTGGCTACACCCATTGTACATGTCCTGAATGCATTAATGGTTAATTTTATGTGATGCATATTAAAAACACACACACACATACATATGCTTTCAAAAAGATCCCTTGCTAGAGTTGAGGAGAGGCATGAACTGGGATGATCAGGTAAAACATCAGCATAGGACAAAATTAGTCCATGTCCTTGTGGTTGCACTTGTTATGGGAAACCATGGTCCTGCTGCCTTGCCTAGAGAGTGAGCTAGAGTACCATGGATTGCTTAGAATCCTGCCAGGGGGAGTGGAAAAAGCAAACCCTCCCCAAAACATTCAAGTTCATGTGCTTTTTTATCTGAATACACAAACAAACAAAGATTCTTTGGTATATTTATTTTTATGCCAAATAGATGTATACCCTACATCTATTCTCTTCCAGTCATATCACACACACATTAATGAATGCTCATGACAACCTGGGCCTTATTATTACCTGCTTCCTACAAACAAGGAAGTAGAGAATGTAAAAGTTTGAATGACTTGCACTTGAACACTCAACTAGCAAGTGGTCCAGGGTTCAAATGTGGACCCTGGCCATAGAACTTGAAATCCATGGTCCTATTCCATACCATGCTGTCAACTGTTAATGAGATAAGGAATGACTGGGCTATTTTTAATTCATGGGGAAGTTCTTTTGAAACATTCTTCATAGTGAGATGTTATGGCTTTACCTTTAGGAATTAGTAAGCAATGACAACAAAAACAAAACCATAAACATCTTCCAAAACTGAGAATGGATATGGGGCAAATCTGAAACTTGAATATTTACAATGAGCCTAAAGAACAGTATTTATTCAAAAATAGTGAAGTGTTTTACATGAGGCACTCATTCGGATGGTCACAGCATTAGTGGAAGGAACATAGAAAGTTATATAGTATCCATTCATTCAGTGAATTTCCTTTGAGCAACAAGTCTTTGCAAAGGATTACACTAGGTGTTAGAACCAAGTATCCCATGAAATGGGTTTGGCCAAGAGAAGCTCAAGTATGATGGGGAGAAAGTAAGTAGATAAATGCAATATTATAAAGTAAGTTCTGCAAAGGCAGAACTTTTATGTATTGTGATTACTGAGGAAATTTCCAGCTTGTAGAAGAGTGCTTAACACATATGGCTCCATTATTTGGATTGATGGAAGAGGAAGGAAAGAAAGTAGGGACGTAGGCAAAAGCAGAGTCTAGGGAAACAGAAAACTCTATTATAATCCTTTTTAAAACAATAAAACTGCACTTTCTCCAAGGGAAAAGATATATTATTAACCATTTGCTGTTTCCCACACAATTACATGGTAGCTTTGGCCAGGTCCTGTCACCATTTGTTAACCATCTCAAGATTATTTCCTGCTTACCTGCTATCTGATGCTCTGCATGAGGCTCTGAGAGTATAGGAAAGGATAAAGTGGGTGATTTCTTGCCTTCATGGAGTGTACGGTAGAATCATAGAGCATGCCATTCAACACAAGCAAAATAATTTCAGCCTATTCCAAGTGTTAGAAAAGAATACATACAGAGAAAAGAAAATGCTGGCTGTGTAAGGGCTACTTTTGGTAGGTTTGCCAACAAAGGACTCTTGAAGGATATGTACTTAAATCAATAGTTGATGAATGAGAATCCAGCAAAGGAAGGAGAAGAAAGGCTTGTGGAGAGCTCTTCCTGATAGGGCTTGAGCTACTAGAAAAACCTGGGAGAGAAAGCCAGCCTGGCCAGAGATGGGTGAGCAGAACAGGTAGTTACTGGGCTAGGGATAAGTCTTTGCATCTGTCCACTTGGAAGGTCTCTCATCCAGTGTTGTCAGTTCACAAGATAATTCTCCTGATGTTACATCAGAAGATGCAAGAAGAACCATACACCTGCTTAATTTCCTCACACCTATCCATTTCCATGGGTCAGATCACCCACAAGTGGGGATGTCTCCAGCAGGCTAAGGAAAATACTAATGCCTTTCTATGCACTGAATTTTGCAAAACATCAGGCATCCTGCTGTGCACCTTATTACCTCCATGAGAATGAGGTAGAGGTGCCGCTCTCATTATACCACTTTTGCTAGTCTCATCAACATTACTGTGCCCATTATAATGACAGGCAACACTGAGCCTTAGAGAGAGGAAGTGAATTGCACTCAAAGCAAACGCAAAACAACCAAAACCCTACTATATGGTTTTGTGAACATTCAATTGTGGGTTGTCTGATTGCAACATTTGGTCTTTACCAAACACTAATTCTCCTAAGTCAGATTTGTCTTGTACAAGGCTAATTCAATTGAAAATTTTAGTGTTAAAATGACTATGCGATGGGGACAATACTAAGTTTTGGAGAAACAAAATGAACACAATGGCTGTGCAGAGAAAGATACATAAAGGCTATCACATGACAGGATGTGTCTGCTATGTGAAGAGCTACATGAGCTGTGGGAATTAATATTTAGAAGGAATATCAGACGTGGCTTGGTCTTCTGGAAGAAGCAATAACTTCAAAGGTGGGGAAGAACTTCCCAAATAAGAAAATGAGAAGGAGCAACGTGTACCATAAAGAGACAGCTGTGGTGGGGGTACCCAGTAAATTTAAGAACAGTAAATTAGCTTGGGCAGGGGGAGGTAAGATGCGAGGAGAAGGGTCGCCCAGAGTAGAAAAGGTTTTAGAGGTCAGTTGAAGATTTGGAGCATTTTCTCGAAGACAATGGGGAGGACCCATGTACAGTTGTTGAGGAAGAGGTGGTGGGTACATTCCACATTTACCAAAGAGCCAGCCTGTTAAACTTCACCAGTGGTTCAAAAAGTGTGGTTCTCACACCAGCAGCATCAGCGTCTCGGGGGAATTTGTTAGAATGCAAATTCTCTGGTTCCACCCTAGACTGACTGAATCGGAATCTCTGAGATTTTAACAAGCTCTCAGGGGATGCTGATGCAAGTTCAAATCTGGGAACTACAGAGATGCCCCACAATCTGCATGCTTCTGTGTACAATGTCCACAGGACCTTCACACTTGGCCTCTAAATGAGAAATGGTCTTTTTGCTCTTCTTGGGTCCCTCCTGCACACAGGGAGATGCACGGCATGTCACATTCCTTGCTTTTAACCTACAACCAATAATACCAAGACGCTGCCCAGACAGTGGGTGTCCCAGTTTGTTGGGGGAGATCTCCTCTGTCTCACATGTTTGTTTTGAAGGACACAAACCTTCTTCCTCCTCTCCTGGCCTTTCTAGGTGCACAGGGAGCCATATAAGCAACACTGCTCAGAACACACGCTGGTGCTTAAAACCTATCATTAGCTAAGAGCTGAGAGAAGGCATTTGGAGGTGGTGAGTTAATAGGAAAATAGGCCCAACTTGGTAGCCTGTGCCATGGTGCCCCCAGAGCTGGTGTTAAGTGGTGACTGGCAACTCCCCTCTAATCACTTCTTGTTAGCAGGAACTATAGGCAAATTGCTAGCGAGGATTAAGTGGGGAGACGATGCCAGGATCACTGTCAAGCAGAAAAAAGACTCAATTTGTAGAGCAATCATGACTCTGTAATCACTTCTTTAAAAGCTCTTTTCTGCTGCCTCTGCCTTTGGAAGGTGTGGACCCAGCCTAGGAAAGGGTGGGCAGAGGGTGGCAGGCTTGCTTTTTCTTGAGCATATTAAAATGTTTACTGGCCTGAGATAAGCCTGGCTATTAACAGGTCTTTGCCTCTGTGGGTCTCCGACTTCGGAGGCCCAGATGCCGTGGTGAACAAATGAACATCAGTGGGCATAAACAATGGATCTGAGTTCCTGAATAGAGCATGTTTCTGTAAACACACAAGAGAATCTAGGAGAAAGCTTTATAGGGGAAAAAGATACATTTCACTTATCTCTGTTTGCCTAATGCCCATGTAAAATAGAAACAAATTAACAAGACAGTATTTTAAGAGCTGTTACACAACAGTGTGTGCAGTGTGGGGGGGATGTGGAGGAGTGGGGGGATGGTCTCCCAATTCAAGCCAGGATTTTTAAAAAGGCTGGAAGGATCTTTTTTTCCAAGTGTTTGTAGCTTTAGCCCAGGAAGGTGAACTGCTGTTTTCAAAGCTTATTCTTAGAGTGTAACAACTTCATTCTTTTCAGACATTGATCTGGAGAAGTTTGGTAACACAATGAATGAGAGGAAACCATATCATTTCAGAAGAAAACATTCGGCAACTTTGAAACGAAAAGAAGGCACAGAAATAAGATGATATTTAAAGTTGAAACATGATTCATTCAGATATAAATGTAATTCTAGGTCCTTCAAAGAGGGGCTCTTCTCCTTTGAAACTTCTCAAATGCAAACAGGTTTTGAAGAAGTACCCTATTACAGGACCCAGTGGCAAGGGAAATGTTGGATAGGAGAAGAGAGAAAAACGGAAAGGAGGGGAAGGTTAGCTGTCCTTAAAATCCAGCTCAACTACTTATCACTCATCAAATAGTATTTTTTTCCCTTGCAGGTTTATAAAAACCCATAATGAAAAAATTCAAACCCACTTCTCCCATTAAGTCTGTATTGCAAATTTGCAAGTTCTAAATGAAGCATTAAGCAATGTTGGAATTTTAGCATACTACAGCAAAAATGATCTTAAAGACATAATTTTACATTTTTTTCTTTTAGGGTCCAAATGAGATTACTTCCCAACAGGTGTATAGTTAATTAAAAATGATCACCACTTACTGGAAAATATTTTTAAACTACTGTTATTTAAAAATAATAAAGGGAGATGTATTTGCACTATCTCTGCCTTAAATAGGGTTCTTCTTCATGCTCAAAACTCCAAATATTCTGTCATCCATTGGGGCATAATTTTTCTGTGCTGCTCTTCAGTTTTATATCATGAGGGTCATTCAGTCAAAATAACACCTGTTATCCCCAGAACCTGAAGAAAAATGAAGTGGAAAGTCAAGATGATAACCTGGTTGCTCAAAAAGTCACTTTGGTTTTGTTTGTTTTAGGACAATGCTGTAGCCCCAAACTGTCAAAGTTGAACTGCTTGTCCTTCCATTTCTTTATTATACTGGGTGAAATAAACATGTGGTCAGCATGCACTTTGTGAGTGGGTATGATGTAAATATACAGGACATACCAGTAAGTTCATATTTGAAAAGAAATATTTAAGTGTAAATCATATCAATAAAATTCATGGTTGCTCTATTTATGCATTTTAATGGCAAAAAATCCCTGCAACACACATCTCTATATCATGATACTATTCTTAAGAATCTCCAAATGGTTCGTTCTCTCTCTCTCTCTCTCTCTCTCTCTCTCTCTCTCTCTCTCTCTCTCTCTCTCCTCTCCCTCTCCCTCTCCCTCTCCCTCTCCCTCTCTTTCTCTTTCAGGATAACCAGAAGGAATAATGAGCTTGGGTGATTTTTCCTGATGTTAACACAAATAAAGAGAATGATTAACATCAAATTCCTTCAGCTCTGTATCTGTATAGTGTTTCAAGGTAATCTTTAAAAAACATGGATTCTTCAAATTAAAACACAAGATTTCTTTCAGAAAAATGGACACGATGGTAAAGATGGCTTGAATAAATAATGCTTATCACGTTCCCTGCCCTTCTGCTAATTATGCTGACTTCCAAAGGAGGAGAGACTTAGGAATCCTCAGGGCAGAGGGGAAAGACACAAGGCAAGACTGGGCACCATGAACTGTGGGAAGGAAGTAGTCTGTCCCTGTGTTCCTTGTCTAACAACAGGCCACATGAGCAGGGCAGCGAATCAAAACCCAATGTCCCCCAGATCACATGTTCCACATAAACAGCACAAGCTGAAAAAGCCAGTGTCCCCAGGTTCCCACAGTTAGCAAAAACTAGTCCTTCCCAAGGATGCACAGGTATGACTGGCAAGTTGAGCATATAAATGGTGACAGAAGTTTGATACAAAGTGTCCCCAACTCACCCAGGCATCCCTGAAGCCTTCCAAATCTTCCCCTCACTCCTATCCACAAATATGCCCTTAGATGAAACTCAAGCATCCCCCAAATCTCTTAATAGGACAGCTGTGCAGTTACCTGTCATTATTTCCCTTTTCCTCTCTCTCCCTCTGTCTTTTGCAATGTGCCGTCTTTGTGAGAGATGAACATCAGTGTGAGGAGAGATGCAACTAGTTAAGTAAGAGAAACCATCTTTCTCTGTACAGCAGCTGAGTACGGGTGGGAGACAGTTCTCAGTGAAATGGAATTGCTTTACAGTCACTCCTAACAGAGAACCAACACTGCTGCTCAAATGCAGCAGGGTTCAAACTCCCTGGGATCTATTCATAGTCTCTCTGTCTCTCACTCTCTCTCTCTCTCACTCCCTCTCCTGCTTTCTGAGACAGAATCCCCAATGGGAAGTGATGCACTCACCCCAGGTGTGAAGCCAGTGGGCACAAGGCTGGGTGGCCAGTTGTCAGTGGGAGGTGGTAGTGGTTGGCTCCATAGGCAAAAGGGTGGGCCAGGGGAGGGAGGAGGAGGGATGACGTGGCTTTGTAAAAGGCAAAAAGAAAAAATGCAGAAGGACAAGCATCAGGAATATGGGAAAAGAAAGAAAATAAGGCGAAGGGGATGGAGAATTAATAATCCAACAAGCAGGTCTCTCCGTGTTATTAATCACACCGCTCGCCCAGGCTGCAGAGGAACTCGGAACCCCACATGGAAGGGGAGGGGTTTGAACACCATTGGTTGCCTCTCCTCACTCCTATACATCTCAGCCAATCCTCCCTATGCCTTAAGGTACAGATATATCTGAGCTGCAGTTACAAACCCCTGGAAGATGAAAGATTGTGCTCCGTGGGTTAGGCTCTGCTCCGTCCAGTTAATGCACTATAAACTTTATTTGAGCTGACTTCTCGTTTGATCCCCCAGTGACGGGGTCAGGGAGCGCAAGCAATTCCACCCCAAATCATGCCATAATCGAATTGCTGCCTATTTCCCGAACCTATAATGAAAAAGGCAACCGAAATAATGCAGGTAATGTTGGCGGCCTCCCTTGCCTGTCGGACATTATTACCTCCGATTGCTTGCTGCCATTTCCCAGGTCCTCTAACAATGAATATATTTCACAGCTCACTTGCTGTCCTGTGTGGGTGGCGTAGTATAGACACCTACATGATAGGAACCGAAACCTAAGACAATAAGGCTGCTCTGAGCCCGTGCCTGGCAGCCTACTGGGGGAGAGACCCTTCACCAAAGTGCTCCTCATACACATGCATACACACATACACAAGCACGTGCAGAACTCAGGCACACACAGGAATTCTCAAACGTGCACACACGCAGGCATCCACATGCACACAACAACCCATAGTCACACAGGAACACACATGGACACAGAGGGGCACATGCATGCACACACATGCATGCACACACAGGAGCATACAGAAACATGTAATGCACACACACAGGCACCCATATGCACACACAGGCATACACAGGAAAAAACCATGAACACACAGCTACATGTAGGTACCTGTATGCACACAGAAATCCCTGCATGCACACACAGGCATACACAAGAACGCGCACATACATGCATGCACACATGTAGAAACACTATGTGGTCCAGAGGCATAGGTCCAGCAAACAGTAACTCAATTTCTCTTTGTCTCCTTAAGTCTCAGCACCATCACCTAAAGCATAATAACTGGGACTGTGACTCCTTTATCACTCAGATGGTTTTTATCCTTTTTTCTCCCTCAAAATAAAATGGGACAGACATGGCTTTAGGGAATGGGTTGGAGATAAAATAACATGCCAACACATCCTACCTGAAAATGATTTTAAGTGCTCAATTCTCCTTCAAAATGTATTTAAAAAAATCAACACCCCCTATTTACATGCCCTTGAAAATATAATTCAATGTCTCTTGGTATTTTGCTTCTTAGCAAAATGCTGATGGTGGCAAGATGAAATAGAACAGAAACTCAGAGCCATAAAAGGCATGACATGGAGGTGTTTGTATGGCCACCCTTTGGGGGTGGCTATGTCCAAGCCAGTGGGAATGTGATGCTGGACTCTGAGTGTGCCTGTGGTCCCTGGAAGCTGTGACCAATTTAGCACTCCATAGGCAACCAATCCTATCTTTTGTTTCTCCAACTCATAGGTTCAGTTCACTCAAAGCAGTGACTTGGAAATTGTCAGACATCAGATTTCTGCCTTGTAAAACTTGGCTGTGCCTAGATAATGTCACTATTTCCTGAGCCATTATCACCAAGCACTCAGGCTGAGATCTACTATCAGAAATGTGTATATTTATGGATGTGTAAGTATGTATGGTCATACCTGTGAGAGTCTCCATTCAGGTGGCAAAAACATATACTACAAACACACGTGTGTAAGACTCAAACAAATAGATACTTAAAAGTTAGAAACAATCAGTGCCTAATACAAAGATCTCTCTCTCTCTCTCTCTCTCTCTCTCTCTCTCTCTCTCTCTCTCTCTCTCTTCCCTCTGTCTGTCTGTCTGTCTCTCATTTGCTCTTGCTTTCTCTGGCTCTTGTTTCCTCATCATTTTACTTTTCTTTTCCTTTTTTTTAATAGGAACTGTGACTTCAATTTTTATTACATAAAACTTTCCTGTTTAACAAAAATCACCTTCTCTGCCTTCGCCCAACTTAAACCAGCCACAGAAACCACAGAGCTGCAAGACCACGCATCATCCAGGTGATTGGAGCCTAGGAGAGTTCATCAGGTAAAGTACCCAACATTTTCTCTTTGCAGTTCTGTCCTGCCTAAAGAAAGGGTAGCACCACTTCTTTTACACAGATACCAAGGATCAAGAGTACATGCTAACACACACACACACACATACACACACAAGAATAGTTCTTTAAAATACTCAGCACTATGGGCTATAGAGAACAGATATTATAAGAAAAAAATCAATATAAAGAAAAAATGCTCTAGATGTAATTGAAGTCATACATTTGTACATGACTTCTGCTATATGCCCAATTACTGCTATTTATCAAAGAGTAGACAACATTGAAACTAGCAGCATGAAAAACAAATTTTGCTAAGTCAGAGGGAAAAAAAATCATCAGAAAGAAAAGGGGAAAAAGATACAAATAATAAATAATTCAATATTCTCAAGAAAAGCTCTTGCGGAAAAGGCCTAGTTGATTCAAACATCAGACATGCGTCTGACAAGAGACGTATTGATTTAGACAATTCTATCATCATTATTCCAGTCGGAGTCCTTCACAAAGCTTCTCTCTTTGCTCCTGTTTTTATTGCTGTAACTACCAACCTCCTTCGTACACCTCGATCTCTTTGAACCAGTATTCACTATGGCTTAAATCGTAAGTCTAAGCATAAGATGGTCACAGATCCTGGGTCTTAGGTTTGAAGAACATGAGAGCTCAACTTTCTTAAAATCTAACAGCATGGGGGGCTATTTTCAAATCTGCTGAGGATGTGTACACTCTGTGGAATAGGTCATGTGCCCCATCTGTATAATTAACAAAGCAGAATATTTAGATTTGAGGGAGAGCTTATATCCCAAGCAAATATCACCCACACGTAACAAAGAATTGTCAAAGGCTGAACAAGAAGACTGACAACAAATGTACCCTATTTGTTACTTTAAAGACTTTGAAAAGAAAAATGACAATATAGAACTGTAAAGATTTCATACTTTTCTGTCCAAACTGTGTTCCCAAACTCTACTTGTATTTATAACCAAAATAATAAAAAAAAATGAAAAAAAAGGCAGAGAAGAAAGGAAGGAAAGAAAGAAGGAAGGTAAGGAGAGAAAGATCACTTTACATCTATGCAGATCACTAAAATACAGTGGTATAATTAGTGGCAGAGCAAACATACCCCCATTAGGCATCTGCAAAAAGCAGAACTATTTCTTCAATGTTCGATGTGTTAATTACAACCAGATAGGAGGTGCCATGGAAAATTAACAGTCTTGCAAAGGCTCGAGAGGTAAACAGACAAAGCAGGAGCTGCTGGAGGGTCGGAAGAGCAAGTCAATTTTGAAGAAAGATAAAAGAACCGTCATGTCCATGATGGAGAGGGGAAAGGGCAGTGGGCCCTGTTATCATCAGTTAATTAGGCAGGAGGTCTAAAATTGCACAAGCGGCAACATTTGCCATGGTAATCAGATGTATTATTCAAATGTGCAGGAAAACAAAAGGCAAGGAGGGGCTGACAAGGCAAGTTTCAATCTGCCCGCCCAGAGGTGTTGGGTGAATTAAGCCAAGGAGTGAGCTGGGTTCTGCTACCCTCCACACTGATAGTTCTGAGTTTTGCCTTAAATTCAGATGAGAGAATGGGAGAGGGTTTCCCAAAATTTAATAGACACTAGCCTAAGTTTGCTGCCGGGATAAGGTGAGAGTCATTGATGGAAAGATTGGGCAATGGCATAAGATACAGGGACAAAACAGCATCTAATTTTGCAGATGATAAAAACAATACTTAGTGGTTTGGGTGAGGAGGCTCTGGAAGATTCAATGATTGACTTTACAGGGAAAAAAGAGAAGGGGAGAGAGACCTGTAGTAAGAGAGGAGGTGGGGAGGAAGGGAGGGAGGTGAGGAGGGAGGGAGGAAGAGAGAGAGAATATGAGAATGAGGACATCACCTTTTTTTTTTTTTGAGCTTGGAAGAGGAAGAGGGTGAAAACTCTCTAGATTGAAGATCTAATCTAATAATCCTCTGTAGGAAAGGACAGTTCATCCCACTGCTGCCCTGGGTTTCATATCCAACAGGTACTGACTACTTAGAGGCAGTGACTTCAATGGCATCCAATACAGGTGAAAGAAGGGCTGTGTTGAGCAGAGATGCAGGATGGCTAATATCAACCCTGAGGCCTCACTACATCCTAGAGGGGAATTGCTCACTTCTTTGTATGACAGAGCTTTTGGACATAATTTATCATGAGCAAGAGCCAAAATTATTAGCCCCACAAGACATCAGGATATGTTTCACCCTGTGAAAACTGGGTATAAAGCCCCCCATCTAACAAGAGATGGAATATACTGGAAGAACTGCTTTATTTCTGGCAAGGCTCCTCTTCTGTCTAACTTTTTAACTGTATGGGACATGAAGGGTCCATGGATTAGGAAATATAGCTGTGCTTCTGTATCAGTTGGTTCCACATCTGTAGAAGTATTGAAAGTACTGAATTTGTACTTGTCATATACAGACATTTTTCTTGTCATCATCCTCTAAACAGTTCAACTATAACAAACTATCTACATAGAATTAACATTGTAATTAGGGCACAGGATAGAGAGTGATAGGGAACACCTTGGCCATTAATGACAAAATGCAAGTTGAGAATCTCATGGAGAATTCCCACTCAAATACCTGGGATGAGTGAGGTGGGGGAGGGTTGCTTATTGGTGCCAGTAGTGTATCAAATTTTGAATTTCCCAGGCCAATACTTCTGCAGCAAAAGGGAAGAGGGAGATGACAGAGCCACTGAAAGGAGACAAGAGCACAGGGGACACTGCAATTTGTCTGTGGACTAATTTGCAACCACCAACATTTGCAGAGAGGTATGATCAAGGCACAAGCTTTACACATATTGTTATAAGACAGTCTTGAAATGAAAACATGGTAGAGGTAGAGAACAGATTAGTGGTTGCCTGGGGTTAGAGGGCGGGGTCCTGGTGATAGAAACATGCAGGGTGTTGTCTGTGATAGCTGTCACATGAAACATCACAGACTTAAAAGAAATGTATTGAATCCAGATTTCCCCAGCCCATCACATCTACAAAAAAAGGGAGGTAAAGGGATACTGACAGAGCACTGACATGGAATAAGAGCCCAGTAGACTCTGAGCTCTGTCTGTGGACTGGTGAAATAGGATGGTGGATAGCATCCAGGCCAGTCTCCTGGTTATAATGAGATCCTATACTTACGCAACTTGTGACCATTGGGAGAAGAAGGGTGAAGGGGTTTTCTGATCATCTTTGTTTTATACAACTATATGTAAATCTGCAATTATTTGAAACATTAGAAAACAGTTTTAAGATGACCAGGTATGGTTGTACACTTCTGTAATCCCACCTCTTTAGAAGTTGGAGGTAGGAGAGTTGTTGTCTGAGGCTGGTCCAGGCAAATGCAGAATACCTTATCTAAAAACAAACTGAAGACAAAAAAGGTGCTGGGGGCATTTCTCAAGTGATAGAACTCTTGCTTAGCAAGTGTGATACCCTGAGTTCAATCCCAGTGCTGGGAAAAAAAAAAGTCATTAAGAAGGTCAAATTTCAAATCCATTGTCCCTACCCTTCCAACCCATGAGTCCTTAAACACAAGTTACTTTGCAAGGCTCCAATTTTTCTTTTATAAAACATGGATACCAATAATGCTTCATTCAGAGAGTTATGGGAATTAGATGGCATTTTGTAGGATGTTGTTCCTGCTCTACTATTATGCACAAAGAGTGTTCAAATACAGGTAGATCAAATACAAGCATGTCTAAAAGCTAAATTGCCTTCACTCTAGTGTTTTCTCAGAGATTAAACATGTACCACTTTTATAAAGGTCCTGTGCTTTTCGATGAATGGGCGTTTTCCAAAATTCCTGACAAAGACAAGGCTTTCCTAAATGAGAAGAGTACTTTCTTGCACCTAGCCACAGCTGTATCTGTCTGTAATAGCCCCATCTTGTCCACTACTCCCTGCAGACTGGAGTTAGGATCCTGTTCACCTTTCCTTGTTCCCTCAACAATTAGCAGAGGTTGTGGGTGATGCCCAGGCACTCAATCAAATCAGCTAAGCACCACCAGGAGGAACAACAGGGAATGAAATTCTCTATTCTGATCAAATTAGTTGGACATGGATCAATAGGAAGCTTTGGTGTGTCTGTAAGCTCAGAGTCTGTAGATTCCAGGCACAGAGTTGTCTGAGAGACAGAGAAAGGGAGAGTGAGAGGAGAAATAATATCTGTTTCCTTGGCACAGAGATTTCTTTTTATTGAATCTGTCACTTCCCATTTCAGTTAACAAACTGCTGAATGGAGCTCATACTTGGGCAAATATTACAGCTCCATGGAATACAAAGTGCGAGCAATTGTTTCAGATTGGGGGTTTAATAAGAAAGAAAGGGCAAGGAGAGAAAGAAGAGGGCTGGGACTCTGCTCATTAGAAGAAAGACCAATTCTGCAGAGGAAAGAAAAGAGACAGTAGTCACGTTTCACCTGGGTTTTTTCCTAGAGCTAAACAACTACTAGCTCAATATTCATAACAAGCATCATTGGGTCCAAAGGTATCATAGGAAATGTATAGAAAGGACAGTTCTATTTTTTCTAGAAGAGGATGCTAAATTTGGAGTTAAATAATTTTGGAAAGAAGGATGTGAAAAATTTTTAATGCACCATATTCTTCTGGAAATGTAATGCATTGAGAAAGTCATTGCTGGATGGACAAGACGTTGCAGCCTTGTTCTTGTCTTTTGGGATTGAACTAGTGCTTAGTGGTTGAGGGTGATGTTTTTAAGAGATTGGGGATCTACCATATTCTTAACGATGATAGGAAACTCATACACTTCAAATCACAGAATTACAAAATACAAGAGATGACTTCAAACTCAAGTTTGTCCAAGACCTGTTTATTTCACAGTGCCATTCTATCTGCCCACCCAAGGGGTTGATCTATCCCTTATTTCTGAGAGATTTATCACTCTGACAATCATGATTTTCAAGTGCCCTCGTATATAGCTACCTTCTATATCTACATTCTGAGCTTCAAGTTGTTAATAACCAGAAAATATGTATTAATCTTGGGCCAGAATGCTAGCCATTGGTACCTGATGTTGGGTGCACATCAGATCTATCTGAGAAGACTTCAAAATACTGAGAAGACATTAAAATACTAAACTCTATGAGCATTAGGAGAGAAGTTTCTATTGAGGCCTCACAAAAGCATCCTTCAAGCCCTCACTGTCAGGAGATTTGAAGGCATTACAAGGATTACAATCCACTAGGCACATCAATATTATGAATATAAATATATGGTTTAAAAAATCAGGTATCTTTAAGCAGATTGTGACAATGTGGTTGGTACCATTGAGAATTCTGGAAATAAATGAAATGAGAACCTTTATACACCAGAAATTGTAAGATGAAGAGCCAATGCTGGCTATTTACTATGTGACCATGTGACCTCTTCAAGACTCCTTATTTATAATATGGGCAGGTACATGCTTCCTTGCAGCGTTGTTATGGTGATTAAAAATAATATTTGGAAAACAGTGAGCATTGTTCTTGGGATATGACAGATCCTCAACAATGTCTACCATATTGGTTGGGAAATCAAAGTTCTCCATCAAAATGAAATAACACTAAAGATGACTATAAAAAATCCATGTTAAATTGTGTGGCTATGGGCTGAGAGGCAAGTGGTAAAGCATCTACCTAGCAAGCACAAGGTCCTGAGTTCAAACCCCAGGACTATGAAAAAAATGTGTGGCTTACATTGGAGAGAATGAAAATTGAATTGAAGACTCTTTTGCATTTCTTCTACCTTTATTTCCTCTAATGTCATCTCCTCAGGAAGACCTCTGATTGATGGACAAGATATCATGGCCCTTTTCTTGTGGCTGTTCCATCTTCTTAACCTGCTTTTAGATTTTTATACCACTTTTCATGACCTGGCCCTTCTTAAACATTCTTATTTGTATAGTGTGTTCTTCATGTCAGCCCCAAGGGAGTGAGGACTCTGTCTACTGCCACCTGGAATCCCACCTGGCACGTGAACATCCATGATAAACACCTATCATCCTTTTGTTTTGAGTAACAAAAGGATGGACTGATATAGACCATTTGAACTGGGATTATCTGGAGGGCTGGTCAAGTGTGCAAAATTTTCATTGCATCCACACTTGCTGAGTCACAACCTCCAGAAGTAGCACCTGGGCATTAGATTTCCACCAGATCTGCAGGTGATTCTAATGATCACCATCCTCTGGGACCATTTCTGGGAGTGGAAAGTAATGATTATTGTGTTGCTTTAATATACCAGACTCTATGAGTATTAGGAGATGGTTCCATTTAGACCTCACAAAAGCATCCTATAAGTCCATGGACTCTATGATATGTGCATGAGGTTACTTAGCTACTAAATAATGGAGCTGATCCTCAGATCCAGTTCTACACAGATAGAAAGAAAATACTCCTTTGGGTAAACTGTGCTCTTCTCAAATCCAATATTCTTGATCTCCTATTTGAATCCTATCCATTTTTGAATTCCACACTCACTGAATACTTCATGGGGATTTAATGACATTGTGGGCAATTCAGATGTAAGGAAGAGTGAAAGCAAAAATGTGATGGGAAGACCAAACCAAGACTCTATGGAGGAATACAAGGTCCCCCACAGCTAGACAGATGGCCCTTAGTACTCTTAGTAGTTTCCAAAGAGTAGTCTTCAGGCCAGTAGCTTTGACATCTCCTGGAATCTTAAGAGAAATGCAAATTTTTCTGTGCCCCAGACTCAATGAACCAGGATTCAATGTGGGCAGGGAGGAGGTTCCCCACCATTTGGGTTTTAACAAGCTCTCCAGGGACTTATGAGACCCACTGCTATAAAGGAAGTATGAGAAGAGGGGAGGGTAGCAAGTGTGGTAGGATTTTAGGGGGAAAGAAATGGTTTAGGGGTGGCCATTCTTACTGAGGCATAAAGAGTCATTGTAGGTGTCTGGACAGAGTAGGGATGGTTGGAAGGTGAGTCATGACTAGTACTAAGAAGGCCCTTGGTATCTGGGGAAACTACTGACCTGCTTTGCATTTCCTACAGCTATTTCTATAATGAAAAGGGATTCCAAGATTAAATCAGTTTGGGGAAATTGAGTTAAGGCAAGCCACACAACATTGTTGATGTTGCTTACTATGGGACTTTTCAAAGCTGTCAGTAGCCTGATACACAATGTGAAAAATCTAAAATAGAATCCTTTGTATTACTAAGGAGGGAAAACCCTGGTTAATAGGAAATCTGGAACTTTTTTGGTTATTTGGTTTGTTGGTGTCTACTTATGGTTTTTTCCTTCTTAAAATAAGCTTAGTTTGGAATAGTTTCAGATGTACAGAAATGTTGGGAAGGTAAAGTAGAGAATGGGATCAACTTGATCAAAATTTTCCCCATTATTAACATTTCCCATTAGTGGGATGGGTAAGGAATTTCACATTTCCCACAGCCAAGGAACAAGTATGAATACATTAGTATTAACTAAAGTCCATACGTGATTCAGATTTCCTTACATTTTACCTACTGCTCTTTCTAGGCTCAAGGATCCTCCCTAGCATACCACATCACATTTACCTGCCACATCTCCTTAGACTTCTCTCAGTACCAACAGTTTCTCATACTCTCCCTTTTGTTTGTTTACCTTGATGGTGTATGCATCAGGTATCTGAAGGATGTTCTTCAGTTTGGATTTGTCTGTTGTTCTCATGAGTTGACTTGGATTATGGGCTTGTGGGTGGCAGACAATACCAATTCTATTCTTTCACACTGCTTATTTTCATGTTTGTCATCCTCTTCCTCTTCCTCTCTGAATGATGATGTGAAGTTTAGACAGGGAAGACTTCAAAGTCGTAACACCAAAATTGCCCAGAAAATGAATGCAGCATTTTAGCTAAGCTTATTAAAATGAAATGTGTTATAACTTAACATATAATCTTCAAATTATAGGTGTTTGTTGGCTATTTTTAGAATTATAATTTGAAGACAACTAGCCAATTACCAGGTGGTAAGTAGAACTCTGGGGACTTAATATTCATTGTAACTAGGGAGACATGCATGCAAACTAAAATAAACTAAAAACCTCATGTTACCCAGGCTTGGTGAAAATGCAGAGTCACTTATGGAAAACTGTTATCCAAACAAGAGAGTAGGATAGTGGTTAGCGGAATAGAGAAGTCTTAGTCTCCTGGAGTTTAATCCCATTTTAGTGACTTTGTGGCCTTTTCAAGTTATTCACATGACTCAGTGCCCTTATTGCCACAATACTGTTAACACCAATACCACCAACAAAAATACTTTTGGTCAATGAGCCAATCATAGCATAGGCAATGTTTAGAGCACCATGTCTGGACCATAGCAATCATGCAACATGAATCAGCGTGATTTTAACAATTCTTAACTTGAACTATCTGAAGGTGACATATATGTGGGTTCACAATTGTTGAATGCCAGCCATTTAACAGGGTCCAATCTCCTACTGTCATTATTATCATCACTGAAGACACTAATGGAGATGCAGCTTTGATTGTAACTGAATGCCTTGGAAGGGAAGCCATCCTGGTGTGCTGTGGTCCTCCCTGTAGTCTCACTATTAGAGACTTATCAGCTCACATACTAGGCAGTGACTCCCTCGTTTCTGACCCGGCTCCTTGCATGGCCCTCTTCTCTCATTTAAGACATTGCTGTAACTCCATTCTTCCACACTTCATTTTCATTGTTACTCTGCTTATGGCCCTATCAAAGCAAAGGGACTAAAGAGAAATTTCACAGCTCCTGACCTTCAGTGAGGAATGCCCAGGAGCAAAGAATGAACGAAACATGATGAAGTCTCATGAATTTTTCTAGAAAATCTAACTTTCGATGAAATTAGAAAGGGGGGAGGGAGATAGGGGGGTCAAGAGACCAGCCAGAGATAGAAGACATGACCCATGGTGATTGGATTACATTCCATGGCCAGCGACTCTTTATTAAGGCCATCCAAACGAATGTAATATACATTGTGCACACATACATATTCAATGCACACACATATACTGCTTAGGAAACTGGAAAATAACCAAAACAAGAAACAATTGTAATAGCTTTTCAATGGAATTGTGTTCAGATGATCCCTGAGTTGTCTCCTCTGTTTTCCACATTCCACGACAATGGGGAAGGGGAAAGAAATGTCATTCTCTAACCACTAAAAATAAATACTTGTGTTATATTCTGTGGCCTCTGCAATGAATAAAACAGGCATGTGTGTTTATAATATCAATTCACAGGGTTCTTTCTGCTCCAGTGAACTGTTACTGAACGGTTCAGAACAAAGCTACAGGCAGATTGGATGAAACCCCTCTAACAGGGTTGACATTAGGCTCAGCCTGATAAGACCACAACAGAGAGCCTTGCATTCTGTAGCCTCTCTGATCATGGCAGCCCAAGATGGAGAGGTCCTCCAGCTCCAGGAACCTGATCACAGGCTGTCTCTGCTGATCTGGCTTAGTGCAACAACATAGCTCAGGTTTATCAGGTGAAGCTGAGAAGTTCAAGGCGATCTCATGTTTGCAGTACATTTAGACACAAAGAGATGCTCTACTCAGGAGGAAGGAGGGGAAGGGTGGGTGGGCAGAGGAAAAGAAGAGAGAAGTTTATCTGGGATAACTACACATGATGCAAACACTTCCAAAACTACCCATTCCTTGGGTTTTCAACTGGGGACAATTTTGATCCTTCTCCTTTGGGAACATGTCTGGAAACATTTTTTTGGTTATTACCTTTGGAAGGGGGTTGCTACTGACATCCAGTGGGTAGGGGATACTGCCAAACATCCTACCATGCACAGGACAACTGGATACAACAAAGAATGATACTATCCAGCCCCAAACATGAATGGTGGAGAAACCTGCTCCAGGATATAGTAACTCTGATTTCTACTCCAGACAGTGATAAAATCTGATGAAATTAGATGATCAAGTCAGTTATCAGTACCAGTGATCTCTATACCCATTTAACCAATCTATGGGCAGCTTGGAGAGGTGAAAGTATCAGGAATTAGTTACTTCTCTGCAGTAGATAAAGCACATTGTTATAATTTAAGGATATTTATGGGATACTTTTGGAGACGCACTGTTTATCTCCATTCATCTCTGCACAGTGACAGTTTTGAATGGTTTGCTGTGCTCTCAGAAGACACATTTTAACTTTTTTTTTATTTCAAAATGAATACAGTCACTGTATTAAAATTTTGCTTTTACTGTCATCTACAAGTCACCACAGGGTAACACAATTTAGCACACTGAACCCAGCTGGAGAAAAAAAGGTGAATGATTTGAGTGCCTGCATCAATTAACTTGAGACTGTTATTATTTGTGGGGAGGCCATGAACAGGAGGATGCTAGAGGGACAGTAATTCAAAGACTGCATGGCTGACATCCAAGGCAGCTGCACAGTATACTCTGCTTCTTCAAAGTTCATGTAATCACTATGAGGGATCACCAATAACACAACTGTCAAAAGCAAGGGTCACCTTCTGTAAAGGGCCCCAGAGGAAACACTTCAGGTACAGTGAGCCATCCGTGCAGTTGCAATCATTCAGTTCTGCCATCATAGTACAGAAGTACCCATCAAAGATTTGTAAACCAATGTATGGGGACTGTGTTCTAATAAAACTCAATTCAGACAAAAAGTCTGCAAGCAAGATTCAGCCCAAGGGCTAGAGTTTGTCCACCATGGTAAGATAGAAAATCCTGTGTAACACTAGAGCTTAATTGAAGTCAGATATTTTGTGAGGACATGTGAGGCACTTCCACAGCCTGCACAGCCTCCAGGCTATGGTTGTGTATATTGACCACCACTGTACTAAGGTGAGTTGTAGCAGTTGGTATATTAGGTGTGCTGTGTGTCATCTTTGGGTGTGTCATTTTGGCTGTAATATGCAGTCTTTCACCTGTGGTTCTGTTGTGCCCTTTTGTTGCATTGGAAAAATGCATGCATAGAACACAAACAGATCCAATACCACACCGTATATCAGGCATCAGTAGCCTCAGTGGATATGAAGCTGAATTTGATTGATAATAACCACACCTGTCCTAGACTGCTTATATTAGTGTCATGTTTTCTTTTCTGTGCAATTTTTCTCTGCAACACACACACACACACACACACACACACACACCCCACAAGCATACATACGTGCACACACCATTCATGCCTCTTTAAAATTCTGTTTTTCTTTTCCTTTATTTCCAGTGTCTCTACCAGTGACACAAAGTAGGTACAGCAGGCAGAACAATGTCTTTCTCTCAAAGCTGTCCACATTGAAATACCTAATTTTCCTGGCAAAGGGGGATTTAGAGATCTGATTCCATTCAGGATCTTGAGGCAGAAAGATAATCCTAGATTATCTGCGAAGGTCTAATGAAACACGAGGGTCCTCAAAAGAGCAGAACAGAGATGACCATGGAGGTAGAATTAGAGAGAGAGATTTAAACACTGTTGCACTAATGGCTTTGAAGATAGAGGAAGAGGGCACCAGCCAGGGAATGCAGGGCTGAAAAGAGCCTCCAGAAAGACCCAGCCCTGTAGACAACTTGATTTCCAGCCAGTAACTTCTATTTCACACTTTTGGCCTCCAGATCTTTAAGACATAAATTTGTGTTGTTTTAAATCACAAAGTTAAAACTTGTTACAACAGTAATAAGAAACTGATACCATAGGCGCTGAGTTACAATTTACCATGTGACCAAGTGGACACTTTGCAACACAGGGAATTTTATGAGATGTGAAGAACTCCGAATTCTGGCAAGTTTTTTATCTTATTTACTTTCTAAGTATTTTTGGATTACTCTCTAATTTACCATTCATTCAAAACCAAGATTTTAAAGTAGCTGTTGAAAAATGTATATCTACTCTCTGGGGCACAGGGTAAGACAGAGACAAACTGACCCTAAGTGAATGACATCTCCTATCAAAACTCGGCTCCCACACTTAGCTGTCAGGCGATCCTAAGAAGGACCAGCAAGCTCTCTGGGCCTCAGTTTCCTCTTCTATTAGTGTGGCAGTAATTCCATCCCCAATCTTATATCTACAAGGACAAGAAGTAGTATGAGCAATGTACGTGACTCATAGTAGGACCACATCATAAGGCATTTCCTTTTCACTCTTGTGGGATGTTATCAAGACACAATGCTTGTATCATGATATAGATAAGCTTTTCTGGAACAATCACAATATGAAAGATGACTTCAATTTGTGTTCTGGAGAACACACTTTTCTTGACAATAAAGCTTTTCCTTCTAGAATTGGATTTCTCATCTTTAATCTTGGACAATAATTCTTTGGTGTGGGCCCTAGCCATTGTAGGATGTGTAACAGCAACCTTGTCACACCCTACTACACCCCTCCTCATGACCACGGACACACCTGGGTGCAAATAACAGGTCTAGGATACAACCTCATTATTCCAGGTACAGAAGAGTGGGAAAAGACAAAGGTAATATGTGTTGGAATCAATTGCCTTTAGTTAACAGTCAATAACCCCAGCAGCAAGAATTCCCTGTGTGTCATCCAGACTGACCATCCACTTCCTTGTAAAACTGAAAGCTGAGACTTGGGCTGCAGACCTGGATCCACACTGCCCATGCAGGATGTGTGAGCAGATTCAAACGCATATCGAAAAAAAAAATGTGTTGATTTGAAGTGTGAGGTATGAGGCAGGCAGTAGAGGCACTTTTAACTGTGCAAGGATGAGGGCTATTTGAGTCAGCACAACTCCTTTAATTGCTGACTTTGGAGCAGCCTGAGAGTTTCAGAGCAGCTGTGAATACACTTCACCCAGAGCTGGGCTCTGCTCAATGTTCTCTGGCAACACCTGGTGGAACAGGGAAAAAACTGCACAGTGCTTTGGCTTGACTGCTACATTTGCTGATATATTAGTAGCTGAAGGTTTTCCTGTGGTAAAGGTTTGCAGCAGGAGGGGAAGGGGGTGGAGAGGAACATAAGAGGCCCCACCTCTGGGCTGGCATCAACACTGCGCTGCGCTAATTTCTGCGGCTTTCCAGTTCTACTTTACCAAGCAGAAAACAAACACTGCTGTGTCGTCAAGAGTTTTCTTGCTAGGATGAGGAAATAAATTGCAACTGCAGCTTGGCTGGAGATTTTTCTCTAGGAGATGCCCAGAAAGCTCTCAACAATTACCCTGTAAGTTAGCAAGCATGCACTCTCCAGTTTCAAAAACACACCTTAGGGTTACTGTATCCAAAATGATACCCTTTGTGGCTTGGAAGGCATATTTAGAGCAACAGAGAGGATCAGCTCTGTACTCAGGAAAGTGGGGGTGAGAAAAGGAGCCAAAACCCAAATACCTACTCATAGGGAATAAAATGCATTGACCCAGGGGCTCCCCTCTGGCTGCCACCCCACCACACAACCAGTCACATCCCTGGAGAGTGCAGATCCATCTTATTCATATTTGCCTGACTTGAAGAGACACACTCACCTGCCTAGACTTCTATCTGATAAAGACATAGCAGGAGGCAAGCCGGGAATTCAAAGGTACCCTCAATTTTTTTTGGAAAAGTGTTCTCTTAAAACCCAAAGACTTGCTATGTATTTCTGAGGGAGATAGGCACAGCACAGCTGGGACATAGGTTGCCTTCTGAAGTTTAGGTCCCAGTTACTTCCATGTAAGTTACTTATGCTCACTAAGACTTTGTTTCCTCTCTGCAAAACAGGAACAATACCAGCAGCTATCCATGGATGTCATGTATGATGACTGCTTCACACAGTGCCTGCTACTCACTGAATGCTCAGGAGATGTTAGTGGGAGCCATAATCAGTCACCACTAGAAGCTACCACTGCATGTTGTAACCAAAGCAGAAAAGGGGTCAGTCTACTGTAGGGAGGGATCTGTAAGGGGATGACAAGTAAGTTCCCATTCCTTTATGTTTTTCTTACCTTGTCAAGTTATTTAACTCAAAATATAGGTGGTTGGAAGTAAAACATATTAATGATTCTTAAAAAGACTCCAGGCAACATAAACATGAGGCATCTTTACTTATCAGATACTCATCTCCACATAATATACACTCAGTTGATATCTTTGGCTGAACATCTGTTAGAAGACCCTAGAGAATAATCTGCGAAAGTCTAGAAGTAAGGTCATCTGATCAAATGGGGAAAGAAGTTAAGAGTTAGTCTAAGCTGAGTGTGGTGGAGCCAACCTGTGATCCCAGGACTTGTGAGACTCAGGCAGGAGGATCACAAATTCAAGGCCAGCATGGGCTATATAGTGAGAACCTGTCCCCCAAAAAATCAACCACATATAAAAATGGTCAACATGTACATGAAAATGTGTCCAGAGTACTAATCATCATGAAAATGCAAATAAAATCACAATGAGCTATTGCCACACACCTGCTAGAATGACTGTTATTAAAAAAGACAAAAGATAACAAGAGTTTGGGAGCAGGTAGTAAAAAAGAAACCATAGTTCACTGTTGGTGGGAATGTAAATTGATGCAGCCACATGGAAAACAGTATGGGAATTCATTTACAAATTAAAAATAGAACTACAATATGATCCAGAAATCTCAAGTCTGAGTATTTATTCAAAGGAAATCAAGGGATATTTGCACCCATACATTCATTGCACCATTATTCAAAAGAGTAAAGATATAGAAACAAGCCAAAAGTCCATTGGCAAATGAAGAATCAAAAGGCCATTTATATAAAGTAGAATACCATCCAATTATAAAAGACATCCCATCATTTGTAACAACAAAGATGAATTTAGAAAATATTACCATAATAGATACAAGCCAGACACACATATGACCCCACTTGGGTGGAATCTAGCAGTCAAATTCACAAAAGAAGAGAGTAGAATGGTGGATGCTAGGGGTCATGGGTAGGGAAAAATGAGGAGTAGCCAAAGAGTACAATGTTTCAGTGCAAGATGAATGAATTCTGAAAATCCAACCTCCAGCATGGTATCTATGACTAACAACACAGACTAGACACTTGAAATTTGCAAAGAGAGTAGATCTGAAGTATTCTTACCAAGTCCAATAAATAAAAATTAGTATGTGAAGTGATGAATAAATTGGATTGAATGTGATCATTTCTCAGCATTATACCTTTATCCAAACTGCAAGTTGTACATCTTAAATATAACAATTCCTGTTTGTCACAATTATTCTTCAAGCTAGAAGACAAAATTTTTGGCTAATCCAAGGAAAATCAAATTCATTTCATGTTGGCACTGTATCTCAAATATGTAGTTCCAGGCTCACCAGTTTCTTCAAGATCAGATTTTCAAATTTTTTGCAGTGCATCTGGAATTGTTTCCTAGCCCCTCTGCTTCTGTGGACCATAGTTTGTACATCCAGAAGCATAAATTACAGTTGAAATGTTTAAGCTGAGAGTCAACGTCATAATGTCCTATCCAATGAGAATCTCGGGGAAGGAAGCTTCTATCTACCAGAGTCACATTCCACAAAGTACTTACCATCTTGAGTGCCAGTGGCTGTCCAATTAAGCTTATCCAAAATATTATAATTAACAGAGGTAATCTCACATATTTAGTCTTGGAAATGACTCATATTCAAATTATGCATAAAGATTTGGAAGCCAAGGAATATGTGTTTATAATCAAGTTCAAGTACTTTGAAATTTCCTGTTCCCAGCCATGACTCCTAAGAGAAGCAAGGAATCCACATTTTCTCCTATCCCCTGGAAGAAGTTCTCAAATGCAAACTGATGCGATATTACTTTTTGAATATTATTTTGGACTCCTTTTTAAAGATGATATTCACCTGAATCAAAACACAATGCCTGGTTCTGAAATTATTAAAGATTGAAAGTGGAATTCAGGAACATGCTTACTATTTTTCACTTCAAAAGGAAATTATTAACCACCACTTCCAGGGCACTTAACAATGTCCAGGACTGAAAAAGTTAGTTGCTCCTGCCTTACAGTTTAGTCTTCAGACAAGATCAGTAAATTTTTAAACGGATTTTCAAAGAATTGCTCATCAGAGCTAGAGTTCTAAAATGCAGCATATGCATTTTCAATTTGGTGAAAATCCATTGTACATAGTAAGTAAACTTTTACTTTCAGATATTGTCAGACTGTGTGCATTATGCCACTCTGTGTCTTTAAAATATATTTACAGAATGAAAGTAAAATGAAAAGAAATTTTTATAGGTAAGTAAAACCACCCACCTGCTGGATGCTTAATGTATTATTAACACAATATCTCTGTCTTTGGAAGTTAGCTTTATGGAGATAGGACATTTCTTAAGAGTCACTTTTATAAGACAATTGAGTTTCCGTTATGCAATTAGAAACTCTTTGGCTTCTTGTGTGGGGTTATAACACATGAAGAAGTCAAACATGCTATGTGTCCTGGATGTGCCAATGCATCTGTTGATCCATAGCATTTTCAAATACCTTTAATCATTATCTGTCATCCTCAACTCCAGAGGCCAGCAACAAAGCCACCATTTCTGCCACTATATAAATAATGAGCGTGAGTTCCAAAGAAGCTAGACAATGTATCTACCAACTGCCAGTATCATGCAGAGAACGAACAGCAAAGTCTAAATGGCACCTTGCCCAGATATTTGGATTCAAAACTAGTTTTCAACATGTTTTTCTCCCTTTTAACCTCTATGTCTGCCTGCCTATTCATATGTTTGGCTATCTGTCTCTTCATCAACCATCCACCTGTCTACAGTTTCACCTAAGCACCTGTTATCATTTGAAGCTGAGTTTGAATGTTTACCAGAGAGAAATTTGGAGCAAGTGCTAATTACATACAAAGGTTACTGCCTCAAGGAAAGCAACATGATTTGGAAGCTATTTGAAATTTAGAAATCTCCACCCCTTCCGTCTCTCTATTTTTGCATATTTGTGTATTGTTTGACTTGTTACACAGAGAGAATGGATTTATGCCAATTACTGAGTGATAAGAAGCAAATGCATTGAAGATCAAATTCTTTCAAAAAATAACTTTTCCAGGCAGTTATAATACCATTGCATGGTTCCTTTATTCGGGTAAATTCCCCAGATATCTTGGGACTGTATTTTGGACAAGCCTTTCCAAATCAATTGTATCAAGCCAGATTTCATACTCTTAACCCTTCACAGTCCCAGGTTTCATATGTGGCTCTAATTTTGACTGGAAATCAAATTCAATGGAGGTATGTGACTCTTCAATTTTGCTTCTTCAGCACTTTCCATATTGACAGGAGAACCCCTAAATATCACTTAATGGGCACCGATAGCAATGTGGACGCCACTGCTAGTGACATCACCACCATGCTGCTGGGAGAGGAAATCAATTTTTAATTGACTGGATTATTGCAGGACTGAGGTTCTTCTGCTGTGTTCTGCAGATTTTTACACCCCGAGGTCTGTGAGCATCATCCAAGTGGAAAACTTGAAAATGCTTGAAGAGCTAGCTAACTCAACTGCAGCACAAGACTGGGAGCAAAACCAGCCATTCCTACCTTTCCTCCTCAGGTGGAGAATGGTACAAAATGGACTTTGGCACAACCAGGAAAGAGATAGGTTTAGAAGGGAAAGCTATGGCTCAACGGTGCATTGCCTTTTTTTTTTTTTTTTTTTAATCAAAATGCAACTTGGGCTTTCTTGTGGCTTTTACTTTTGAGGATTTCTGTTTTCAAGGATAATCTGAATATGGGTGCTGACTCTCAGCCATTACCTGAAGGGTTCAGTGGGAGGAGAGATGGGGCAGAATTACATAAGCCCCCCACACTGGGGGAGGGTGGAATTTTAACCACTTCAGGAGATTCTTACGCATGACAAAATGTGAGAATTTAAAGCAGAAAGGTTCAAAGCACGGTCAACAGAATTAGAGAAGTCTGAATTAAGACAGCAACTATGGTTTTTACCTGGTTGAATGACTAAGAAAATTGACCTTCCCATCAGAGCCTCAATTTTCTCATCAAGCAATACAGGAGAAGCATATTACCTACCTCATAAGATTGTTGAGATTAATTACAAAAAAGATAATACTTGTGGTCAATTAGCACAATGCCTGGCACATAGGAAATACACAGAAAATAATGATAACTCTTTTTATTATTAGGTGATTGTGGTTGACTGGTTTAGGTTAAATTGAACTGCTTCTCCAACCAAGAATGCTTGATAATAAAATGGTAGTAGGTTGAATTATGCATCTCCAGAAGATATAAGAGCAAGTATTAACCACAAGTACCTATAAATGTGGCCATATTTGGGAATAGGGCCTTTGCAGATGTAATTAAGTTAAGGATCTTGATATGAAATCATCCTGAGTTTGGGTGAGCCCTGAAATCCACTGAAAAATCTCTATAAGAGGCAGAAGAGAAGACCCAAAGGAGAATGCCACAGGAAGATGGAGGCAGAGACTGGAGTGATGCATGAATAAGTCACGGAGTGTCAGGATTGCCAGGGGGGAATGGCAGAATCTCTAAAAGGAGCCTACTCTGCTGCCATCTTGATTTCAGACTTTCAACTTCCAGCATTGTGACAGAAGACATTTTTATCACCTAAAGCCAGCACATGTGTTGGACTTTATCACAGCAGTCCTACAAACCAAAAAGGGCTTAAGGTCCACATTAGTATGAGGGTGACGTTTGACTAGGGTCATCTCAGAATCATCTTCCCTGAAGAATCTGACCCAACAATAGGAACTCCTGGCCCCTGGTCACATGGGGCCAGGGCTGGGACTTAGCATCTGACTCTGCACATGTCACTGATCACAAGAGTCTCCTGGTCACAGGCAGCCACATTTCAAATTCAACATTTACTCTGTGGCACTTTCTGGAAGGATGAAGACTTTCACCTGCAGAGAGCTCCTTAAGTATATAGAGATCTAAGGTGGCACATGTCAGACTGGGGTCCAAAGGAAGCTGTTCAGGATGTGAGTTAAATAAGATCTGCCCTCACCTGGGGACTCTACAGAGAGTTCACCCATCAACCTCCAATCCCAAATTATTATAACTCTTAATGACAATACCCACCACACTGAGGGCCTTTGTCATTGTCTCTAAGATTTCTGTAGTACTGAGGCTATTCTCTTTCCCCATCTTTCAGATGAAGAAGTTGAGGTTCAACAAGCTTCAGGTTTTGGCAAATGTTATCCAGAGGGGAAGGAAAACATATAGGTTTAAGTCCAATGCTTCTTCCACTGTGATAGGCTGCCTGGTGACGACAATGTATTTAAGGTGAAAATCAGAGATATTTTACATTGATGCTCTAGCGTGTTTGAAACAGGACTGTCAAAGGCGCTTTCTTCTTTATTGGGGGTCATAATGGAGCTTATTTCTACCAAGTATTTATGAAGAATGCCAAAAATAGAGTTACTGTAGAAATCAAGTTACAAGTTGCTCCTAGATTGTGGATTAATCCACTGGAGACTATAAAGAAAGAAGCTTGGGTACAAGTTTATAAAATATAGCATTTATTGTTCATTGAACTGAGAAACTATACAGCCAAGTGGGGTCTTAAAAATTGGGTAACTTTGTCAAATCATTTTACAGATGAGAAAACTAAGGCTCAAAAAGATAATCAGATAAATTCAGTGATAAAAGGCTTGAGATATGGGTAAGACATGAATCCAGAACTCTTGACACCTGTGTTCATATCCTATAAATCTAGAACTTAATTATAATGGCTAAAAATGGTACCAGGTGAGTCTTCCCATGTAAATATCACTTTGTCAATCACCACCCAATACAGGGTTCATCTGTGGAGCCTCAATGCATTGAAAAGTACCAATTTTAATCTGCTTCCATTCACCATTCTCACCCTTTGGTACCAATTTCAAAGTTTCTCAGAGATTACATATAGACTTTGCAATCTTCCTGCATTCTAGTCACTTCCACGTAGATCTTGCCAGGTCCTACCCATCTCAAGAAGACTCAAACTGACCCCTATGTGACAGTTATAAGGAAGTTACACAACTTGATGTCTAGTGCGCCTATGGACCAGTGTTGACAGGCTGGTGTCCTATGCTGCATAAGTGGTCCTGGAAAGTCACTTGCACAATGAATGACAAGCTAAATACCTTGTCATTTGAATCACATCATACATACATACTGGATGTAGACGCAGGGGACTCAATTCTACCTCACTTAAGTCTTCGAGGATCTCTTCTTGATGCTATGTTCAGTACAAGAGACAGAACACAAACAGGCTACCATTTTTGAAGAAGAGCTTACAGGTCAGTGAATTTTTAAATTAAATGTATACTATAATTTATTTATTTACTGCTTTTTAAAAAACAATCAGGTGATTTCTTGTGTTGTTTTGATGGTGCTGGCATGTTTCCCGAGGGAAACATGTAGCATTCTGCTACTAACCTACACCCACCTCCAGCCCTAAAAGTAATCAGTTTTCATGTTTCATATTCTGAGTTTTCTCAAGTCAAAGTTGGGTTTCATGCTTTCCCAAAGCTCATGTGAAACTGTATATTTGCTTCCCTTTTCTTTATTTTTCCACACTCACCTTTCTGCTCTGCATTTAGAGGTGTTGTTCTTGCTTTTACAGAAAGAATGAAGGAAGGGAACCAATGATGTTTTCACTCTTGGTAAGTCCATAGTGAGAACTCAAAGCACCTGAGCTATGCAGAGTACTAAATGCTCCTAGTGAACGTGTCCTGTGCATCTACCTATGAATCAGGCCATGTAGGGAAATGCAGAATGGGCACTGAGAACCTTTGGGGTGGAAGTCTGTGAAAAGATACCCTAAATTGTTTGGGGAGAAAATTAAAAGGAAGAAAATGCATAGCCCTAAAGCTGCCCTCACCACATTCCATCTTCTTGCACCTGAGGTATACCTGTTTATGCTGTTTCTCAGGTGTGACAATTTGGGGATCACTCTCTTCCCCAAAACTAAAAGGAGCAACAAGTATAGACAGGTAGAGTTGGACCACTGCAGCTTTGTTTTTGGAGACAGAGCAGAGAGTTGCTACCGCTGAGGAAGATTCAGTGCTGTCGTTACTTTTGCCTTGGTTATTTGGAAAAAAAGAGCAGTCCTTGTGCCTTTCCCCAGAGACTTACAAGCTGGGACACTCATGGGATGTACAACCCACCATTCACAGAAACCCAGAGCCCTACCAAGAGCCTCCTCCATTACGAGAAAGATTCCCTCCCCACCAAACCCTGCTGATGGATGCTCCAGCACATAATTATCTTAATTTAGGTGTGTATTTTGTGACAATATTTTGGATAACCCTGGCACTTACTCTTCTGTATTACAAACATTTATGTAACCATGCCAGCCAATTAATCTGAAGGATGTGGCAAAGAGATGGGAAAATTTCACCCACAGGAAACAAAACCCCAGTCTTTGAGGATAAATATGTACTCTGAAATTCATAACTTATTGCAGATTGCTATTGATATTTCAGAAATGTATTTGTCCCTTGGACATATTCATAGAGCATTTGTAAGTCTATAGACACATCTATTTAATAACTGTACCTCATAATTCTTCCATGCTACATATACATGAGAACCTGTGAACACCCCCTCAATCCCCACAACAAAGGTAATAAGCTTTTGTCTCGCCTCTTTTTTTTTCTGCTTTAAGCATTCCCCTTAATGAGCTCTGCTTCTTTGTAACTCAAGAGATTTAGTATTCTGTCCAACAAAACAATTTATTGCCCAAAATGTTCCTATTTCAGATAAAATCGTAGCTTCCCCAATACTTCTGGCTCCACAGTTAATACCCTAATGTTTCATTTACAGCTGAACAAAGCAGCTTATCTCCACTAAAAAGGGGAATTAGTAGTAAGAAATAATTTCAATTGTCTGCTGAGTTTCCAGGTAAAGTGATGGCTTTTGCATTCTTGCTTCTATCTGATGACAGGTACAGTGGGGGCTCCCAGAAAATAGAACAGCTCTGTCACCTAAGCTTGTAATTTGAACAATGCAGCTACATAGATCAGGCAAGAGTTAGGTCTTGGCTGTCAGGGGGGTAAAAAATCTACACTCAGAAATATGCCATAGTCAGCAGTTCTTAGCTAGAGATTGGGTACTAACTCAGGGGAAAAAAAAAATTAGTTTGGATCAACAAATGGCTCCATTTCCCCCTCGTCTGTGCCAAACTTATTATATACCTACAAACACAGAACCACAGTCTGTTACACTTCCCCAGCACGTACACACACCCACACAGTACTGTGATGGCTATATATCCTCACACGCGTGCACACAGCCTTATTTATATATGTGAAGACATGAAGGCTGCTGCAGCTGGTGAAGTAGGATGGGGGAAGGAGACATTTGAAAGACAGTGAGACCGAGGAATCAGGGATGACTCTGCAGTGGGGAATCAGCTCATTTACAACAGAAAGAGAGGAATGTGACTCCCCCTTCTGAGAATTACAAGGGGAAATTCAATTTGCTATAGCGGATGTTCCAGCCTTAGCACATGAAAACCTGGCAGTGGCCCCCAAATCTGCCTAATAAGTAAACTCAAAAGAGAAGCATTGAAGATTCCAGAGGCTGGACCATCCCCTATTTGAAGGCTGACAAGGAGACCATGACTTCCGTTCCATTAGATACAGATAAACATAAGAGACAGGAAAGGTAAGGTCATTTCATCCCTAAGTGCCGTGCATCTGAAGACATGGCAGTTTTCTTTTCATGTCAACTCTTTTAAAGGGAAATCTTCCCTAGATATCCAGGCTTCTGGACAGAAATCTGTAGCTCTTATGGCCATTGGGGTCTGTAATGAGGAGGAGACCAAGGAGCTAGATAGGACTGTGCACAATGGGAATGCATCTGAAAACACAAATAGAGGTTGCTGTGTATAACGCAATCCCTCCAAGCTCAGATTTCTTTCTGGATATGTGGTTCTTTACTTTTCTTTTTTCTTTAGTACTGGGGCTTCTTGAACTCAGGGTCTCATCCTTGCTAGGCAGGTGCTCTACCACTTAAGTATGTCTCTAGTCCTTTTTGCTCTAATTATTTTTCTGGTAGGGTCTTATGTTCTTGCCTAGGGCCGTCCTTGAACCCCAATTATCCTGATCTACAACTCCTGAGCTGGGATTAAAGGCATGAAACACCACTCTTGGCCTAGTCTATGATTCTTGAGAGCTGGGATCTCATGAATCTTCCCCAGTTCAGAGAGCCACTACCTAGCTGGACTGGGTGTCAGTTGCTAATCATTCACAACCTGAATTCTTCTTCAAAGGGTTAAACTTGGCATACAGGATTTGCTTTAGCAAGAGATGCCTGGAGTGAGGTTGAGAATAGAGGATTACAGGGTTAACATTCAGTCCTGAGGTCAAAGACAGACAGATGGAAGGGGTAGGGCTACTATACTGGGTGAAGCCAGAGGACTGGCTTGAGACTGGACTTCCCTATCCCCAAACCACACCTTTTCCTGTCAGTTTTTCCCTGATGTACTTTGATCTATTAACCCCAGCCTTACAGGTTTCTCCTGCAAGTACCCCTTCAATTAGCCATTTGCACACGCCTCTCCATTTCGAGCATTATCTCTAGGAAATCTGACCTAAGACATGAGAATCAAAAATTATATATAAGCCTATGTGAAAAGTACATTCATATAAATATGTACTTGAGTATAATAATCAGGATTTGGAAGCAGTGAGGATGCCCATGAAAACCAGCTAACATCAAGAAGAGTAAGAAGTGATGCATGTCTTGCCAGCCAAGGATTCCACCTTTCTGGATACAGAATGAAGGTTCAAGTTAGGATGTGTGATTTAGCAAGGGCTGAAGCTATTCTCATTCCTGTCACCCACCAAGCTTATTCTGTCAGAATTAGACTATATGTAAGAAGCTATGTCTCAGAAAATCAAGACACCAAAGAAAGAAAGGCAAGCAATGGAAGGGGAGAGAGTTCGGTGACCATCAAACCCTATGGTTCAGCCATCACTGGTGACAGCCACAGCTGCTTCTGAAGTTCTTGTGTCCTGACATGATTATAATTCCTTAGGTTTACGCTAGTAATTGAGTACTACCCAACACAAGACAGCTTCACCTATGGAGTGTTAGGAGAAAGAGGTTCATCTGTAGCCCAGAGAAAGGTAAGGGGTCTTCCCATATCCTCAGGAGGTGAGTAAATACATGTGTCCCCCATTCTTCTTTAATTCTAAACACCAACCATGGAAGCCATTGGCTCTAGTGAGATCTGAAAGAGCCTCTGTTTAAAAATTTTCTCTGAGAGCCACATGTGGGTACTTACTGTGACCTGAACAGGTATGGATGACCAAGACAGACCTACTGCATTTCCTCAAGTAGTTATTATCCCTTGAGAGATAGAAGAAATAAACCATTGTCCAAACACCAATGCAAACTTTGTGAAGTGCTTTGAAGGGAAATAGCAGATGCTATAAAAAGGGATTACAAGGGGAGCTGGTGTAGCCTACAGGATTCAGAGATGGCTACCATGAAAAGTGATATGCAGACAGAGGTCTAAACATGAGTACATAAAAGCAATGTGAAGATAAAATATTTTATGGAAAATATGTGCAGAAATCCCCATGGAGGAAGAAGTTGGACAAGTTTTGAACCCTGAAAATAATTCCACTCTTGTCCAAGAATTGTGGGAGCAAATGAGCAAGATGTAAAATAAGATTGCCAAGGGCAGAAGCAGAAGGGGGACGCAGACAGCTTGTGTTTAAGGGTATCAAAGAGGGCTGGTGATATAGCCCTCTTTGGTAGAGTGCTTACCTGGCATGTATAAAGTCCTGAATTCAGTCCCAGCACCACAACCACAAGAATCCATCAAGAAGACAAAGGTGTGATTTGGGTTCAGTGAGTAGATTAATCTAAGTTCATATCCTTGTCCCTTATCTTAGGGACCTTTGCTTACCTTAATGAACAGGTGTCCAGACATGCAGGTCATCTAATTCATTCATTCATTTCATTAACTCACTCATTTATTCATTCACACATTCACGATTCAGTCAAAAGCTTAATACATATAACACACGTACATGCACAGGAAACAAGACAACTTTTGGTCTTCCTCTACAAAATATATAAAGTGTTTGGGGAAAAATTTTCATAAATGAAGTCATTTCATCAAAAGATATACAAGTAAAATTAGGATACAAACCAAAAATGAAGTTTATGAAAATATAAAAAAATAGAGTAGAGAAGTGAGAGACAGTCAAGGAGGTCAAAAAGTTTTACTTTAAGAAGGGACAAGTAGACTAATGTGAAAGTTTATGTCAGTATTAACTAGGCAAAGAAGGGAGAAAAGAAAGTCCACGAGAGAGAGAGTCATGGTGGACCTTCCATAGTGAGACCAGAAGTATACCTGGTCCTATGTATGGTATCCTTGAGCCCCTGGAATACCAAACTTCTTCCCTCTACCTCATTGAGGACCCCCCTTCCATAGATCAGGACCACAAAGCATACTCACAAAGACATCAGAAAAGCTATTCAAAAAGGAACTGGCCTAGAAAACCATACCACAGAATCAGCACTAAGGTGGAATTTAGATGGGACAGTCATGGGCAGGGAATAGAGCCCAGGCCTGCTGCCCAACACAGCCTCAGAGTGGATGGACGACAACAAATTCAGCACCAAAGGTCACTTGAGGATTGGAGTCATGCTCTTATGACAAGTAGAGCAGAAGAAACAGCCGCAATACAGACAGCCAAGGAGACCAGCTAAAAAAGGGGCATCCAGACAGGCAAGATCCTTCCGGAAGATCCCTGTTCCAAACCATACGACAACTGAGGCAGGCAGTAAAAAACAGAAAACAAAACAAAACAAAAACCTGAAACTTTTTGTTCATTACTTGTAAGTTTCTGATATTCCTAAGTCTCCATCTCCCCAGGGCATACAAATCATAGCAAACAACCTGATTGTTGGAATCTGTCTTCCCTTAAGCACACACATATTCTTATAAATGGAAAGAAAATGGTCTCTGTGCGTGCTATTGAGAAAAGCAAATCTCTAAATGCATTGCCAGTTCTTCTAACCGCTAATTCCTCTTTAAAGAGACAGCTTATTGATTTGTGTCATCAAAAGTTGCCAAATTTGTAAATTCACAATCCAGAAGGCAATCCAAAAACGATTTATTGTCGGGTGATAATGCAAAATGTGGCACCTTATGCTTGCATAATCGTGATGATGTACAAAGATATTTTAGGCTTGTTTTCTGATTAAATGTTCACAATTTGGTGTGGAAGGTAGGCTTCTGATTCCAAGTAGAAACATCTCTTTGTTAAGAGGGTAAATTCGGGTATCACACTGGATTGGGTCATGTCCTAGTGCAGTGGATTTGTTATCTCCATGGTTATGAGAAAACTGTCCAAGTAGTTTTGAGCTCCCATTTTCTAGTTGAAAATGGTAGAATCATGGATCTAGCCAGAAGCACAAGGGTTATATGCACATAAAGACCTAGCACACTATCAGGAATATTCTGTGTACTCAAGAAATTGTAACCACCAGTGTAACTATGGATGACATTCCTGTTGAATTATAGCGACTCAGCTTAATCAAGCCTGCAGTTGTGCATATTGAAAACTCTGGCTGAGTCATCTGCTGGTCTCTCTCTAGAAACCCCAACATATTTGTATGAAAGTTGGGCCCGTTATTGTTTTGTATTATTGTTGTGCTGGGGGCACATTGTGACATTTACAAAAGTTTGTCTGATATATCAAATATGTCACAGTTGAATCCCCTCCTCTATTATTACCATTGTCTAACAATTTTCTAAAGGGTTGAGAAGATAAAGCAATGGGATCTTCACCCCTATAGTCCAGAATGAAGATGAAGAGTTAACTTTAATTAGATCAACTTTTAACTTATCCAAGAGTGGGGCTGTGCTGGGAATGCCACTTATTACCATTCCTCTAATTCATTCATTTAGGGTTTTTTAATAATGTACATTCCAGCATTAAAATTTTCGATATTTTAAGCAATTCTCTGTCTTAGACTCTGAACTTAGCTTTTTCTGTGGCCTACCTACCCATTTTGCCCTCACCGAAGCACAGATAAGGACTTTTATTTTTCTTTGCTTTTTTTTTTTTGGTGGTGGTATAGGGTTGAACTCAGGACCTTGCCACCATTGATAGGCAAGTGCTCTAGTCCTTGAGCCACTACCCAAGCCCTTTTTTGCTTCTGTTATTTTTCAGGTAGGGACTAGCCTCAGATCACAATTCTCCCACCTGTGTGTAACTAGAATGACAGACATACACTATCAGTCCTGGTTTTTTATTGAGATGGGATCCCACTAACTTTTCGCATGGGCTAGCTTGAGCCACAATCCTCCAGAGTAGCTGGAATTATAGTCATAAGCCACCATGTCTGGCCAGTGAGGACTACTATATTTTATTGTTGAGGGACTTAAACTGGGGGAGAGGGGTGCTACAAGTTACCCTAGGCAGATGATAACTAGTACACATTTGCTGGCTGCATTACATAGTCCTCTCTGCAGTTCGGAATTATATACCCCAGCAGTAAGGAAGCTTAGACAGTATTTGTAAGCATAAAATTGCTTTCCTCTGTGGAAAGCAGCTCAGTGTCACTTGCAAGACCTAAACAGAGTCTGTGTTCCCAGAAAGAGGCCTGGCCTTCATCTGAGATGCTCCTTAACACATCACGGACACCTGTTACAGCTGATGCTTCACCTGCGTGGCCCCTAGAAACCTGCCAGGCCAGAAGCCAGTAGGTTTATCTCTAGCTCCTGTCATATGGGATCAGTTGGCTGCCCTTTTAGGTCTTGAAAACTGTCTCCTCTCAGTAAAATAAACACTTTTTGTGTTTACTCAGTCTTGAAAAAAAGGCGATGAAAATGACTTTTGGGTCAGTTTGAAAGGTAAATGAAAACTGACTCACAAAAAAGAGAACATTGCATTTTGTTACATGTCTTTGCAATGTTCTTTGTCCCGAGGATAGAGACAACATAGCTCTTTGGCTCCAGGATGGTAGCACCATTCCAACAAAGGCATAAAACAGAGGAGAAAATAACAAGTAAAAGGGTACAAAAACAAAACTAGGAAGATCAGCACATTAAAACAACCAAGGGATCCCAGAGAGCTCCTACACTGACTATGAAGCCCTATATGCCTTCAGCATTCTTCAGCATCTAACAGATGAGCAGCTTTGCTATTCATGAGGTTGTGGGGAGGCCAAGAGTGGATCCTGGTATGTACCTTGGTACCTTACAGATGCTATGGGAACACCATTCCTAAGTCCCTATGTGATGAGCTTCCTTCTAAACATGTACCCATTTTCATCATTTATTTCAGAGCCTCTTTTAACATGTATGTTTATTTTACTGTTTGGGATCAATGCACCACTGTCCTCTTGCCAGCAAAGGTGTAATTCTGAAAGAAAATGAGACAAAGTGAGGCAGACTACTGACAGCTGTTGCAAATCTCTGCCTGCAGAAGACAGAGATAAACAAATGAATATTTTGTTACTGTGGCAGGTCTCGACTCTTGGATTAGGAATTCTGATCCTTTTCCTTATCACCAATGAGAAATTAGGCAAATGCTCAGTTTTCATACCTATACATTGGGGATAGTGTCTTATATTATAAAATTACTAATTCTCTTCTAATTTAGCAAGATGGCCTCCACTCTGATTCTGCTCCATATCATTTTTATTGTTCTTCAGCATTGGTGACTTGAAGAACCAATTGTTCTTCACCATTGGTTGACCTGAAAAGTCAACATCACCTTGGTTACATTGCCTTCAAGTGTACAGTCATTTACCTGTCTGTCTTTGATTGGAGTATTTTGTGAAGACCAAGGTGTGGCTACCACCACCCTGCCACAAACATGATAGGACATGGTCCATTCCTAATCAGCAATTTTACAGAACTCAGAGAAAATCCAAGCGAGGGAAAGGCATTGTTCAGTGAATGGTATTGTAAGCCTCTCCATTAATATCCCAAAGTCCCTTGGCTAGTGAGTGACCAGTGTGGGGCCCCCTTGGCTAGTGAGTGACCAGTGTGGGGCCGAAACCTGCAAAGTAGAAAGGTGGAGTATGCTGGCTGCCTGTCATGTCAGTGGGAGCTGTGGATCAGAATGGTGGAGATGGTGTCTTTTTGTAGAAATGCAAGAAATAAGAGCACAAAGTTTGATAGCACAAATGCCACACCACAAAACACCACTCAGCACACACAAGCCCACCTACTGTGGTCTCACCTATGAGTTGTATCTCTCCCTAGGAATGAAAACCAGATGATAGGTTTTGAGAGGAAGTTTCAATGCCTAACTAAAAGGACCTCTACATAAGCTACCATTGGTCTTAGATGATAACACCACCTTTTAAATTTCTCATAGAACTTTTGAAATGGAAATTTAGCTCTTCCTGTTGCCTGCTAGTTGTAATGTCTCCTCTCCATTACTGTTGATGACGCCATTCTATGCCCCAACTTCTCTACCTAGGAGTCAATGCATTCACTTCCTGCTTCCCAGCTCATTGTCCACAGCTCTGCTATTGCTTTCATTCCTGTCACTTACTGTTTCATAACTACCATAGTCCAATCAACCATCAGCCCTGACTTGGATTCCCACAAGCATCTCTTACCTACTGTCCTGGTTCCAACTCCATACACCACTGGCCATGCTCCCTGCACAGCAGTCTGCTTGCTTTAAACAAACCCAAATCTTTACATTGCATTCATTACAAATCACAAATCCCTTACCCTGGTTCACAGAGTACTCTAGGACCAGTGCTTCATCCATTTTTCAGAAATCTCTTGTGCATCTCTCCCATTTTCTAGGAATCTTTTTGTCCTTCAAATATTGGAACTTCCTTCCCTCTTAAGGCCATTTTCTTGGAATGCCCTTCCTCCCTCTTGGCATGATTTGTCATTGGGAGCTCAGCTAAACTTTCATTTTTTCACAAAGACCTCCTTGAGCACTAACCACACTTTATTTCAATTATCTGTCTAGCACCTATCACTAGCCATTTTCTCATTATTGATGCAGCTATTTGCTGCCTGTTTCTACCCAATGAGAATGTGAGCTCCAGGAAGGCGCCATTTTGTTCATACTGTTAATCACCAAATTCCCCGTGGCTGAGTGGAAGTGGTGTTCAATAAATGTTTGCTGAATGAATGTGAAAATCATTCTTACTTACTCAAGTCTCAGCTTGCTAGAAGTCATTCTAAGTCTAGGTTGTGAATATGGGGTAGTCGTCTTCATTTCTTCTCCTCTCATTCCAACTTGCTTAGCTGCTCACTGCCTGACCCCTCTCTTTCTCATCTCATTAATTTTCCCATGGGAAAAATAAGACTTAGGTGGATAAAGGATGTGACCCAATGTTACAGAGCCAGGGGCAGCAGACATGTTATTCAAAGTCGGTTATGTCTGAAACCAAAACCTCCTGTAAGATGCAGGTCTTCACTTTCAGCTGAAAGTTTAAGCTCATGAACTGAAATAATGGAAAAGCCACATTTTTTGCAATGGTAGAAATATGCAAGTACTTGTTGAACATGTTCATAAATTTCCCCTTGTTCTTGATGGGGAACACCCATGACCACTCTGACTCCTAATGTGTACGTGTGTAGGTGTGTGTATTTTAATATTTATAGTCATATTTTCTGACTTGCAATACTGTAATGTATTTTGTAAGCTGTCATTTGGTTGTGAAAACTCCTTAAATAAATTTAAAAATGGAATGGAAACCCAATGCAATTCTAGATTAACATAAGTATCACTCTTAAATTTCTTTACACGAAGACATCATATTCTAAGTTCTCACATGCGAAATGATTTTCAGCACAGAGAATGAGAAATGGGGACTCATGAGACCAATGTGTCAAGGAAAATATTTACAGATGCTCATTAGACACTCAAAAAACGAGGTACCAGTTCATAAATTCAGTTGGCACTTTGCCTGATCTACTATAAAACTGAAATAACTAGAGATTATTTCAAGTTCAAAGGTCCATGACCCTAAGTACTTAAAATGATGCTACTTACATATCTGTAGTCAGCACTTTTTCTCCGCTGCAGGATCTGATTTTTGTCTCAGCAAAATACTATCCTATAAAATGCCTGCGGGTTCTGCCATTTTAAAATAAGAAATTTCACTTCTTGAACTAAACAGTGAGAAGGAAAGTGGACCCACTAGAATCAGAAAGAAAGTTTCATAACGAGAGTGATCCTAAGATCAGCTCGAATGCTACATTTTTTTCTTTAGATGCCAAAGAAAATTCCCTATTCCTTAAGCATTTCTGGCCTGGTCTGCCACATGTCAAGTCTAAGGAACAGCTCATTGGCTCGATGTCCCTCCCTTTCTCTTCACAATGGAGCCCTTTACAGGGAGATGTCTAAGGACAAATATCTAAGCTAAACTTACTCGATTTAGGCAGCTTCTAGCTCCTCGACTTAATTGCATTACATGTCTATAAGTAAGGAGCAATTTACTCTGAAGTGGTACTTAGGCATCATTCCTCTTGGCTTCTCCAGGAAGCACTTGGGCAAAATTTCTATTTAATGTATGCTGGCTTTGGAACATAAGCACAAATAGCACAATGTGTATTAACATTTTAATTACGTGGTCCTCCTCTGTTAGAAAATGAATCCAGGATGGACACAGACTTTCATTCCTTTTAACTATGAAAAACACTTTGCTGTCATCTTGTACATTCATCAGTCCATCAAATGTGGATCTACACCAACCTACAGCAAAAAAATAAGACCAATTTGTTGAGCTCTGCAGCTGCCTCAACCACCATTATCTTCATAACATTGTCAGTATTTAATAAGTGCTAACAAGGAGCCAAGCACTTTCATTTAATTAAAGTCATATATCATTTTTAATAATTAGTCATAATTAAGGTAAATGATTAGCTAGGAAAGATATGAAAAATATACATCCCAGATAAAGCTTAAAGTCACATTTTAAAAAGTCCAAAATAAACTCTAGAGAGCTGTGCCTAGCTTTAAGTATGATATAATTTATGGAATGAAATAAATCTAGATCATTAAAATATTTAGTAGAACTGAGAATAATGAGTTGAGATAGAATTAGTTTAATTAGTTTACTGAAATGGAGTCTCATGGTGGCTAAGTGTGATATATTGGCTTTTGTCACTTGAAATAAAAAAGAGGTAATTAGTCCCTACTCAAATATATTGTTTTCTCAGAATAGGGTGAATTTTATTTTAGGCATTAATCCAGAACCATCTTCCAAAATTGATTTATAAATGCTGTAAGAAAAGATAATTTCTTAGACAATTCAGGAACCCAATAATGTAAAAGCAGTGATTCTCAAAAGGGGAAATTTTGTACCCTTTTGTGGACATTTGACAATGTCTGAGGACATTTTTGGGGGGTGTCACAATGGCTAAGGGAGTACAAAGAGCTTCTAGGAAGTAGAGGCCAGGGATTCTGTACCTATTCAACAGAGTACAAGACAACCCTAAATCAGAGTTATTTGGCCCAAAGGATCAACATTGCTGTTGCTGGGAAACAAAAAAAAATAATAAATCCCTATGGAAATGCCCACGGCCATCACTGGAGAGGAAGTGTGCCGCCATTTGTAATTTCTATGTCCTAATTCACATTGTGTTTCATTTGCATCACTCTTACCAAATATGATAGAAATTTAAAATAAATCAATAAAAGCACCCTCCCCTCCAAAAAAAGAAGAGGGGCTGGTAGCAAAAACAAAAAAAAACCCCACATCCCTATTTATGGTATAGTCATAAAATAGGATACTGTGAAGCTATTAAAACAAAACCAAACAAAAAACCATGTAAGTTTAATGGAATGTAGTAGGATTTTTACATATCATTTTTGGCTAACGCAGAAGTTACAAAAGATAATGCATACTGCAAATCCAATTTTGTAGCTTATATATTTTATCTCATGGAAAATAACAGCCAGGAATTCCAGAAATGAAGAGCGGGAGTTATGCTCATGTGTATAAATTTTTTTGTAATTGCTTACTGTGTTTTACAACATTTCACACAAGTTATATATTCTATTTGCATAATAATATAATACTGTAAGTTGAAAAGGAAAAGGGGAAGTCAGAGACCATAAAAATTCACACTTGGATTTGGGTTTGAGAGACACAACCTCAGCCCTTTGATGGCAGCTCCAAGCTGAGCAGCTCCATGTAAGGTGTTTAACCTGGGAGAAGGTGTCCACTTGCCCACTGTGAAGCCAAGGCTTGTTTGACACATGACATCCCGAACACATCCTTGAACTATGACCTACATCTTAAATAGTCAAATAGAGAAACTACTGAGAAAGCCTTTCAAGCAAGAAAGATCATTGCACATATCTCTTTCCACTGGGAGGTCTGGAAATTCAAACCTCACATTCAAAACACTGTTCTTTCTATTTTGCCTTCACTTCTGAGCACAGGCATTTATAAAGACTGTGATTCTTGAAAATCACTAACATCTTAGAAAAGGAGGCTTCAGAAGAGAGGAGACCCCTGTTCCCACTAAACAGCAATTTTTTATTGGGGATTTTAAATTTTATTACTATTATTATTTTATTTTTCACCTAGAGAATGTATTTCTAGCTGTAGCTGTATAGTAACTGAATATTTGGATGGAAACCACAACAATTCCATGAACGTCTGGATATCTGTTCTAATAAAGATAAAACATTTGGATGACCAACAGTGTGAGCCTCTGTACTTGAATCATAAGCACAAAAGCACAAAATAAAGAGTATTTTTGATTTGTGTTCAAATATACACATTGACCAATTGGGGGAACTAGTTAAACATATTATAATACATAGAAATATGATTGATAGGCAGGTGTTACTAAGATGAGGTAGATAATTTATGAGGTTGAAAATTTTACATACAATTTTTAAGGAATGAGAGAAAAAAAATCATAGACTAACATCTCTCCAATTAGGCTATTTGCTATTTTTTTGTTTGATCAGGTACTATTCCTATTATTTTAAAACAGCCTAAAAATAAAGTGATATTGAACAGGAAAATGCAAGACACAGTTGTCAGTGAAGCTCTTTAGTTTCATAGTGCAATATGACAGGGAAACCTCATCCCATCTCAGTTCTTTTTTCTCTTCCATACAGTTTCCTTAACTCTAAAGAGAAAGCAATCTCACACTGCTACCATTGTTAGAAACAGAAAACGATACTACCATTTATTGAGTTCTTACAATGGGCAGGAATATACTCAGTAAACGCCATCTCATAAATGTTACTGGGTTTAGATTGGAACTACCTCACTCACAATCTACTCAGTGCTGGTAATGAGATTTTTCCAAGATCTGCCTGCTTCTCTACTGTGTCTAGTCATGGGTTAATGCTCACCTCACCGTAGATGGCCTTCCCTTCTGCCACTTACCAGTACACTATTCCATTGCCTTGGAAGGTCCTGCAAGACAAATGGCCAGGAACAAGGTGGATTTTTCAAGTTGCTCAGTGCAAATGACTGTATCCTACTACACTTATCAGCCATGGAGAAAATCAACAAAGAGCTCACCAGGGACTGGAAGATGCTGTGAGGGCCATAGCAGGGTGGTCAACACTGAACTTGTACCAACAAATCTTCATGAAAAAGGAAGAAAATTATTCTACTACTTCTCCCTCCACCATGTCTCAGATTAAATTCAACCCTAGGCTGGAATTGACACTGGCTTGGTTAAATGGCATGTCCAGTGGGAAAGTCACCTAAGACAAAAACGTGACAAAAGTAGCAGCCAGCTCAGAAGGTTTGCTAGGTAGCAATTCCAGAATGCATTTGGATCTGGCCAGCATGGCTACATTTGTCCTTGTCAAGGATTCTCCATTGGACTTGGTTAGTCAAAGTCTTGCTGACAAACACATAAACATATTCCCTGAACTTTTGAACTTGAAAGATGGAAGAATGCTTATCGTCACCTCTACATTTCTTTTGTCTCTCTACAGAGGCAAAGGGTCAAGACTGCCTACACTCATCAAAAACATAGCACAGGACATGACAACTTTCCACTCCCTAAGCCTAAATTTCACACTCCTTACCTTACCCCCAAAACATCCATTTTGATTGGATTCATGTACTTTTACTTCTTTTCTTTTTTTGGTGGTACTTAGGGTTGAACTCAAGAGCCTCTTGTTGCCAGGCCGCCCTTTTGGCTTTGGTCATTTTTGAGATAGGGGCTTGCTTTATACTCAGGCTGACCTGGATGGTGATTCTCTATTTAGGCCTCTCACATAGGTGGAATGACAGGTGTGTACCACCACACCCAGCTATTGAGATGGCATCTGGCTAATTTTTGAGGGCAGACCTTAGACTGTGATCATCCCCATCTCTGCCTCCTGAGTAGCTGGGATCACAGGCATGAGCCACTGAGCCAAGCCATTCATTTTTCTTTTCTGCCACTTCCTCAAACAGAATCCTCCAGCCACTCAAGCTTCTTCCCTCTTCTTCACACATGTCAAGCTTGTTCTGATTTTAGAGAAATTGCATATTCTGTTCCCTCTGACAGGAAGAATGTTCCTTCACATATTCATCCCACTGATTCATTAGAGATATTCCCTTCTTAGCTGAAATATCATCTCTTTTACCTTTCCTGAATCTCCTAATCTAGGAGAATCATTCCCCTAGTTTTATTACATAACATGGTGAATTCTCATCACCACAGTTGTTACTCATGTATTCTTTCTCATTTATCTTTTTATCATCTACTTCTCCACCATAATTTAAGGTCCAAGAGCACAGGAACCTGAATTTCTTATTTATTTCTGGAACAGTTCCTATGTCCTAGAAAGGTCCTCTACAAATATGTACAGAATGATTTAATAAATACCTAAATAAATGAATCATCTTTCATTCATTAAATACCACCAAGTTCTACTGATAAAGACTAATGCCATGGAGAATTCTAACACAATTGTCAGAATTTTCTCTGAAAATATGGATTCCAGAACAAAGGGGCTCACATCTTCCTTTGGCTGCTGTTACAGTATTTTACTGAAATGATTGATGTGCAAGCAAAGTTGTCATATTCCATACATCTTAATGATGAAATGATTCTTTAGAATGTCTTCTTGTGTGTCACGTATAGTGACATGTGTAGAATGCAAACAGCCTGGGTCCCTGTGAATGAAATGTTTCATGGTTCCTTCAGTACATAAGCTTACCATGGACACAGCTCTGTGGTGACACAGGCTCTTTGGGTCCCAGTGTCATTTAATGGGAGGCTTTTTCCATTGGGGAAGTCTTCTTTAGTGGAAAAGAATAAAGTTTAGGAATGCTAACTAGTGTATTATTTAAAGAATTTAAAGTGGAACTGGGGGCTAGTGGCTAACACCTGTAATCCTAGCTACTTGGGAAGATGAGATGGGGAGGATTGTGGTTTGTGGCCAGCACGGGCACTAAGTTCACAAGACCCCATCTCAACCAATTAAAGCTGGGTATGGTGGCACATGCCTGTCATCCCAGAGATGGTAGGAAGCATAAAGTAGGAGGATCACAGTCCAGACTGGCCTGGGAAAAATGCGAGGCCATTTCTCCAAAATAGCCAGAGTTAAAAGGGCTGGAAACATGGCTCAAGTGGTAGAATGCCTGCCCTAAGTTCAAAATTCCGGTACTGCAATAAAACAAAAGAAAAAAAGTATATGAAAGGTAATTCTCTGAATTCTAGCTTAACTTCATGTGAAATAACATGAAAAAAAAAAGAGTAGAACAGGAAAGCCATTTTTTTGTTTGTTTGTTAAAGACAGGGTCTTGCAATACAGGCTGGAATATCTATCTGGAACTCGTCTGTAGCACAGGCTGGCCTCGAACTTGGAACACAAGTTCAGGATTACAGCTGGGTGTCACTACGCCTGACTCAAAGTTCTTAAACTTTAAATATTCGTGTCTCCCATCACTTCTGTAGAAATCTTTACAGGGACCTGTGGAAGTCATTGCCTTAATAAGCAATCCCATGATGCTTAGAGATGTAGGGCAACACCATCTGTGTCTATTTCATTGGCAAGGTCAGCCTTTTGTGTAACACACACACATACACACACAAATGTGCTAGGCACCTCTTGTGTCTGGACCCTCCAAGGGAACTCAGAAATCAGTTCCAAGAGGGCTGACTGCTACACTCAATAGTTCTAAATTCTGCCTCATCACTACTACAAGGTATCTACATTGATGTTTTCATTTTCTGTTATTTAAGAGTCTGAAAACTAGATTAATTATACTTGTACTTCAGAAAAAAAATAATTCCTTTGCTGCAGGAACCATGAAAACAAAACACACTGATGATCTCTAGATGACCCAGAAACTAAGATAATTATAGTTGTAATTAATTACATAACATGACATCTCCTGATAGCTTACTGGAGGTCTAACCTAGAAAACTCCAAGGCTGGAAAAGCTGGATTCTGCAATTTAACACAGACACAGACCCAGTGAGCATGCACAGTTCCTAATCTTTCTCTCACTGTGTTTGACCTCAGGTAAAAATCACTTAACCTGTTCTTATCTCCCATGCTCATCCATAAAATGGGGATGGAAGTCTGTTCGCCTCGAAGGGGAAGCTGTATGGAGCCATACATTAATGACTGGAAGTAAGGTGATTTCACACAGGAAACATTTGAGGAATTTTAATAAAGCTGGGTTGCTAATAGAATTGCATTGAAAGCCACTAAGCCCCTAACTGATGCCTCATTTATCAGCATTTCCTCCAAAATAATTTGTGTTGTACCAAGTCAACATATGATGTGCCCCCACCCCACATTCCAAACATGCAATGAATGACCCCAGCTTTCTGAATAGTTGCACTAGACAAGTGCCTTAGATATGTGTACCCCATTTTTGTAAGGTAATTTTTTATAGTTATGAGAAATGAAGCCAAACTTCCTGGCTGCCTGGCATAAAGCTGAAGGCATGGTTTGTGGGATGCGTAGATAGCCAGTTATTGTCTCTAGTTCTTGGTTCCACCTACCAAATACTTAGCTTTCATGCTAAGACCTGTGCAACATCTTCTGTTTGCATAGTATCTTTTTTTTTTGGTGGGGGGAGCAGTACTGAGGTCTGAACTCAAGGTTGTGAGCTTGCTAGGCAAGTACTCTATGACTTGAGCCACACCTCCAGTCCTCTTTGAATAGTACCTTGAATCAGAGAATATTTGTCTAAAGTAGCAAGTAATAAAAACATTCTAGTATCAACATTACAGAGTGGCTTACAAATGATCCGTTAATGCATGACAAAACAAGGTAAAAAAGTAAAGGAGAAACCAAGAGAAATCACTCATTTTATTTGTCATTCTATTTATTTATAGACGAGGTGCACTCAGGACAAATTTTTTTCTAGATCAACTGATGGCAAATGTTTCTAACTCAGAATGAGTTTCAATTGCTATGGATGCCAGGCAACTTTTTGCCTTCAGGAAGGATCTGAGGGATCTAAAAGGATTTTCACACATATGTAGAACTCATATTAAGCACAGCTGAGCACACCTGCAAGATATGGCTCTAAAAATCATATGTTCTCCCTCATATGCGGACATTGGATCAAGGGCAAACACAACAATGGGATTGGACTATGAGCACATGATAAAAGCAAGAGCACACAAGGGAGGGGTGAGGATAGGTAAGACACCTAAAAAATTAGCTAGCATTTGTTGCCCTCAACGCAGAGAAACTAAAGCAGATACCTTAAAACAACTGAGGCCAATAGGAAAAGGGTACCAGGAACTAGAGAAAAGGTTAGATCAAAAAGAATTAACGGGTGGAGTGGGTGGTAAGGGAGGGGGTGGGGGCAGGGGGGAGAAATGACCCAAGCCTTGTATGCACATATGATTAATAAAAGAAAAAAAAATAAATTAAAAAAAAAAAAAAAAAAGAATTAGCCTAGAAGGCAACACACACGTACAGGAAATTAATGTGAGTCAACTCCCTGTTTGGCTATCCTTATCTCAACCAGGAACACTTGTTCCTTCCTATTATTGCTTATACTCTCTCTTCAACAAAATTAGAGATAAGGGCAAAATAGTTTCTGCCAGGTATTGAGGGGGTGGGGGAGAGGGAGGGGGCAGAGTGGGTGGTAAGGGAGGGGGTGGGGGCAGGGGGGAGAAATGACCCAAGCCTTGTATGCACATATGAATAATAAAAAAAAAAAAAAAAAAGAAAACTCTGACATATGCGAGTTCAATGCAGACCTCATATCTGGGGTAAAGATTCAATGACTATTACCTTATCTTTGTCTTCTTCCAAGAAAAATTGCTTCCTGAATATTCCCTTTTAATTTACCCTAAGCAGAACCACTATTATCATCAGAACTAAAAATATCTTAGACTTATAGAACTAGAGACTAACAGGTTAGGAAAATATAGAAGTAGTTTTGGAAGGGAGTGATACAGACTGTGAACATAGATTTTGTCATTTAGTCATAAAAGATTTGATCCTAGAATGAATTTCCCTTCATCTAGCCTCAGAATCTTTATCTTAGGGTAGGGATAATGAAATGAATCTCCCAAGGTTATTGGAAAGAATAAATAGGATAATACATGCAGAATGACATAGTAAGAACCCAAAATGTTGTCCCTTCCTTAAACACCCACATGTTCACGCTGACTCTAACACGGCCACATGGTCATAACTGTGAATATCTGCACATGTCCTCCCACAAATATAGATCTCGTACATGTTAAATTACTCTAGGCTACATTTAGATTTGTAAATGCTAAGACCTTCAAATGCAAGTGTTGGCAAGGCATAGTGAAGACATGCTCTGGATAGAACGAGAAACCCGTGATGATTGACTACAACAAAACACCCAGTTCTTTGACCTCAGATGAGAAAACTTCACTGCAATAACCACATATTCCCAGAAGATGCTGATGCAAACAAAGCCATTACAAAATCGCTACGAGCACAGGAATGTGGAGTATGTGCTAGACACAAAAGAGTGGATGTGTAGGTATTTCTAGAAGATTCTCATAGTGTTTTGATTTTATTTATGTTTTAGTTTGGACATGAAAATCACCCCTTCATCCCATGCAAACTAATTTTCCTGTCAGGTTAAAGTGATGGCAATAACGTGGAGGTGGGGTCAGGGTCCATGAGAGGCAGGTACATTTCCTGAATAAAAAGTATTAATATACATATTGGCTTAAGGCTAGAGTCTGCTAGACACCGTTATGCCATATCTCAGAACCCAAGCCCTAATGAATTATTCAACTCAGCAGAATAATCCAGCATAACAAGGAATAAGCAATACACGCACTTGAGGCGAATGCTGTATGGAGCAGACAGGGATATTGACGTGGATGGTTGTCTGCACTGTGCCCAGTATCTTAAAAAAAGATGTGTTGTTATTTCCCCTTTACAGGAGAATGGAAGGACAAAGGGCTAAGAAGAAGACGGGAGACCTGATTTCATAGCACAGTAAGTTTTTACCCCTGGATTGAAACCCAGATCGCTCTGTCAATCACCACAATTCATGCTCCAAGCCACTTCCTCCATTCCACAGGATTTGCAAACTTCACTGGTCAGAGTAAAATCCTGGGGAGTAGCCCTCCACTTCACCCCATGAGAACTGCTGAGAAGCTCACGTCGTTTCTGTGTCTGTATCTGCTTCTCCACGTGTGCCTCAGAAAGATACTTTATCTTTCAAGTTTTATGGTTCATATCTGTGACTAAAATATCATTCATGACAGCTAAGCTTCAAAAGTGATATAGCTTCATTGCAAAAGGTTGCTACCAGGACTTCAGATTTGAGTGGAATCAGAATGTACCTAAGCTCTATGTCACAGGAAGGTGGGCATCTTTTAAGGTGCATCCACTTCCTTGGGGTGGGGTAAGCTGTTCCATGAATGTGACAAGGGCCCCAAAGTACAAGACCCTGTGACCTTCCCCAGAGCCAAGAGTTGGGCTCCTGCAGCCCCAGGCAAAGCAGACCCCATTTCTTATTCTGAGCAAGAAAGCAGAAGATCTGGTCCCTCTGTCATCTCTGACAGTTATAGACTAGCTGTACACCTTATTAAAGATTAAGGTTTGCCCAGGCACTCTCTTTTGGCCATCCCCCATTCACAGTCTAGCATTTATTACAAAGGACTGGAGATTAACACCATCCATTCTGCTGGGAGGGAATATATATCATTTAGTGGTCTTAGAAAACCAAGAAAATGTAGAACAATGCAGAACAGCCTTCTATCTCCCAGCCCAGGAACCTCTGCCTCTTTGTGTACCTGTGGCATTGCTTTAAGACTATTCTTATTTTATTTTATTAAAACTTTTTTGTGGGTTTTTAATTTCTAAGTTCAAATGTAGCACAGGTTCTCTGCAGTAAATTTCAAAATACAGAAAAGCTCAAACCAAAAGCAACCCAGAAGCAGGATATTCTTCATGTTGTGAGTGTGCTTTTCATTTCTCTTCTCTCTCCCTCCTTCTCCTCCTCTATGACTTCTCCTTTTCCCATAAACAAGCTTTCCTATGTTGAGAGAAAAGTTCTCTGTAAGCTCCAAGTACACATAATAAAAGTCAAAATGTATTGTGGAAGAATGAAAAAAGAATACTTTGTATGCAGGCTGGCTACCCCTCCATCATTCTGAGCCCAGGGCAGACATTGCCAATCAACTGTGAAACTCCTACTCCAAACAGCCACTACTAATGGATCAGAATTAGCACAAGGTATGAATTATCTATCTGCATAAAGTCCCTGCTTATACTCTAACTTGGGCATAAGCACAATAGCATCACATAGGCACAAATCAGATGTCCAGCACAGACTAGGTAGCTGTCTTATTCTCCTATGAGAGTGAGCATTGCCTCTTTTGAGTCTGCTGGTACCTCAGGAACCCTCTAGTGTGGCACGTGAAATGTGAAGTGATTCCTTACTCTCGTGTGAACCCCACCTCTACGGCTCTGTCTTCAAGCTCTACGTGGGATTTAGAACATGGTGTGAAGTACAGGCAATGACAAATCAATCTGACTAGTGAGTTCTTGATACTGGCATTTTTTTCTTTTTTCAAGTATCTTAAAATAGGATGCCTTTGCCAATGGTAAGAAATGGAATCATATCTTTAAATGTAAGTTATATGAGACATCAACTTTTTGATCTAGCAATCACACTGCTAAGAAATTAACATCCTAGGAACTGGAGAAAATCATCCTGAGTGAGGTTAGCCAGGTTCAGAAGACCAAAAATCGTATGTTCTCCCTCATATGTGGACTTTAGATCAAGGGCAAACACAGCAAGGTGATTGGACTATGAGCACATGATAAAAGCGAGAGCACACAGGGAGGGGTGAGGATAGGTAAGACACCTAAAAAACATGATATCATTTGATGTCCTCAATGCAGAGGACATCAAAAGAAAAGGTCAGTTCAAGAAGAATCAGCTTAGAATGTAACACATATATACATGGAAGCAATGCAAGGAATCTCCCTGTGTAGCTATCCTTATCTCAAGTAGCAAAAACTCTTTGTCCTTCTTATTATTGTTTATACTCTCCCTTCAACAAAATAAGAGATTAAGGCAGAACAGTTTCTGCCTGGAAGTGAGGGGGGAGAGGAGGGGGGAAAGGGAGGGGGCAGGGGGTAGGGGGAGAAATGACCCAAACATTTTATGCACATATGAATAAATGAAAAAATATATATATAAAGTAACATGAAAAAAAATTAACAACCTATAAAAATTAACTAAGTTTCATATACCTATGTTTCATTCATGTAACTAGTAATACAGGCAACTCAGTGTATATATGCAGTATTAATGTTTAAAGTAGAGAAAAAATAATCTTAGAGGGAAGTGATCAAAAATGTCATAACCACATTGTGGAGGACAGTTGAAGATTCCACAGTACATTGTTAAGTAAAAGAAAGCAAGAGAAAAGTGAAATGGGGTGCATTGCTGAATATGTGTTTGGATTTGTGTGAAAAGAAATTCCATCTGTACACACATAAGTGTATTATATATGTACATCCATATTCATGGTGGTATCCTCTCTTCCCGATGGCCCTCATCATTTGTCTTCCTTTCTTTGCTACTAGTGGTGCCATGTGATTTTGTTTCCTTCCTTCCTTCCTTCCTTCCTTCCTTCCTTCCCTCCCTCCCTTCCCTCCCTCTTTCACTCCTTCCCTCCCTCCCTCCCTCATTCCCTCCCTCCTTCTCTCCTTCCTTCCTTCCTTTCTCCCTCCCTTCTTCTCTCCTTCCTTCCTTCCCTGCTTTCCTTCCTTCCTTTCCTTCTTTTCTTCTTTCTCAAACTCAAGGCCTTGTACATGCTAGGTAGGAGCTCTACTACTTGACACATCCTCCATCCTTTTTAGCTTTAGCTTTTTTTGGTATAGAGTCTTGCAGTTATGCCCAGGCTGGCATGAACTATAATCCTCCTAATTATACTTTCCACATAGCTGAGAAGATAGGTGTGTGACACCATGCCCAACTTATTGGTTGAGGGGGGTCTCACGAATTTTTTGCCTGGGTTGGCCTTAAACCATAATCCTCTTGATCTCTTCCTCACAGGTAACTGGAATTACTTGGTGTGAACCACATTCTCTGGCTTCATTTGCTTATTAATTTTGGGCATGTATCATACGAATTTGAACAAAAGTAAATGTTCACTATTTAGACTGGGTGGTGGGACTGTGGCAATGCTTCATGAGAAATGTATACCACAACAATGTTGGTTAAAGAAGTAAATTATGAATGTCCAGAGCTAGAGTTGGAGCTGGAGCTGGATGGAAAAGGCAGAACGAGAGGAGCAAGGCAGGCCGTGGCATTTATGAAAACATTAGACAGGTTTCTGAAAACCTGATAAACTAAAGGTTTGTGGAGGAGAGGAGAACAAAATACAGGCCAATCAAAAACACAGGTCATCTTCTTCAACAGAATACCTATCTTGCTGATGTAGAAAGTCTCGTTTCTGGGCTGTGCTTCTGGGGTCATTGGGTATTAGTATTCCACTCATCATCACTCCAGTTGCCTTTTCTCTCCATTTCTTTTTGACCGCAAGCATTTTATGCATAAATGTCAGTGTTCTTTGCAATTAATCATCCCTACCACAGATTAATTGTGGACAACAGACCTGCAATTAGCCAAAAATGCATTTCAAATATGCATGAGTATTCAGAAATTATTCCCATTCCAAAATCTCAGTACCTAAACAGGAAAATTGGCCAGTCTTTCATAAGGCCCTTTCAAATTCAATGAGAACTAGCAAGATAATCAGATCATAGCTGATGGCACCCATGCTGAGGGTTTGCTAATGAGAAAATGGTATCCTGAAATGCATGTTCTGAACTCTGCAGAACAGCACAGCTAACAGCACAAAGCATGCCCCTTAGAGAATGGAGGAGGGGAAGAGAGGCTGCTAAGACAAAGATGCCGTTGGCCATGAAGCACAGTGATTCTCAGGAGATAGTAATGGGAGACTCAGAATCAGACATAAGGAGGCACACCCAGCACAGTCTTCCCAAATCCTTTGTGTCTCACAGAAGCATCACCCAAACTACTTAACTCAACCACAGCAGACCAGTCTAGACAACATGCTTGCCTGTTAGTGTTTTGAATTAATGTACAAAAGGAAGGTGACTTAAGGGTCAGGTATGGTGGTACATTCCTGTAATCCTAGCTACTTGGAGATAGAGGTAGGAGAATCAAGGTCCAAAGTCACCCCAGGAAAATGAGCCATGCTACCTGAAAATCAAACTAAAAACAAAAAGACTGGGACCATTGTGGGAGTGGTAGAGCTCCTGCCTAACAAGCAAGAGGTCCTGAGTTCAATCCCTAGTACCACCAAAAATAGAAAAGGTGACTGACTTAAAGCAATGGCTCTCAGCATTACCCCCAAGCCCCAGGGCACTTTGGGCATATCTAGGTATCTCTTGGTTGTCCTAAATGGGGACGAGGAGATAAACTGTTGAACATCCTACAATGCACAGGTCAAACCCTCAACAGAAAATAATTTTCTAGCCGCAATGAGCAAGGTGAGGTTGCAAATGACAACAGGGCTGAGGTGGAGAAACTGTGACATAGAGTAATTAAAAAGTAGGGGTTCTGGGATGAGGAAGGCCGAGAGGTCAGAGCTATGAATGTAAGAGCCCTGTGGCTCTTCACCTGTCAGAGCCTCAGTTTTCACCTCTGTAAAGTGGATACAATACTTCCTTTTTTTTTTGCAAGGTAGCTGCAGTAATTTAAGATAATACAAGTGAAATCACCTGCCATATAATGTATAGTAGCTGCTGTGGTAATTGCAGTTATTATTATTATTTATGTATTTTCCCATCATATTACAAAACAGAGGCAGAACAAACTTGTTGGAGAGTTATGTGATTCCTAATCAGGCACCATGGCAAACATCTCTCCATTCTCCCAGGAATAAACTAGTCTCACTTCAAACAATTGTTACAGTTAGAATCCAATTGACTGCAGACAAAAGTATTGAGATAATCAGCATATTAAAGCCAACACTATAACCATATGTTAATTATGTAAATGATTCATTTTAATCAGCTAGACCATGTAAAGAGTAACTAGGAATGCAAATGCAGGGAGTTATTAAAAACCTCATTATTATTCATCTTGGTTCCATGCATGAATGTATCCATCCAAACAGATGAATTAATAGTGAGAGGAGAGATGAAAGTGCTGGAGGGGAGACTATGGGACACCATCTGTCCACCTTCGCTTCTTGCTCAGGTCTCCACTTTGCAGAAAAGCTGGATGAGGTGTGCAGGAGGGGGGCTCTGGGCACCCCTCTGCAAGGCTTGGTCAGCTCTCTAGTGCTGTGGGAACATGTGGTTACAGTGTGGTGGGGAAGGGGTGGGTTTGTCAGGATGACATGGAGTCAGACTGCTATGTTCAGCAGACTATGGATTAGATGGACAGGTTCCCTAATTCATTCTTGAGTTATAAAAACTATCTTCCTCTTTCTTATTTCTCTTTCCTCCACCTTCCTTATGGCATCCACCACCACCACCAGCCTATTTTCTTGGTCATTAGGAGAGCGTATTACTATTATGTTATTATTGGAAGGTGATCATTACATTCTTATAGTCATTATTATTGTTGCTATTATTATTATTGAATACTCTCACTTTGTCTTCACCATAATCTGAGTCTAAAAGAGATTGCATAAACTGCTACTGGATATGGTGGTGTACACCTATATTCCCAGCACTCAGGAGACTGAGAGAGGAGGACCAAGAATTTGAGCCCAGTGTTGGCGACATGACAAGACCCATGTCAAACAAAGGAATGAATGAATGAATGAACAAGCAAATGAATGAACAAATAAACAAACTGGCAACTGTCACCCAATTGGAGAACAGCTACAACCAAGGTTGCTGTACTAGAGATTCAAATAGTACCAGCTCTCAGCTCATTGGCCAACTAGACCCTTCCAGGAGAAATTCATTTTGGGGGAGAAGAAGGAAGTGTAGTATTTCTGGAATGTTTATAATCTACATATTAAATAACCACCCAAAATCTGGGCTCTGCACAATGGACTTATTCTATTTCCCTCTGAATTTTCATACTGTAGTTTGTTATTTTCATGAAGCAGCATGACAGAGTCAAGAGTTACATGTGAGTCAGAACTGAGACTGGAATTCATCTCCAACTCCACAACTCACAGGTTCTCCCACAGGAATCCTGATGGAGAAGGTATGGACATAACCTGGATACAGGTGAGGGGTCCACACCACAGAGTTTAGTGATCTGCTAATGTTCCAGTTGGTATTTTGGATTTGAACCCAGGTCTGTGTGGTGCTTCCTGTTTTCCTTCTTGTCTTTAGGGTGAGGACCTTCTTGACCCCTACAATCACGCTCTCTTCCTAGACTGGCATAGCCAGTGATCTCCATTAGGATAGTTTCCCACAATGGCAAGGTGCAATGTCTGCTCCTTCTAAAAAGGTCACCACAGGCCCACAAGGCTGCTAAGCATTTGAAATATGTCAGATCCAACTAAGGAACTGATGTTTTACTCTTACTTCATTGCAATTTAAATACTTATACATCATTAGTGGCTACCAGTGTGGAAGCATGGCTTTAGATTCCCTCAAATACTGAACCATCAGTTTTCACTCTTTATGCTATGAAAGACCCTTCAAAGATAAGGACTCAGTGGGCAGTTCTATTACATGGGCTGATGAATATTTGCACATGTAAATAATACCCACATCAGGCACATCCTCCTGCCAGATATTTTGTGTTGAAAAAGTAAGACTCACTGTCTTTCTCATCCCATAAAAATTGGGTAAAACCTCCTAGGTCACTGGGATACACTTTTCTTTGTTGGCTCAATCCAAGGACAATGACCCAGCCTGTCCTTCCACAGACACTTCCCTAAACTCTACTAGGACAATTGCTCTACATTTTTGAAAAGGAGATTAAAATTAATGGTGTTTTGACACTTTCATGGAACCTTTTCAAATTTATAAAGACTTGATCAATGATGCTAGTTTCCTGGTAATACTTAAGCTTTTCAACAATAGGGCTTCTGAAGGTAAATGGCAATTAAAATAAAGAACCATGATGAAATATCAAACACAAGTTTGAGAAATACTTATGGTCATTCTTAGTTCTCTTTTTAAGGTAGAGATTACAAACTGGTGATCCTTGGGGTAATGGTGTGTTCAGTTATGGTGTGTAGTGTGTGTGTGTGTAAAATCATGATAAATAGCCCCATAAAAATCTGTATTTTTTTTTCTGCTTTAGAAATATCAGAAAATCTGGAACCACAAAGCCTATACTGCATGGATAAAATGACTGTGGTTAAGACAGAGCTGCCTCCTTCAGATGGAATGAGGGATGGGACATTGGTTCTGTGTTTCTTCACAGTTTCATCACTGTGGCTGGTGCAATTATACAGAAGACACAGCTGTGTTCGTCTGCAGTGGCAAGAGATGAGGATCTACTCAGCTTGCAAGTCTCTTACCCTACATCTCAAACCTGGAAAAGATCCTTACAATATGATACAAGCAGAGGAAGCCCACTTCTCTTTCATATGAGGTCACATATACATTTTCATTGCAAGCAACTATGGGAAAATCAAGAATTTGAATAAGGTTTGTAAGGGAAGGGAGAAAGACTCGCTGAAATGACAGATTTACACCTGGTTCTATGATGAGACTTCTCCCGGACCAACATAGTATTGACTACAAAAGCTCAACCACAACTCTTTGTCCCAAATGTCCACTGTATGATTTTTGGCTTCATCTCTGCAAATCTTAAATCTGGGGACCTCAACCACTCCCTGGGGTTCAGCTGCTAACCCCACCCCGTCCAGGAGCATGTCTGAACTCAACAAATGTGCTGGCAGGATTTCATGATTCAATGACAACATATTATCTAAGACCAAGGAGGAAAAAAAAAAGCAGAAGAAAAACAAAAAGGATCAAGCCAAAAAACCCATCTGCAATTCATTTCACACCAGACTTTGAGAACACGTCCACCTGACAAAAGTGTAATCGATCATTTCAGTTCATTTTTTAAAAAAGAGTAAGCAAGCTCAAAATTAAATGGTTTTGGGGGGTGAAACGTAAGGACATCCAGAAGGCTTTTTGTGGCTTTGTTCCTCGTATTCTAATTCTTTCATGTTCCTCTGCCTGATGTCTCTTAATGTACTTTCACTAGAATGCCATTTTTCATCTTTAATCCCTTTATGTGTTCTTCTGTGCTTACTTTCCATTGCCTTTGTAGCTGCCATAATTGGGTCTCTGGCACCATTTTAATAGGGCTTAGCACAATGCAGGCTTGACAAATTTTATCTAAGTGGAAAAAAAAAAAAAAGAGAGAAAACTATCAATATCATCAAGGGAACTTACCAGAGTTTCCAATACACCACAACAAATTTATCAAACAGGACACAAGCTGATTAAGGAGGCCTGTGGGGTTACACCCAGGAGGGTTGACAGACCCACATAAAACTGTCAATCTTGGAGAGTTGATAAATTCTCAAGTCTTGGAGGCAGAAGGCTAGGCCAGATGATTTTCAAGGCCCAGCCGAGTTCAGAATTCTCACCATAAATGTCAAGGCCCGGCTTCCCTGGAAACACACCCAGGCTTCACTTCCTCCCCAGGTGCCATGCCTTTGTGATATTCGGCCAAGGTGCTCAACAATCTGGCAGTGTCTAAGTGACATTCTCCAACACAGCACTGCTGGAAACAATGGCAGATTTACAAATGTCCTGGCAATAGGAGAACATGCAATGGAAGCAGACAGCAATGGGGGTGGGCAGTCTGCTCAAAATAGTCCCAGTTTCCTCAGGGAAGGCCTCCATACACAGGCACAGAGAGTCAGACACCATGTCTGTGCTTGGAGATGAAGCCCTGCCTGCAGGCCACAGCTGATTGGCTCGGTGATAAGCATGCACAGGCCAATCAAAATCCTCCCTGGGAGTTTCTGCTATAGAAGCAGGAAGGCTCAATAGGTTTTTAACAATCCTGTTTCCTGCCATGTGTAGGAAATAGGTTGGTGGAAATGAGACTGACAAAAAGAAAGGAGATGTGGAAGGAGGGTCTTTGGTCCTAATATTTTCTCTAAATTCCTGCTACCCCTGCCTGTGATCACATAAGATCTACCTGCATTCACCCAATAGTCTCAGCACTTCCCTACATTGATTTGAGTGATGTGTTCATCTCTTACACTAAAGCAGGTTTTCTCAGTCTCTGAACTTCTGATGGTTTGGGTGCTGTAATTCTCACCTGTGGAAGTTGTTCTGTGCATCGTAGATGTTAAGAGTATCTGGTCTCTACCCATTAGAGACCAGTAGCATTGCCCAGCCAGCATGACAACCAAAAATGTCTCCACACATTGTCAAAAGTTCCTTGTAGGAAACAATAATTACCCCTAGATGGGACTCACTTCCCCTAAAGGAATTTTAATGCAGCAGCTCAACATTAACAACCCATAGGTTCTTTTTGCCCAGCTTGGGCAATTCTGAGATTTGGGGGCATGGATTAAAAATATCAGAAAGGTGAGTCTCAAATTTTAGGCTGTCTTTGATGTACTCTAAACTCTTCCTTGCTACAAAGTATTTGGCAATGTCTTTCATGTATTTATTACTCTGTGGAGTGTATCATCTGGTGCTCTGGTTGCCCGTGACATTTATATCTCATAAAGATGTTTATAGTTACAAAGAGAAGAAAAGGTCCTGCATACTCATGACACTGGCCTTGAAACATTATCCGTCATGGATGGATGGTTGGATGGAGAGATACATGGTAGATACAGGGATACATTCATGGATAGATACATAGACAGATTCATGGATACACAGACAGATACATGGGTAAATAGACTCCCCCACAAGAGTCATCTTGACCACTGTTCTAAAACTTGAGCAATTAGAGGTTGTAGCATACAATAGGCTCATTCAGTAGTGACCACCAAACCTACTTAACAGTATCTTAATATTACTTTACAGAAATTGCTTCTTCCTTATTTATGAGCAGAGAAACAAGTATGGCACCCTCACTCTGGGAGTTCTAAAGGTTTCTTCAGACTTCAACAGACTCTCTTAGAGCAAGAACTCAGCCAATTCCATGACTCTACCTTTTAACTGGACAGATACAATAATAAAAGAACCATCCAGAGAATCATTTAGATGGAAGAAAGGTTATTCATTACACAGTCAGCCCCGGCAGATGAATAATTCTCATCCTGATACCTGCCTTGGACCTACACCCTTTTCTTCAGCCTTCCTGATAGTATGTGAGCCACTCAAGGTCCTCCTGATAAACAGTTCCTCTTGACAAAGACAGGCAAAGTAGATTTTGAGTACTTGAAAACCAGGAACCCAACCTGAGACTGCTAAGAACAGCCAATTGAAATGTTAAATGCAAAATGCTTCTGGCATCTTAGTATCTATGAATTCGCACCACGGTGGAGTCAATTTTTTTTCCATTAAAAAGGTCAAATTCAATAATCTACATTTAATTCTAAGGCTCTTTCTTCATACTAATTGCAAGATAAACAGATCTCCTACTTAAACAGGCTCATTCTCTCCTGGCAACCAGGTGGTAGAAGGTGGAGAAGCTGCAATCCAGGCTCCCCCAGAGGTAGCCATGTAACAGACAGAGCTGGTCAGAATACATTCCAGACCTCCACATCCACCAACAGGCAGTGAAGGACAAATTCCTAATCTCTAAAATGCTTTGAAAGATGTGGGCTATAACAAGACCTGGGAAGGCCAAAGCTGAGTGGCTACTCCACTTTTATTTATTTGTTATTAAATCACACCTACAAAGACAATCTTGCTCTAGCTTCCTGTTCAAAAATATTTCCCCTCAAATGTTCTCTCTTCTTCACCAGGAGATACCAGGAAGGCCATATGCCTCTTCCCTGTGCTGCTGAAGTGTCAACAAAGAAATCCAGCAGCTGACATGTGCTAACTGGCCCGGTCCCTCCCCCTTAGCACAGACAATAAATGGCAAGGAAGACAGACAAAGGGGTTCCTGGCACTTATTTGGACCCCTGAAACCAATACACAGCTATTCAAACTTCTGTAGGAGAACCATTAAATGCCCCATAAAATGTACTTGGCCTTGACCTAAAAAGGTTCTGTCCTCCAACAAAACAACATAAATGGTACCAGTCAAAGAGACCTGATGGCTATACATCCCAGAGTGTGGAAGGCTCCATGAACTCACAGTGAACCTTCTCCACCTGCTCAGTTTGTTGCTTTAAATGATATGTGACCCATTTTATGCCAGGCCCTTTGCCCAGCTGAGTGACCTCAAAGAGCCCCTGGTCTTTATATTTTTACTGTGTGCAGGGGTGACCTCTTATTAAGAATTTAATCTGGGCTGAACAGAATTCTAAGTGCTTGCTGCCTGTCATTTCACTAGCTGCTTTTGATAATGGCACAGAATGAACTGGATTTGTTTTACCTCCTCTGACTATAGCCATCACTGAGTCTAACATATAGGTCTTGAGATGGGAGAGAGGATCTCTGAACAGCATGATATATTTGTTTGAAGGTTCTTCCCAATATCACACCAGACCACAAGTCCAGACACTATGAAGTGCCCTGTGTTTCTCTCTGCCAAAGTCCTGTAGTAATAAAAATAGCAGCAACAACAAAAACCTACAGGCATCAGTGACCACCACTACCCACACATCCAACTGGCCTCAACTTCATGTCAGGACTGAGGATTTACAAGGCATCTTGCTGAAGTCGCAGGAAAAGCTTCATGTGGGTCTTAATCTTTTTTTATTTTTTTAATACATCAGGAAAGTTCAGAGAGGCTTACTGACTCTGAGTTAGAAATTAATTCTAGCTGCACCTGATACTCACTTGCGGGCTCTTAATTTGTGTATTATAAAACACACACACACACACACACACACACACATACACACACACACACACCTTCTGATGCAGCCTGAAGAGTCTGGGTATGCTTTGATACTTTTACTAGCATTTCTTAACCTTCTTTAGATTTTCACACATTGGCCAGACCACAGCACAGTCAAATTCCAGAATCCTTCTCTCTTGTCTTCCACCTCCATTTGGTGTATGAAGGTGGATCCCATGTGTGTTGGTGGCTTCAGTTATCTTTATAAGTAGAAACAGGGCTGGGAGCAGCTTCAAGGGAAATATTCTCATCTCTGCCACCTGCCTCCCTTGGACTTACCTGGACTAACCTGGAAACTACCATTTCAAGGATGAGAAGGGTGTCATGTTGAGGACCAGGTGAGCCTCAGTGAAGTACAAGAAACCATTTTTTCAGGCTTTGGCGAAGTGCTGGCTGCCTCGTTCTTTGATGCAAAATGGTTTTAATCTTCCCCAAGAGTAAACATCTGCTTAATGCAAAGCTAAGTCGATTTCAGCCTCCTCCAAGAAGTTCCACAGCTATTACGGGCAGGCCCGGTGAGATGGAACAGTTATAAAATGTGCAGTGACACAAACGGGTCTTTGGAGCCCAGAACCTGCACAAAATCAAAGCAGCCATGTGCAGTGTAAGAACCTAGACTTGGAGAGAAGGCTACTAAGGATGAAGGGTGGTGGTGGGCAGACAGACTTTCAATCTTGGGCATGTGAACTTCTTCATCAGTGGTCTAAATACCCCCAGCCGGTGGGAAGTCTACAAATGTCCATCTGGCCACAAGTCTGGTTTCTTTGGCTGGTTGCTTTCAGTTCGTTCTTTTAATGGATGCACACAGAAGGTGGGAACAGAGGTTTCCTTGGCATGGATGAAAATACATATACTCAAAGACTTCAAGGTGACCTGGATACAATCTCAGGGAGGTGAGGCTGGAATGTGGACAACTAATTAATGGCACCATCCAAAAGAAAGGAATGTGAGAAGAGACTTGGCCAGCATGGGTAGGATGAAAAGGAAGCTTAGAGTATCGGATACTGGCAGCTTGTCTATGGTGTTATCCAGAGATTACAGTCAATCCCAGGGACTCAGGCTTTCCAAACAGCAGGGAGGAGAGGCTTCCTGCTCATGGGGAGAGCCAATGCCATGGGCCTCACTGAGCTGAAAGGATGGGCTCTTGAAACCTCACTTCCCCACACAGCAGCTATTCTCGATCCATGCTAACATTGTGCCTCCGTGGACACCTCTGGCTCGCCCTAACACACACACACACACACACACACACAATGAGTTGAGCACCCCATCTTGGGGGCAGCAGAGCCACTATTTGATCTTCTCAGGGACACTGTTGTTAGCTGCCCATAGTTAGACCAACATTTGACATTGTGACTCCCTTCTAACAATTCCCTGATCCTTGTTTAACCTGTCAATCTCAGATACCTTGACCCAGAAAACAAGCAGGTTCGTTACAAGTAGCACCATACCATACTATGTAGTGGGTGGCATGCATACACAGAATTTATCTGGTGCATTAAATGAGAACATCAGCGAAGTGAAAGCTCTGTCCATCTTTCCATTCCCTAGCTGGCCCAACTATAGGAAGACTAGGTAGCTCACACAGAGTGGTTGAATTTGAGGTTCAACACAGCATTCTTGAGATTACTGGTGAAGAGTCACAATATAGATTAAGGCTGTGGACACAGAAGGCTAACAGTGGCCGTTCCTTTTGGTTTTACCTTCAAACCAGATGACACAGCATGTATGCAGATGACTCGGAACTGGACCCACAGCCTCTAAGTTTAGTACACACATTTTTCTGTATTTCCTTAGATGATAATCTTTTATCTGGTAATTCTCATGAAAATGAAGGTTGAAGGAAGATAGAGGCAGCAAAGACTAACCCTAGATTTCTTATTTCAAAACCACAATCTACTTTTAATTTTTCTTTGGAGATATGAATTCCTAAGCATCAGGGAAAAAAGAAATAGGTGTCAAGAGCAAAACGGTGTCATGTCCTACCCTTAGAAAGCATGGTTATCTCTTATTTTAGTAAAGGCAGCAAAAGCACACATGTCCTTACTTCTCCCTATTGATCTCTAGTTCATGACATCACTGTACTATGTCACCTTGGCCATTGCTGTCCTATTAAACATTCCTTAAAAGAAGTGTTACTTTTCCTTGGGAAAACATAGATGCTAGTGAGGGAATTACTTATTAATTTGGCAATTATTTGCTCTGATGGCACTGCCACTTGCTCATGCCATCCCCTTCCTCCCTTATGGTTTATGTGTAGAGAGTGCTGGACTGGCTATACATCCTTCAAAAGGTTTATCAACCCTCCCAGGACAGTTTGTGCATATCCAATGTGATGACAACAGATACATAATTTATTTTCCGGAGTGAGTTATGAAAGTTAATCAATAAGAATTGGAAGTCTTGTAAATTATCTACTGAAGCACAGCCTATTAAATGTTTTACTTCTACAAGGCTGTTTGGAGTTGAGGTCTCCAACTATGCTATTTATTAGCCCACATACAAGATAATGTGATTCTCAAGCCGATGAAGACAGGCCTCGCTATTAAGACATAGACAGTAAAAATAAAAATGAAATGTGTTTTGCTACAACAGCAAATCCTACAGCTATGATTGCCAGGAATAAAGGAGGAGGGGGCTTGCCAATTTCATTCTGAGAAAATCTCCCACCATGAATGGAGTAGAAAGCTTAGAGGAGAAGGGGAAGCAAGGGGAGAAATTACACTGGAAAATTCCCCTAAAGTTTTCTCAAAATAAAACAGTTAAAATACCACTTGGCCTTAAGAAGCATCTCTAATCGCCTGTTTTCTTTGTCAGATCTCCAGATCAGGGCAGTAAGCACCATCCTGCAACACCAGGACTTCTCCAAGTTCAATGCACAGTGAGAACAAGGTGCCAGACCTGATTCAGAGTTCACCAGCATGTGTCCATACTGCATCCGTAAGGGTCATAGTTTTTGGGGAAGAGCAGTTAGTTGGATATGAAAGAAGATGGAAGTGGAAGGATTCCATTCCCTCTAGCAGTAATAGTTAGGAGGTTTGCAGGACATAGAGGTATGACCAGAGTGAATAGGGAAAACCAAATGACCTGCTCTGCAGTTGACTCACCAGGGACCACCATGTTCTCTGTTAAACTCCATCAGAGTTACTGATTCAGTGGAATTTTTTCTCTATTTAAATTTTTATTTGTAATGAAAACTGGTAATATAATGACCATAACTATGAGTCATTTTTATCCACTAGACTGATGCTAACCAAAAGATGCTCTCTTTCCCTCTACCTACCCTGCTCAATTGACTTCCAAACCATGTGTGTACCAAAAGAAACCCAAATGCTTGTGCATCTAAGTGTTGGTTCCAATGCCATGAGCACAGGACTTCCTTCCCCAACTCTGATCATGACACCATTTGGAGCAAACACATTTACTTTCATGAAAAATAATCCAAGGCAGTCCCTGGATTTCTGAGCTCAATTCTTACGCAGATATGAAAAGGTAGAGTACAGAAGGGCTCAGCATTCCAAGACAGGAGAGAAACTGGAGAAGCCAAGTCTTGGGCTTTCCATTCTTTCCACTGTACCAAGCCTGTTGCAGGCTTGTGCCATTCTTTGATGATAAACTGTGACCCAGATGCCCCAGGCAGAAGGCTAGGCTCTATTACAAGTCCATGGCACCTATCTCTAACACAGCATCTCCATCACTCAGAAGGCTAGGCAGAACACATGGGAGAGTGGTCCTGTTAGAAGGGAGCCTTGAGGTCTGCTTTAATGTAGTTGTCTTATTTAAGAAGCAAGGCACTCATGAACTTCAGATCTGCCAATGTTGTTAACTCAGAGCTTCCAGAAGAAACCAGTTTGTGCTCTTCTCTGGCTTAAAACTTTCAAATGACCTCTCCTCCACCTCCATAAAATCCAAAGTCATGTCTATGCCATGAAGGGCTCTGCCTCACCTGGCACCAGGCCAGCACCTCACCATCTCTTCCTACCACTCTCCTCCTTTTTCAACAGACTTCAGCCCTCCAGGCTTCCTGGAACCTCTGTCTTATGCTGGACCATCTTGAATCCTGCCCTATGTTTCAGTGCCACTGCACGGCAAGATATCACCTAGCTACTATCTCCACTATGGGCTCTGTTTCATGGCATTTTCCTCTCATTTCAGTCTCCTATTTCTTCTGTCTATAACTACTATCCATCTACTACTAAGTCTCTTAAAAACAGGGCATTTTATTTATGGTTATTGGGCCTAGAATTGTGCCTGGCATTAAAGGAATGCCCAATAGTGATGAACATATTGATCTTGCAACTGATCGCAACGCATGGATCAATATGTTGGGGCCTTGGAGTTGAAAAATCCCAGCCCCATTGGAAGGAGTCTCTTAGACTTTCTTTGTCACCTTTGAAACAAATAAACCATATTACATAGGCTGTATTTACTCAAGTAAACACCCCCTTCTCACTGAAAGGAAATATGCTTTTTGGCCTTGACCTGATTTGCCTCCGGCAGAATGCCTTTGGCTGTCAGCAGCTAGAAGCCTGAGCAGAGCAGGTGGAGGCAGATATAAATGACCCTGAAGGGTTGAAAGGAAAAGAAATTATCACTCAGAAGATTAGCAAATATTTCATAGATTCACAATGTCCAGTTTGGGCAAAGATACAAAGTCAGTGGTCTACCAGACCCTCTTTGTGAGAGCAAGAATTGGCAAAGCCACTTAATAAAGGGAACTTTGACAATGGCAATCAGAATAGACAATGTAAATACCCTCAGAGGCAGTAAACCCAATCCTAGGATTCTACTCAAACGTGTGTTCACACATGTACACAGACACAGATGTGCAAGTTTGTTCATTTGTAGCCTGCTTGTAAGAGAAAAACTAAGTATTTGTAAAAAGGATGACAGCTAAATAAATTATGGTATGACCATGTATGGAATTTTATTCTGTTAAGAAGGAGAGTGGAGGCGGGTGCTGGTGGCTCATGACTGCAAAACTAGCTACTCAGGAGGCAGAGATCAGGACGATCATGGTTCAAAGCTAGCCTTGGGGAAATAGTTCGTGAGACCCTCAATCTATTTGACCAGGAAAATCTCAAAAAAAACCATCAAATAAAACAAGGGGGGCTGGTGGGGCCCTGAGTTCAAGCCCCACTACCATCACCCCCCCAAAAAAGAAAGGAGTGGACTGCAGGTATAGCTCAAGTGGAAGGGCAACTGCTTAGCAAGCCCAAGGCCTGGAGTTCCAACCCCAGTACCACCCAAAAAAAGAAAAAATGATAGGGGAATCTCAGCATCTGAGAGTATGAGGCAGAAGGATCTCGAGTTTGGAGGCAGGCTGGCTACACAGCAAAATCCTGTCTCAAAATAAAGAATGATGGGGGTGCGGGGAAGGAAATCTACATGTACTGCCATGGGAAATGGGCCAAAGCATAACATTAGATAAATAAAAACAAGGAGCAGAACAGTATGGGTAACGAGACCCCTTTACTTGAAACATGTAAGCTGTGTCTGGGTACACGTGGCTACAGCTGCCCGTGCAGTTACCCTCACAGGCACAGCGTTGGGGACTCACACGAATGCAGCAGAGAGTGGAGAGAGGTTGTAGACGGCAGACTCGCATGTTTTACTCTGCTTTCTTATTTCTTGAAACTGTTTGGGAAAACACATAGTCATTAGGTTGCAATTTTAAAAGTGCTGACAGATCATGAAAGAAGAATTCTGCATTCTGAGTGAGGCTGAGGAGACAGGATTTGGTCTTGGTCAGAGGCTTCAAGTACCAGAAAGAAGAGCTGTGCAGAGTGAAGGGGACAGTCAACTGACTCGGATGCAAATCCAGCATTCCATTCACTGGAAGGTGAGCAAGCACCATCTCTGGTGCTCAGTTTTCTCATTCCCAAAGCTTGGATAATCACAGTAGCAATCTGTTAGATTTCTGGGGGAGGATTAACTGAGATAATACAGGCTAAATGTTTAGTATACTTCCCGGCACAGAGTGAGTGCTGAGGTTGAATATTAATTTTATTGTTGTTATCATCATAATTCATCTTTCAGCATTTAAATCTTCTATAATGAGGGAAAGCACAAGGGGCTCAAAGAGGCCACAGGATGGTGACATAATGAATTCAATTTTCCATACCTGTCCTATAGAGCTTTCACCCATGAAAAACACATTTTGTATCACACTGACCAGTAGTCAACACTTGAGACATGGAGGTGGTGTCACTTAAAAAAGGAATTTTTAATACTGTTTTTCATTAACTGAGATTTAAAAAGAGTCATGTGGCTACTGGTACCCATTTTGCACCTAACTTGTTTCTAGAGCGTTCTGTTTCCCCAGCTAAAATATCCTCATTCTCTCCAAATAGTCATTGGTACCAAGTATTAGCATAAGTAATAGTACTTAAAATAAGAAATGGTGTTCGATTTCTCTTGTGATAGAGGAGCTAATTTCAGAAAGTCTTAGAAAATAATTATCTACTCAAGTTCATTCCATTTTTCTGAATCCTTGAAGGACAAACTCAATTGGAAATATTCAGTCTATGGTCTATGACTTGGCCTAACACTTTCTAATCTCCCCTTTTTTACCTGTGAGAGAACAGGCTCTGGGCACAGGAAGAATTTCATCAAACACAAGTAATAGGGAGAAGCTGAGAGCATCAATTTGCTTTTAAGTCACTTTTTAAAATTGAGATATAATTCACATTCTATAAAATTTCACTCTTTTAATGTGCACAATTCAAAGTTTGTAAAAAATACATTCCCAAAGTAGTTGATTATCACCACTATCAAATTCCACAACATTTTCATCACCCCATACCCATTAAATAGCCATTTCCCTTCCCTCATCTCTCAGTTCTTAGCCACCACTAATCTACCATGTGGCCCTACAAATTTACTTACTCTAAATACTTCATATGACTGCAATCATGTGCTCTGTGGTCCTTGGTGTCTGCCTTATCTCAAGGAGCATAATATTTTCAAGATTCACCCATGTGACAGCTTATACTAAAATGCTAAATAATATCCCATTGCATGGTAGGTTACTTTTTGTTTATTCATTCATTAGTTGTTGGACATTTAAACTGTTCCTATCATTTATGTATTATGACTAATGCTGCTATGAATATTTGTGCACAAATTTTTGTGTGGACATATGTTTTTAATTCTCAAGTATATACATCCAGTAGAATTTCTGGATCATAGAGCAAATATAATTTTTGAGAAACTCTAAAACTATTTTCCAAACTACCTAAACAAATTTTCTTTCTCACCAACAATAGATACAGGTTCCATTTTTTCCACATACTTACTAACACTTGTTACTGTCTACTTTTTAATTGTAGTCATTCTCATTACTGTAACCAATATATATTTTAGTACATACCATTTATTTTTGCCTAGTGATAGTGGATGCCCAGTTAAATTAGAGATGGAAAGTTTCTTTGTGTGAATCAATTCATATTTGCTATAAAAACTGAATCAACTTAAGTAAAATATTAACTATCTGGTAATTCTGGTGCCACAAAGCATTTTAGTGTCTGAAGTTTAGAAAACTGTGGTCTAAGACATGGTTTGGGTGTCCCATTATGAGGCAATTTTAAGACTGCATATTGAAGTCATATACAAAGACAGTATGATTTGTTATTTGATATATAGACAATCTGGGTTGGGTCTGGAACAGGGTGTGGCCTTCAGAAGTCTTGCATGGCAAGTTTAGAAATGTCACTCAGTTTGTGCAAACAGGGACAGGAAAACACTTTCTAAAACAGATTCCACATCTTTTCACTTTCTTGATAATTCCTTTCCCATCTCACTTTTCTTTTGGGTTGGAACCCAAACTGCCCTGGAACAACAGGGCTGACAGACAGAAGAGAGGAGCCCACATTTGAAAGTAATAGATCCCCCACCTGTCTCCATTCTCAGTTGACACTCGCTGGTGGAAGGGAGGGGCTACATACCCCAGGATGTACACTGCTCCATCCAGGATGCAGTGATGCAACTTCTGAGAATAGCATTTACAACTTTCAGTCCTGCTTGTCATCCGGCCTGGAGGGATGGGGGAACAGGGCCAGTTCATTCTGGCCTATTTGAGGACATGTGTGAAGATACACATTTCACAGCAGCAACTAGTTGACCTTCTTGGAGAGGCCAAAAGACTTTTTCCACCTAAGAGTCACAAAGCAGCAAAGTCATGTTTGTTTCTGGGGGAGAGATTCTTAAACATGTTTCTGCTACAGGGTACTTTGATGATCAACTGGAAATTACAAAGCTCTCTGTTGAAAAACCATCTGTTCACAGTTTGACATACAGTTTAAGGGGAAATCTGAGCCACCTCCACTCGAAAGCACAGGCCCACAAATGATTCTGCAGGAGCCCCTTTTTCCGCCAGCAGGGCCAACATCCAGAGCAAGGGGCATAGTGGGCTATGCTGGGGACTGGAATCTCCTCAGTAGAGGATCAGAAAAGACAGCTGCTGACAGCTGAAAATTCCCTGTCTGGGCCTGACGATCTTGTGATGGAATGTGTGTTTCCATGGCGTTCCCAGAAACAGGTGGCTCCAAGGCTCTGGGAAAACATCCCCTGCTCTGCAGTAAGTAAGCTGCTCCCCTTGGACATGTGTATTCAGGGCCTGGAAGAGTGAAGTACCAGGTGTCTCTAAGATAAACCCAGGAAACTAAGAGAAGAGGAGGCGTGAACCCATGGAAGAAGAACCCCGAGGTTTGGTAGGGTGTGGGTTCTAGGGCGAAGCATAGAATCCTAACTCTTCCTTTGCTCCTATGTGATTTTCTTCATAGGACTCAGTTCTATCTGTGATTAATCCATCTATGCATTGGTGTGTAGTATTGGTTTCCTCTTTTCCCTCTATAAGAACATAAATTCCATTTGAAAAGACATCGTATCTGACTTCTTGAGCACTGTGTTCCTGATGTCCAACACTGTGCTTTGGGTGTAGCAGGTACCTAGTGCATGTCTGAAGAATTATCAAAGGAATGAATTAACCAGTCACTGTATAATCATCTTTTCTACTACCCTTCGACATACAGAAGTTTCCCTCAATTTTAAGCATGAGGAGGCTGAGGTTCAGAAGTGGAGAAGAACCTGTTCAAGCTCAAAGCTAATCATGAATTAGGTTGGCTCAGGAATGCAGGTCCATCTGAGTCCAAACTCCCAGGTTATTCACCACTGTCACAAATCACAAAAGGGAGTGCTCTGACCTCCAGAGGCCTTTCCTACTTCTGCTAAAATAAAATAGAAGGAAAACCAGCCAGCCCTAAGACAGAACTGTCTTGTGATGGACAGTCCAGGATGTGAGCACATGGCTCTCGAGATGTTGTTCCCAGCACTAATACATCAAGATTTAATAAAGCACCCAAGACTGGTCCCACTACTCCAGCAGTTTTGCTTGTAGCCCTTGGTTGCATTTTTGGGTCATTAACAATTAAACACACATGCTTCACTCTCTGAAGCAACACAAGTTTCCCGACCCTCACACACAGACTTCTGCAATCCCCTCCTCCAACTTTTTCCATAGCATTGTGATGGTCATGGCAACTCCATGTCCTCAGAGCTGTCCCTCTCTTCCGTGCAGACTTTCTTCAGCAAAGACGACCAAAGGGATGAGATGTGGACATGTGTTAGCTAATCAAGGAAAACATGGTCTTGGTAACTTCACCTGGGTGCACATTATGGGTCCTCCCTCTGTCTCACCATGTCTACTTAATTGCCATCTGTTTATACTCTGTCTATCTCCCTCTTAAAAATGTAAAATGAGGCCATGGTGTTCGCCTCCGTGATTGCTCTAGGGATCTTCTGCCTTAGACCGAAAAACCACTCCCTGCAACAACCCTGAAGATCGGATGTGCTCATGACAGTTCAGTTGCCTAAATTTTGTGAGTTTGTGTCCTCCCTGTTTACCTACAGACCCAGTCATACTGGCCATCCTTGTTACTTCCCAAATGTGCCCATCTAATGCTTGGATATCTTTCACCTGTACTTGGACTTTACACAGCTGGCCCCTTCTCATCCATTAGATCTGAGCTCAATTTTCTCCTGTAACTATCTAAAACAGCTCTCTCATCACTGTCATGTGACTTATTTTATTTCCTTCATAGTGTTTACCACCACCTGGTGATCTTCTGTCTATTTGCCTGCTTTTCCCTAACAGGACATAAGTGGTCTTATTCATACATGCAACCATAGTGCCTAGCACATTCTGAACCTTGAACAAATATTTGTAAAATGAATAGACACACATGGAAAACAAGACACCACTCAATGAATTTCCCAACTGTTTTGATTTTGAGGGTCAGACACAGAGATGGGAATGGAAGAGTATTAACTAGAGAGGCAATTAGTTGGCTCCTACCAAGAAGGTAAATAACTTCTGCTCAGAGATGGGGCCACTGACAGCTGGGCTTACTTTTGAGGAAAGGGAAAAATCTCATAACCATTATGAAAATATGGGAACTCTTCTAATACTTGGAATTCAAATTGCTTCTTAGAGAACAAAAAAAGTATATGCTCATTTTAAGGCCAGATCTTGGGTCAAAAACCAACCTGGACAAGGTTTGGTGACTCATGCCTATAATCACAGTTACTTGGGGGGGTGGAGATTAAGAAGATAATGGCTGGAGGCCAAGCTGAGCAAAAAGTTAGCAAGACTTCATCTCAATAAGCTAGATATAGTGGTACACATTTGTAATCCCAGCTACAGGGGAGGCTTAGGTAAGAGGGTCATGGTCTGAGGCTGGTCACAGGAGAAACCTAAGACCCTATCCAAAATGTAACTAATGCAAAAAAGGGCTAGGAGCATGGTTGAAGTGGTAAAGTACCTGCCTATCAAATACATGGTTCTGAGTTCAAACTCTATCACTGGAAAATAATAATAAAAATTTAAAAATCTGCTCAGAAGTTCAGGCTATTTCCTAAGTGGGAGAGGCCTGTCCTGTCTCCTGTCATCACTCCTGACCAATCATTTCTCTTGCAAACCAATCACAAGTGTAAAGATACAAGATCAGTTTTCAATTTAAATGACTTTGCTTTCTCTCTTAAAAACTAAATCCTCCACCTAATTTCTGTAAGCCCTAAGAGTAAACATTTTCCCTTTAGAGACTGGGGAAAGAAGGCAGAGAGTGGGCCTGCCAGTGGTATTAGGATGAGATCTGGCAGCCAACCCTTGTCAGAATGTGTGACAAGTGCAAGTCCCTGAATTCAATCACCAGTACTGGAAAAGAAAGAAAGAAACCTGGATACAAGTAATACATATCTTTATATATAAAATTACAGTATGAGGACTTTTGGGGAAGAAAATGTACATGTGCATGAGAAAATGGAAAAGACCTGACAGACATTCACTAGCTCGCAGCAGTTATGTCTGGGTGGTGAATGTGTGTGCATATACAGTATGTACATATATCCTCATAGGTTTATTTGAGCTCTTCTGATGATTTCCCAAACATATTTTACATTATGCCTCTTTAATTTTATAGTAAGACAAGTAAACAAAAATTGTTAAATGAATGTTCTATTGCAAAGAAAAAGATGATAAGCTTATATCAAAAAGCAAACCAACTGACGGTTTGCTATGTATAGCACCAAAGGGGGGAGTTCCTTCCTGCCAGCAGAGTTCCATGTGACAAACACTGGCTGGCTTGCGTCTCAGCCAGGGGGTGGGGTCCACTGGAGGCTAACTAAGCCCTATAGACCTGGGGTGTTTAATGGCTCACAAAACTCATCACACTCTCTTCTTTTTCCTTCCTCTGCTCAGCAGTACTCCAAGTGGGGTCCCAGTACCTGGGGGTCTAGGACACAGTTTACAAATCCAAAGATTAAGGCACTCAACAATTTGAGTCCAGCACCTCCCATCTGAGGAAGGGAAAATTTCATTGTTGTTGCTGTTGTTATTTTAGAGGCCCTGTCTACCATGCATACGACTTGAATCCAAGACCTCACACATGGTAGACAAGTGCTCTACCACTGAGTCAACATCCACAGCCGAAGACATGGAGATTGGATGGAAACGCACAGAGGCTGGTAGTCATTAGAACTGAGTCACTGTGGTGCAAAGCTTAAAGCAGGATTTCCCAACCACGGCATGATTGATACATTGAGCCAGATAATTCAGGACAATGCTGCACCATTCCAGCTCTCCTGGGTATTGTAGGATGCCAGTAGCAAGCTCCCTCCAGCTGTGACAACTGTTATCTAGACATTGCTAAATGCCCCTCCAGTGCAAAACTCAGCCCTGGTTGAGAACTACTCACCTGGTAAGATGTCCATCAACTCTGTCTCCTGAGATCCCTAGGTCTCCTCTACCTCCTGTTTCGTCCTTAGCTTGACTTCTGCTCCCTTATAAGTGCAGATATGTTCCATGTAACACTTCAAAATATAGTAAAAATATCAACATATACCCTAGTATACTTTTTTAGGCTAGGCAGGATTGAGTTTGGCTCTTTCAATCAAAGTGATCTTAAAAGCTCACACCTTCAAGAATCCTCTTTGGTTTCTTAGAAATTTACCCATACAGGGTGTTATCCAAGATGGCAGAGCAGATCCTACCCTCTGGGAGAAAAAATGGGGTGGGCTGCACCTGTGCTTGGGATTCTAGAACCAATGTTAGCATGTGGGAGAGTTGAGAAATCAGGAAGCAGAGATGTCATGAAACACAAGATGTGTGCCATCCCTTTCCAGGAGGGAATAGTACACAGGTACACAGTGTTCCTCCATGTGACTCTGACTTACAACCAAACACTAGAAGAACTCTACACAGAGCTAGCAGCCCTAGCCCAGATCTCACCACTGTTTAGACAGGCAAGAATCCCATATGCTCTGCATCACTCTCACAGTGAAGGCTTTGCCTCGGTCCCCAGATGGCTTGGTCACATGCAGCATCTCACCACAGAGATGGGGATCAGACTCAGCTGCTGATCACTGGTGTACTGAATGATAGTCAAATTCATCTGGCATCTGCTGATTTCCACACCCATCTCAGACCCTCTGGCAAGCAACTCCATGTCCCTTTGCTCAGTCACAATGGGAACTGTCTGGTCAAACACCAGATGAGAAACAAAACCCTGTTCATTAGAGCCTGTGAGACCCTGCCTATATTTCTAGAAAGTTCTACCAGCAAAATACAGGGCTTAGCCCTGAGGAGCCCATCTTAGTAATATGATCATTTGTCACTCCATGTCAATTTCACATTTTGGTCAAAACCTTTCCAGAGGGCAGGCACCTCTGTGTTTACCCTTTGTACCAAGAACAAATGCTAAGCTGTTGAAGGGAGGAGTAACAGGGTACCACCATAACAATGGAAGACATCCCTTACAAACTGTCTGCAGCCCTGCGGTGACTGACAAGTGTGACAGAGAATGTGTGTCTATAATGTTGCTTGACTTGTGTTCAAGGAAAAAAGGTGGATCTCCAAGAGGTTTAGACATTGATGACCAAAAGTTCTAGTAAACTAAGCCACAGGGACCGCACCACAGCAGAACTCTCCCCTGCCCCCGGGGCCCTTTACCAATGCCCCTCATCTGTTATGAACCCTCCCCAAGAAACAAGGTTTCCACAGGGAACAAGCCCTCCTGACAGCCAGCTGATAGGCACAGAGAGAAAAACTGATCAGAAATGACAGTGGCATAAAATCGTGTTAGCCTCTTGCTCAGAACAGACCATACAGGAATGAGACACTGAGTTCCCCTTTCAGGGGGGCGGGGAATGTCACAAAAAAACAACAAAAAAAAAGAATTGAGGGTCTCCAGGAAAATGGGATGACCTCCCTCATCCAGACTGAAAGGGTAAATGAGTTCACTTTGCCAAGCTTCAAGCTTCCCTTTTCCTACTTTCTGGTTTTTTTCTTAAATTTATGTATTTATTTTTTAGACAGGGTCTAGCTCTGTGGTGCAGGCAGGCCTTGAACTCCTGAGTGCTACTATGTCTTGTTTTTCTATTTTTTTTCTGGCATGGCTCACTGTGTAGTTCAGGCTGGCCTCAAACTCATGATCCTCCTGCCTCTACCTCCTGAGGGTTGGGATTAATGGCTGTGACACCACTATGCCGGGATGATTCCTTTTCTTTTAAAATAAATCTTTTCAGATAGTTCAACATAGAAGGAATATTTTAGGGAAATTGCTCATGGGAGTGACTAGGGGACCATAGCAGTAGTGACGGAAGACCCAATAACAATTATTATCATTTTATATTATGCATAATAATGGTTATATGATTATCCTTATGAAATGTTATATGTAGTGACCATGAAAATCACACTCTGAATGGGCTCCAAGTACCAGCTATGTACACTATTATATAATCACATAATTTGTATTTTATATATGCATGGTTATCTGTTACATATACTACATATTACCACACATATGGATAGTACATAATATAAAATATATAGTAATTATACCCACCCTCTTTTGAGCCCCTAATATTCCAGCCACTATTCTAAGTGCATTGTTTGTTTATTTAGTTATTTAGAAAGTGCTGGGAATTGAACCCAGGGCCTCAAGAGCATGCTAGGCAGAGGTCCACCAGCTGAGTCACACTCGCAGTACTTTTGTTTTGTGTAATTTTGAAACAGAGTCTAACTTTGCCAGGGCTGGTCTTGAACATGTGATCCTCCTCCTGTAGCCTCCCCAGTAGGTGGGATTACAGGTGTGCACCACCAAGCCTGACTTGTAAGTGCTTTCTGAGGATTAATTTATTCAATCCTGAGAAACAACAGGCTTGGACACTTTTAATATGGCTCCTTTATAGATTAGAAAGGGGAAGGGCAAGGTAGTTTGGGAACTTCCCCAAGGAGGCACAGCTGAGTCCAACACAAGCAGCCTTGTGTTAGACTTGGGTCCTCCAGCTGTTGACCCATATTGAGTACTTGCAGTCAGTCATGTGTACTAAACCTGCATTAAAGTCATAAAGTCATAGAGTTGGTGTTGGTTGCCATGGTTTTGCAGTGCTCTTGGGAATGAACTTGCAAATACCTTTGCTGAAGAATTTCTATGTGCAATTATATGCTTTGCTTTCTTTAATAACCACTGAGTAAGGTGAACACTGGCCACAGAAGGGAAGAGCTGTGTCCAAGGTCACATAGGTAGTAAGAGGTGCCTAGGTCACACAGGGGGAGGCCCTCAATGGTGGAGATGGGAGATGAACCAGCTGGTCTTCTCTCTGATGCACATCCCTTCACCATCCTGCTAGCCTGCTGTGCTGCTCTGAGACACTGTAGGTGAAACACCTCGTAGGCAGACTGGTACATAGTAAGTGTCTGAAAAGAGGCAGCTGCTGTTGCTGTTGTTGTGACTAAATGTGAAAAGCCCCAGTAGGAATTTTCTTCCAAGAAAATGATGGGCATATGAATTTATGGTGCTGCCTGCAGCAAGGGCAGATTCTTTGCCCCTTTTAAAGCTCAACAAAGTGCCTGCATTGTTGGTCAACACCGTTCCCAAACCGAGCTCCTCATCAGAAACCCAACCCTGAGGCTCTGCTCCCTATGACCAACACAGATGACCTGGAGTTTGGTGTGGGCCCGTGCACTTGCAGCACTGTGAGCCAGTCATGGTCTTAACTCTCAGGACCTCAAGTGACTTGGAGCTGCTAGTTCCCTGCCCTAGACCCCTTGCAAGCTGCCCAGTGCCAGTCGGCACTCACACATCCTCCCTACCACCGGGCACTGACAGATGGGAGCTATTCTTATTATTTAACATTTATTAAGCGCCCACAGTGTGCCAGGAGCTGCATGGAACAGGGCTGTGGGTGGTCCCAAAGAGTGTCCCCAGAAGGCTGTGCAAGGCCACATGGAAGGGATGGGATGGGCCTTTCTTCCCACTACAAAATCAATCCTCCCCCTCCTGCCACCCAGCTCCAGCATGCTCTGCAGCAAGTGCACAAGGAAAAGTTTTGGCCTTGATGACAGAGACCTGTGAACCTTCATGGGCCTTTTTCTGGAAGCTCTAGCTTGCTATGGCTTACTGAGTGGGAAGTGGTAGTGGGCTTCACGCTACCCAGTTGGGAAGGGTGTGGTGGGTTTCATGCACCCAAGTGGGAAGGGGGTGGCAGTGGACTCTATCCTATCCATTTGTGGCGGTGAGTTGTACACCATCCATTTCGGAAGGAGGTAGTGGTAGGTTTCATACCATGCAATTGGGAAGGGGTTGGTGGGCATCTTGCCACCCAAGAGTGAAGGACGGTGGACTTCACAGCACCCAGGCCATAAGCTAAGGATGTCCAACTCCATGGCAGTATGTCTGGCTCTCCTGCACAACACTGTGACTGAATCCTACTGCATTAACAGATTTGGGTTGAAATCTGTTTTGAAAACACGTGTCTTGGTCACCAGGAGCCTCTGCCATGACTGGGAGAACAGAAGCAATTATGCACCCCCCCCAATTCCCCCAACTACAGCATCTTCAGGCACAGAAAATACAGTGCCTTGCTTATCAAGAGACTTGCTTATCAAATCCCCAAGGCCCCCTTTTGATGCAGAGGTGGCTGTCCTCCCACTTTTAAACTGAGACACCTCACAGGGGTGAAGCACTTACCATACAGGAGCCCAGACGCTCACTGCTATCAGCTGAATGAAAAACCCAGCCTGAGGCTTCATGTCACCCTCTGAATGACACTGCAACTGTACTGCAAAGGCCCTAGGTATGATCACTTTTGAACTCTGAATCCTGACAGTGACCTTGGGAGGCAGAGCATAATCGACATTACTCCCATTTCCAAGATGAGAAAATAGAAGTCCAGAGAGGTCAACACATTACAGCCACAGTCAGTTTCCACTGCTATGAAGTCTGTTTTCCTTTTACTTAACTGTGCTCCCTCATCAACTAAACAGTGCTGGGCACCAGTGGCTCACGCCTGTAATCCTAGCTACCCAGGAGGCAGAGATCAGGAGGATTGTGGCTCTAAGCCAGTACGGACAAATAGTTTGAGAGATCCTATCTCAATAAAACCAACACAAAAAAGGGCTGGTGGAGTGGCTCAGGGTGTAGACCCTGAGTTCAAACCCCAGTACCACAAAAAAAAAAAAAAAAGGAAAAAGAAACAGCTCTTCAGGCTGTGAACTCTAAGAATGCTGACACACACACTATCAGCATCCTTGATCCTCAAATCCTCCCAGCCCTAGAGACCACTGCAGATTAGAGAGCAGAAGGAAGGAACAGGCTGAGGAGTTCACCTTCTCCTACAGTAGGGATGTGTTGACCTCCTTGCTTTACTCTGAGCCAGATACAAGTTTAGGAGGCAGGAGGGGCACAGAACTGGCTATCCCTGGAGACCCAGAGCTGTCCTTGACATCTTCCCACCTCCAAAACAAACAGCAGAGTGCAGTGGTTCATGCCTATAATCCCAGGATGTGAAAATCAGGATGACTGGGATTTGAGTCAAATCCTGGCAAAATGTTAGCAACACCTCATCTCAATCCATGACCTTTGTATGGTGGTGCACATCTCTGGTCCCAGTTACTTGGAAGGTGGTAGTAGGAGGAACACAGCCTAAAGCCAGTCTGGACAAAAGTTTGAGACCCTGTGTGAAAAAGAAACTAAAAGCAAAAGGACTATGTTGGGTTCAAGCAGAAAGCCACCGAACTAGTAACTCTGAAGCCCCGAGTTTAACCAGCAGTATCACTTAAAAACACACATACTCATACACAAAAAACATACTCACAACCTTTGTTCACTGGAAGATACCAGAAACCCTCCCCTCAAGAAGGATGTAGAACCAGTCTACAGCAACCACCTTCCTGGGATTGCAGCTAAACATGTCTCGTTGTCTAGGCTAAAGACATCATATTGAGTAAGATGGTGGGAAAAAGTAGAGAGATTCAAGAACCTACCTTCAAGCTGTTTTCAATGACTGATTCTGTTGCCTTGTCATGGCCCTATATATGACTTCTGAGGACAGAGACTGCCCACCAGTCACCTTAGGATCTCCAGAACTTAGAAGGAAATGCAATGTAGAACCCATGATCAATAAATGAGCATTTTAATGAATGGATTAGCTTTATGGACTATTTGCCCCCTACGTTCACAATCCTCAAGTGCTCAGTCTAGAAACTGGCCATTGTTGAAGACAATGACCTCAGCCGCCATGGGAAAAGTCCTTTTGAGCGTGGAGTTCAATGTCTTTGCAAACCTTGGAAGCTCAGCAGTCAATTCAGTGGGCTCACTGGCTCCTCACAGGCTGGTGGGATGTGTGTGTGAGATAGGTCTATCTTTAGACAGGAGAGAAACACAAATAGAGGTGAGTATCTCCATCATAAATCACCCAAGTAAAGCACTTAACCAAAACAACTTTTAAAAGGACGGGGAGGGGCTCTTTCTCCACATCACAGGCTCAAATTGCCACTCACCAAAGCAGCAAGGCAGGGCGTGAAATCCCTGGACCTTCCAACCCTTCTTGACCCTTGCCAACGTATTATAAAAAGCCTACTTGCTGATATAGCATGCCTTTAAAATGATCAAAATGACAGATGGCTGTGACAGAAACAAGTCCTTTTTATAGGACTGATCCTAATCAGATGACACCAACAGTGCCCCTTTAATCTTTTAATTAAAAAAGTGCATTTCTATAAAAACAGAAACAGACAAGTCACTTACTTCTCCAAGCGCTGTGGAATGTTGAGGGTCCACATTGTTTCAAACTAAATCACTAGAAGGTTTTCTTTCTTCACATATTTATGTATGTTTTGCTAATATAAAGAGAAGTGCTGCATGTTTTGGGATACCCCAAATTGCCTTGATTACTGAGGTTCCAGATGTCCCTGCTAGATTTCATTTGCTCCCCTGGATGATGGTGTCCTCAGCTATAAATGAGTGGGACCTTACCCCTATACACCCTGGTAGGAGACATGACTTTTGTCAACATAAGTGAGACACTGCCCTTGGTCCATCTGGTCACGTGTGGGGAAGCCGATGGACTGGAACGATGGCACAGACTCCTGGTGAGTGTGATCCATGGTGACCAGGGTCCCTTCATCCCAGGGGATGGGGGAGTGTGCAGTAGAGGAGACTGAGGGGATGTTTGGATGTCTACAATCGCTCCCATATTATTGTGGTTGCTAATGACAACCTGGATTTTGCTCATGGAGCACTTATTATTTTGGTAACAGGACCCTGTTTTTCCTGTACCCACAGTCCATTTGGCTCAGGTGGGGCTGACTCTATCCTCCAGCTCTAAAAGGGGCAGGGTGGAGGTGACTGGTTCAGAGGTGGGCGTAGATACAGCGTCAGCTAAGCAGGCTGCTGCCTGGAATTTCTGCTGGAACATTTGGGGAAGAGACTTTCTAAGATGAGGTGAACATGTGGAGAACCATCTTTGCCACCACTTGGAGATGGTGTACTCGGGAAGGAAGACCAAGTAGACACAGCCACTGTGAAGTGGAGATGTATAGCTCTTGGGTTGTCAGAGCCTCTGGATCCAACTGTGCCTGAAGCAGCCTGGATCTGGATGCTTTATTATTTCCTCCAACCAAGATGATATAGATCTTTGTCACTTTCAGATGAGTCCTAAATAAATACCCATGTTCTCCTTCTCTCTCCCAAGAATGAATATATATATGTATATATATATATGTATATGTATACATATATATATATACATATATATGTACATATGTATGTCAGACCTTTCCCATATATTATAATGTAAGCTTCCAATAAGAATAGATGGCATGTTTTCTTTGATTCCTCCTCATTACCCACTCCTAGTTCTCAGCTTGGCACACAGTAGGTGTTTAATCACTAATGGCTGAACGAAGAGATTATGAATTGTACTGAAAGTACACAATAAGTTTGCAAGCTAGGTTTTCATCCTGTCACTGAGAAAAACTGAGACTTGGTGAGGTTAATTGACAAGCTCAAGGCTACAAGCTTACTAAATGCCAGAGTCAATATATCAACCTGGACCTGTTTGACTCCAAATTCTCTTTGCCACCTCTCTGGCTGTTTAATTTAGTCTGCTGTTGACATGGCCTCGTTGGCAGTACAGAAAAGTCACTCTGTGACGAAGATGGAGCAGCCTCGAAGCAAATGACACCACCAGCATTTATATCAGGCATCCATTCTGATATCTTTCCCAATCTACGGTCACTCCAAACACATGGGTAACGTCTTAGGGCAGAAGTATCAACACGGAAAATAGGTCCTCCAGCAACTAAACAAAACAAGTTCCTTTTTTTTAAGTTCAACCAAAAGCCCATCCAAATATTTGCAAAAGCCCCATGTGTTTCTCGACCTTTATATAGGGAGGGTTCCTCTTGGTCCATTGCAGAAATCAACCCTTCAATCATTCCTAGTGCCACTGCACAAGTGGATTCAGGTCTCTCATAAAATACTTTGCCAGATTCAATGGTGCTTATTTCTGTTTTGAAACGTAGAGTGCAGGGTTAGTCTAAACCACTATTGACTATAGTAGAGAGGCATTAATAACATTATTTTTGCAGTACTGGGGTCTGAACTCAAGGCCTTGCATTTGCTAGACAGATGCTGTATTTCTTGAGCTATGCTCCCCGAACATTTTGCTTTAGTTATTTTTCAGATAGGATCTTGCTTTTGCTTGAGGCTGGCCTTGGACCTTGATCTTCCCACAAATGCCTCTATAGCTGGGATAACAAAACGTACCCTTACACCTAGCAGATTGGTTGAGATAGGGTCTTGATAACTTTTTGACCAGGTTGGCCTCAAACCATGAGTCTCCTTGTCTCTGCCTCCCAAGTAGCTGGGCCGATAGGCATGAGTCACTACATCCGGTAATAAGCATTTTAAGTGTTTAAGTTGCAAAACACTAAGCACTCAGAGGAATTACCATCTCCAAGAGAAAGAAAGGTAGAGAGTGAATGGTACTGAAATCCAGGAAATTGAGCATTTACCTGCTGGATTTACAGGCATACAATATGCAGCCCATTCCTCCATGGGGCACACAGAGATTAACAGTTTGGGAGCCCCGTTTGTCTTGACCTACCAGCAACTCTTGACCTACATCACTTCGGGGATTGGAGTTTAAATACAGTCAAATCGCACAAAGCCAATAAGATGGGAGAGATATCTAAGTCCTATCTTTATGTCTTAAACCAATGTTAAGAATTCCCCTGAGTTCTCTGTTCTGCTAAGGAGATCTTTCTCCTTTCTTGTCTGCTGAATTCCTTCTGACGCTTCATAGCTCAGCTCCAATCCCACCTCCTCCCTTGGAACCACTCCCTTTCCAACTGTAAGGAGCACCCTGCTCTATATTTCTACATGCATGCCTGTATATATTATTCACTCTGGATAGTAGTTTGGTGGTTAAGAGGGAAGACTCTGGTCCAGAAGTTCCAGTCCAAATCTCAGCTAGACCACTGGAGTTCTTTACAACCTTGGGCTCATTTCCTAAGTGCAAGTTTTGGATCCTCCATATGCAAAAGGAGAGTCATAAAGGAAGACTATTGTTCCTTACTTGAGATGCCTGGAGTAACCTATAATTTTAATTCACATTTGTTTTTCTTTTTCAGAAAGGCATTTCAGTGGAAACACTGATTATGTAAAACTCCCAGTCAGGTCTGAGACAACACCACCCTGAAATCAAACACATAAATATTCCCACAGCAAAAATATATGAATATTCACAGTAAGTGGGATAAAGAAACACTATAAATAGCTGCACATCGTTTCAGGTCAAGCATTGTTCCCGAATGAAATGTGGTGCCAAACTTTAATTGATTTGGGGAGTTTTTTGGAATTCAGTATTATAGATAAGGGACAGCAGAATAATAGTACCCAACTTCATCAGGGTTATTATGAAAATAAATTGAGATAACCTATCTAAGTGGTAAGTTCAGGGGCTATCATATAATGATCCTCAATATTATTAACGATTTCCTCCTGTTGTCTTTATCATGGTGTTATAGTTTAGGGTTTATCTACTGCTTCTCCCAGTAGGCTGTGCACCCACAGGTCAGTGGTTGTAACCGCCATTTTTGTGCCCAGCATGGTGACTGACATAAAGTACATGTGCAGTGAATAGATAATTAAGTTAATGAATGTCTGTTGGAGGCAGAGGTGATGCTGTTCACACTGTTCTCCACCCAGGCAATTCATCTTCTGACCCATCCTCTGTGATACCTGCATGACACAGGTATAGTAGGATGGATGTCTCAGGTGTGGAGGCAGATAACTAGAAGGATGGATATAGTTCCAAACTTGCAACGAAGAACCAAGGGCTCACCAGACCCAAAGACTAACCAGGCTAATCACTTACAAAACCACTGCATTGATTTTATCATTTGGAATTGAGTGAGCTTGGTCCATGTTTTAGACAAGTCCTATTGGCAGGTGTAGGACCCAAGAATGACACTGATCTCCTTTATGAGCAGGTCAGACAAAAGGAAAATTAGAAAGAAGTAAATAGATCCCATGGAACATGGCTTGATTCTTCTTATCCAGATGCCAAGACTGGAGCCTATGTCAAAGGGGAAGGAGTCCACGCTTATGCCATCTTATTGTCTTGCTGATGACATTATGAAGGTAACAGCGGCACCTTAAGTTCCTCAGAAAGGGCCTTGCCTCTTGAGTTGGGAGGAAATACACAAGGTCAAGGGTGAGCAAGCTGGCCTAAGAAGCACCAGCTGAAAAGTGGGTGTGCAGAGACTGTTGTAGGTTTCTCTCCATTTGTGTGGCTCTTCTTCCACTTGCAAACACAATTGCAATGGAGCAAGTTTAGTTTGTTTATGCCAAAAAAGGTAATTAACACATGGACCATCTCTGCAAACCAGAAACAAAGCCAGTACCTCTCTGTGCACAGCCTTCCAGAGTGTTCTACAGGCCAGCATAGGGAGAAGATGAAGCATCTCTCGCTGACTGATCTAGAGGTTCCTTACCAAACTGCTTTCTTATTACAGGGCCACAAGTTCCAGAGGCGTCACTTGGGAAAACAAAGTAGGATCAGGCTAACCTTTGCAAGTAAAATCACATGTTCCATCCAAAATAACTAGATAGGAGTTCTCTGCAGAGGAAGAAGAAACAGGGCCTCCCCAATTTCTCAGCAGGCCCTCACGTCTTCTCATCTATCACTGGGGTAATAGGTTCAGAGTGGCATTTCGTAATGACAGCAACATCCCAGCAAATCGATAGTTATTTAATTCCCAACAAGCTCTCGAGTCCATTAAACCTGATTACATCCACCCATTTCTGTGGGTGCCGTTATTTTTCCTGCACCGGCACTTAATCTATAACAGGAACTTATGAGAACTTTCAAAGCAATTTCAGCATCAATCAGCATAGAGTGAAGCCCACGATCTGCTCGTAATTATTTATGGGATGGGGCAGCAGGAGGTCTGACGAAATTCCCACTGCTGACCTTCACCCCAAGTTCCCAAGAGAAGCAAAGGACCTGTTACTTTCCAATTTACCACCAGGTCCTACTTTCAGAAGTGGCAATGCTGTCATACAGACCTGAGTATGCCAGAAGAGATGGAACAATTCCCATATTGTTAAGGCCATTCTCCAGGTGATTTATTTAATTACAGCATATAAATTGACCAACAGCTATACATCCATGATAGAGAGTTTGGTTGTTATTATATGGAACAATCTCTGAATGGCTCTACTTGCCCCGGTTCTTACAGTTAATAAAAGGTAACAGCAACATTTAGAAAAACAGAAGCAGTATTTGAGCAGTATCCTCTCCAGAAAATCTAGTTAATGAGCTAGAGTATTTTAGAACTTTAAAACAGAGCGGTAGAGGGCGGAACCAAAAGGATGAAGGTGAAATATATAGTAAGGAAATTTAATTGTCCTTTTCAGTAGAAAGGAGGTATATAATTTATTGTCATTTTCAACAAACAACAACAAGCCACCTGCTTCCCACAATGGCCTGGGTCAATCACTAATAGATGTTAGCTTTCCAGAGAACGTCAGACATATACTCAGAAACTCCATGCTTTTGACCCTCAGGACAAACTTACAATGAAGGAGAAAAAAAGGTCCACCTTTCTCATTAGTAAATGAATCTCTCTATACAGAATTAATGGTCTTAGAAGTAAAACCAAGACACATTTCAGTCCTCTACTCTCTTGCTAGCATGAAATTATAAACAGCTGGTGTGGGGATTCCTCTAATAATATCTGAACTTCTGAAATAAACCATCGGTTGTGTTCCCTCTTATGTCAGGGCGACCACTCAAATTAAGGCAGTGGGGAGCCTTTTCTGGAAACAGACAACCCTTGTGGGGGTGTCCTAGGAGCGACTACATATTTCCTGGGTTGAAGCTCTTAACCCAGTCAACTGGTGATAAGTTACTTCAGCTCGTGCTCCGATCTGGGAGACAGAGTCCCTCAGAAAGCTGGGAAAGAGAGCAAATCTTTTGCCCCGTGGTCAACCTCCCGAAGCAAAGACATGAATGTTAAACAGTAGCTAGATCAATACAAGCAAATATAGCTCAACCACCATTTATTCAGCCATGAGAGATGCCAATAGCTAGATTAGGGTGATCCATCTTTTTGATTTCCTACTGTCTTCTCGCTGACTACAGGAGGGCTTTTTCCTGTATTAAAAGTGTTTGCTTTCTCAACCATAAAAATTCCAATTATTACTCTGAGTGCTCTGGAGTTAAGTTGCTTGCTGGCCAAGCCTGGGAATTACCTGAATCAGTCCTGGGAAGTAGGGGGCAGCGGGTACAATCATGGGCACGCCATAGGAATGCAGGAGGACTCCTTGCGACGCCAGCATGCTTTATGTGGAGGTTTTATTCCCTCTGAGGCTCAACACATCAGTGGAGAGTTAGGGGAAAAATCTATAGACCCAACTTCTTCCCAACTACAAAGCCGAGAGCCAAATTGCTTCTTCGGGAGTCAAGTGCTCATCAGCAGGCGGCAAGAGGGGAAAGAAAGAAAACCCTCATCAGCAACTCTTAATGTGAAAGTTTTCTTCCCAGACGACCAAGAGACACGGCAGCTGCAGAGTCGACGCTACCAAAATGGAAGGTGCTATTTTGGGAGCAGCTTGCCTAACATGACTAACCAAGTCCTCTTCATAATTTAGTTCTCAGAAAGACGGAGAGAGAGAGGGACACTGAGTGACAGAGAGAATCAGGCTAGGAGATAATAAACTCTTCCTGAGGAATTTGGCCAAAAGGCAAGGCACACTGGGTCTCCATGGAATTTTGAGGGATAATAAAGAGGAAATAGAAACTTAGATGATTATCATCTGCTCCTTAAAACTCCAATCGAGTTGGTTAATGTGGGCGGCTCTTGCTGCTCAAAAATAATCTAAGGTCATATTCAGCCTTGTTTCACTTTCTCCCTCTTGGATTTTTAAAGGGGAAATTTGTAAATAATGCAAGACTACTATTTGAGCAGTGCAGGCTATTCCCAGACAAAGCTTATTCGTTACATGACATGGTATTTCACTCATTTCACTTGCACAACTTTCTCAAGTGGGGACTATTCCCAGCCCCATGGCACAAAAGGAAATCAGACTCACACCAATGAAGAGTTAAGTGGCTCTTTTATGACTTTCAGCTTGTAGAGGGCAGTGCTGAGTTCCCAACGCCATCCCCAGCCCCACTCCTAACCCTGGCACTGTATTTATTACTCTATTTCATTCTGTAATAGAATTTTTTCAAGGGAGATTTTTAAAGATATCCTTTATTTGGAACTTTCAACTGTGATATGTTAATATTCAATAATTTATTAATGAGCGTGGTCTCCCTGTTGTTCTCAGAGATTAAAGGCACCAAAACTATGGATGACAAACACAGTCAGGCAAATATTTGAAATCTTTCTGGTGTTTGAAAATACCAAAGTGATTCTTTGGGATGTGTTACACATTGTAAATAAATTCCTATATGGATTCCATTTGGCTGACTGGGGTGTCCTGTTTCATGGCTGTGTGATCTTGAACAAGTTACTTCCCCAGTCTGAACTCTAGTTTTTCCACTTGGAAAACTGAGGTAACACTTCCTAACTCATAAAGTTGTGCCATGAATAAATAAAGTCTTCCAACTATATCAAAGTGTGTGCAATACCAGGGCTAGGAAACTTTTTCAGTATATGCACCCTGGTCTTTGATTCCATTTATTTCTTTATTTATTTTATGGGACTAGGATTTGAACTCAGGGCTTCACACTTGCAAAGCAGGTCCTCTGCCTCTCGAGCCACACCTCCAGTCCATTTTGCTCTGGCTAATTTGGAGATAGGATCTCACAAACTATTTGTCCAAGCTGGCCTCAAACCACAATTCTGATCTCAGCCTCCCAGGAGGCTGAGGTATGAGGATTACTGGTGTGAGCCCCAGGTTCCCTGCTAGGCTTCTGATTCTTGATACAGACCCATCTTTGACTTAAAGCTGAAGGCTCAGATTCAAAGTTTCCTCTTCTAGCCTTCATACTAGGAAGGCACATTGGGTGTGTTTATAGTTCCTCCACTTGGAGGGCAATTGAAATTCTGATGAAGGTGGGTCCATTTAAACGGCACCAAGTCCAAGGACCATTGAAAATCACCTTTGAATCAAGCATCTCGTGCCACATCCCTTGGCTCCCTCTAAACAGGACATACAATATAGATTTTGTGAAAAGTAGGTGCTCTCAGACACTACCAAGCATATTCAGCTATTGGCTTTTTCTAAATCCTAATGTCAATCCCTCCACTCTCAGATAGCCAAGGTGTTTTTACACTACACTAATTTTAGTTGCTTGATTTAGCTACATAATTACATTTCTAGATAACGACAGTGGTCAGAGTTTGACAGAGAATTCAATTATTTAAGGCTGAATTTTGGTCATCTTGACAAGACTTCTCATAATTGATTCTCAGGCATCTGAGTGGCCACACTGTACAGTTTAGAAAGCTGTGGGAACAGCTACATGCTGACCCCGTCACCTAACCGCCCGATACTGTTTCTAACTTTAGCTTCTGACTCTGACTTTCAACACCACATTTCTGGGAAGTTACCCGCCGGGAAGTCACCTCTCGATGAGATGAGATGGGACCTGTTTTCTAGCTGGCTTCACTGTGGGTAATCGTGGGAGGGGAGACCTGTGAGTTGCTTAGGTAAGGCCTGGGGTAGACTGAATGATAGTTCCGGAGTGTTATAAAGCAGACGGACCACTGGAGCAGGAGGGAGAAACTTCATTTCAGATGCTTAGGCCAGAAATGTACACATTGAGACTCTTGGTTTCCTGAGTAGAGGAGAGTTATGTAAGTATAGTGGATAATTATATAGATATGAGAGAGAGAGAAAGAGAGAGAGAGAAGGAGGGAGGGAGGGACAGAGATTGTTTTATTAAAGAATTTGCTGAGTCCTGCTGGGTGCTGGTGGTTCACACCTGTAATCCTAGCTACTCAGAAGGCAGAGATTAGGAGGATCATGGTTTGAAGCCAGCCTGGGAAAATAGTTCATGAGACCCTATCTTGAAAAACCCTTCACAAAAAAAATAGGGCCAGTGGAGTGGCTCACAGTGAAGGCCCTGAGTTCAAGCCCCAGTACTACAAAAAAATAAAAAAAAATAATAATAATTTGCTGAGTCCAGTCAGGACATAGCAATGTATAATGATACCCTATGCAGAAGATATTTTCTTTCTGCTTTTAAAGAACTCCATGATACAAAGGCTTTTGCTATTCCTGAGTGATAAATATCTTCTTTCCTCTCTCTGAAATGAAGGGGTAAATGTTTTGTTGTTCTTTTCACTTTGACTGCCAGGAAGCTTGGCATGGAACGAGAGGTTCAACCCCACGCGTTCTGTTGGCCTTGTCTGCATATTCATTTGTTGTGTTGTTCTCCCTACAGTTTCCAGTTCCAGGTAACATTACTCACATTTTCTCTCATTCTCATTTTCTACTTATTTATTACTGTCTTGTATGGTTGCAGTCCCTGTATTTTTGAAACTAACTGAATGCATCCTAGTCCTAGGCCAACCACAAACAATAAATAACCAACACTAAATGAACTCTTTTTTTTCCTGACCTGTGTCCTGTTTCCTTAAATAGAATGCACCTATTATTATGGGGCTATGATTCTCTCTTCTTGGATCATCCATGAAAATGCAGGTACTACAGTCTCCGTGCCTCCACTCCCCAGGGTCTGGTAGGCACAGCTTATGGTGAATGCTTAGCTACCAAACGTACAGTAGTATTCTCATAAATACTGCAGGATCTTAAAATAACAAAAACATGGAATGAAAGAAGGTAAAAGGAAGGAGACAATTTTAATAGTGACTGCAGAGCACAGGCTGACCTATGCAAATACAAATGAAGAGCCACAAGGGTTAGCTGCTCTGTCCACCATGGGCAGAAGACAGGAACTTTTCTTCTGTAAATATTTAGGTAGCAAATGTTTTTGGTATTGCAGATCTCATTCTCTGTTGCTATGATTCAATATTCTGCTGTTAAAGGAGAAAGAATTCATTGACAAGACATAAATGAATGACTATGGACATGTTTCAATAATACTTTATTAAGGAACACTGAAATTTACATTTCTTGGCATTTTTACAAGACACAAAATATTCTTTTTTTTTTTCTGACAACATTAACATGCAAAAGGAGATAGGCATGGGGACTTGCACCTATAATTCCAGCACTAAGCAGACTAAGGTAGGAAGGTTTCAAGTTTGAGGCTGACCTGAGCCACATACCAAGACTCCGCCTGTCTCAAGTGAAAAAGAAGTAAAATAAAGGATGTTCATTTTTAGCTCAGGGTTTACACAAAAACAGGCAATAGGCTAGGTTTGGCTTGCAGTCTGTGGTTTGTTGAACCTCAACCTAACACATACTGAGAAGTCATCCTTGGAACTGTGGAAATCCTAGATCCATTTGGGTTCTCTTTCGTTTCTTCTCCCATGTCTTATCTTTTCTGTGGTTGCTTCGGTGCCAATTCTGATAATCATCCCTAAATCAGAGACTTTCACCAAGAATTTTTTTTCTTCATAGTTCAATCTCGTTATCACTCCAAAACAAAATTCTCCCATCTTTCTTTACCTCCATGATGACGCTGTCTCTTACTTATCAACTGTTCTTTTCCTTTCCCTGGTCAAAGCAGTCTTGACTGTCAGAAGTTGCACCATCTCCCCTAGATCATAAGGATTGTCCTTCCTACCATAATGCCTTCTGACTGGGAGCCACCCAATGCTCAGAAATCCATATAGGAAAGAAAAAGGGGACAGAAATAAAGGAGCACAGGACAGAGCTAGGGAAGACTGGCTCCTGCCCCTATGTGCTTTGACTGCCAATGTAGCCAACTGTAGTTTTAGAAACCAAATGGCTCAAATAGTAGAGTACCTGCCTAGCAAACGTGAGGCTGTGAGTTCAAACCCTAGTACTGTCAAAAAAAATTTTTTAAGGGCTGGGTATGTGGCTTAAGTGGTAAAGCCCTACCTAGCAAACTAGAGACTCTGAGTTCAAATCCAAGTACCACCAAGAAAAAAACCACACAGAAAAACTATATACTTCTATAAACCAAATGCAGTCCATAGGAGGATAATGAATCCTTTATATGGTGTGAAATGTTTTTAAATGGGAACATTTCATGCAAAACTCAGATTTACAATCTCGCTTATAGAAAATGAATAGTCAAGCATATTGGGACATCTCAGCAGCTTTCCCCATAACTGTCTCTACCATCCCTGCCTGATTCCTAAAAGGTCAGTTGCCATGGGTTGGCCATAAAAACAAAGCAAAACAAGACAAAAAGCATAAAACAGACTGCTTCTCTATTGTTCTTCCCATTGTTGAACAAATTTCATAATAATTGTACTTTTTTTTTTTTGGCAGTACTGGGGTTTGAACTCAAGGCCTTGTGCTTGCTAAGCAGATACTCTACCAATTAAGCCATGCTTCTAGCCCTTTTCACTTTAGTTATTTTTCATATAGGGCCTTGTTTTTGCTCAGGGCTAGCCTTGGACTGTGATCCTTATACCTATAGCCTCCCATGTAGCTTGGATCACAGGTGTGCACCACCATGCCTGATTTGATTGAGATGAGGTCTTATTAACATTTTTGCTCAGGCTGGCCCTGAACCATGGTCCTAATTTCTACCACCTGAGTAGCTATAATTATAGACGTGAGATGATAAACTCAGCAATATTGCATTTCTTGCCTTTTGGATTTTGACAATGTATCTTATAATACAGATGTCTAGAGATTACTTGTTACTCAGACTACCATATTTCCAGGGAGAGCTGGGTAACAGCTTCCTACAGTATTCAAGTGCTTTTCACAATATTACTCCCTCTTACATGGTCAGATTCATTCTCTAATACACACTGTCCTTTCTACAAAACACTCTTTTGTGCAAACCACACTGTCAAGTTGACTTTGCCAAACACTTCTATGAATCCAAGTTTCCATCCAAACTTGCTTGTTATACAAAAATTTCCTTCTTCCCTTCCTTCCTCCCTCTGTCTCTTCCTTCATGTTCAACCTTGTTCACCTGAGTCAAAGGTCACATTTTTCTGCAAAGCTTTCTTAACTATGCCTGGCAGAACTAACCATGCTACCATGCTGGTTCAGGAATCCTTTTAGCATTTTATTAAGTTCCAGGCCTTCGAAAACTGGATTATGATTTTAAGTGTGATTTCACCTTCTATAAGACAGAGGGTCTAAATAAAGAAGCATGGCATCCATTCTTGCTCACCAATGGCTTAACAGTGAGTAAACAAATGAAATTTCCCCAAATGATTGCCTGGAAAAGGATAAGCAACCTGGAGAAACTGCAAAGAGCCCCCTACAGAAAACACAACTATTTGTGTCTCCAAGGTCATCTCAATATCAAGATTATCTCATGTGACCTGGGAGCATCATAGAACAGTAGAAAAAGCATGAGTTTCGAACTTGGAGAGGTTTGGTTTGAATCTGTGACCCGTTTCAATGTCTGATCTAGGATGATGGGCTTGGCTTTGAGCCCTCATCTCTACAGAGATAAAATGGAACACCTGTACCTTCTCACAGGTGTGTTGTGGCAGGGAAATGTCATGCCGCATGTGGGTGTTCCTGGAAACTGGAAGGTGTTCAAAAAGTGCTAGATTATTTTTATTTCCTTCTTCAGGATGTCTTTAATTTTTTTTTTTTAATTTCTGTTTTTCTTTACAGGTATGTCTCCTCAGTGCCCCCATGAGCACTGCACACTGACACCTGTGTTGGAACATTCACTCTGCTAGTCCTCATGTGATTACTTATAGGAATGTCCCCATCTTTCAGCATGCAGTCACATCCTACAAGTTCCGGGCAGCCTCCCTATCTTCTCCAGCACTCACAATCTACTCAGCTAAATCTCAAAAAGTCAGCAGTTATTTGTTCCAGGATGGGAAAGATCTGGCTGGAAGTTGCATCAAAGTAAGCTTCCATTTTATCTTCCTCACCTCCTATTTAATGATTTGGTTTGCCTGCATTTCTCCCAGGACTGAGCAGAGTAGATGCTCAAGAAGTACTTAGGATTACCTGACATCTCTGGGATGAGACAGAGTGACTTGTTCCTTGTCAGGTAATAAGAAGCAGGTCTCTCTCCATGCCTCTACTGCTTGCTAAATCATCAAGAAAATCTACAGAAAGGTAGAAGCCTGACTCAAAATGGATAAATGCCACTCACCATCAGTCATGCATTCAAACATCCAATAAGGTGAGGCAGCAGTGTGGAAGAGCTAACCCAGCATGGACCTCAAAATCAAGATTCTTGAAGTGCTATCTAATGCTTATATTCTTGAATGCCAAGGTCTGACAGGTGAATTCCAGAGAAAGGGAGGTTGTCATCAGGGCACCTGGGTCACCACAAGGTCAAACTGAGCACCACAAATGAGTATCTCTGTAAGACAAGCTCCCATAGACTGTGGGAAGGGTACATGGAGCCATCAACCAGCCACTCCTGTTGTTGCAACCATAAACATTGGAATTCTCAACGGGAGATCAATTCATCCAGAAAAGTCACCATCTTCTGAAGAGAAGCCAGTCCCCAATGTCTTTGATGGACAGCTTTCAGTTAATATAAATGACTGAGTCGGTACAAGGTGAGTTCTCACATGAATGCCAAGTGCATAGTAAGCATTAGCTATTCTTGTCTCATTGCTATTCTCTCACTTCCGAGAAGTTCTCGTTACCATGCCTGATCCCTTTACTGGAAGCACCTTAGCATGGCAGTTAAGAGCTCACACTCTGCCCAGGTTAAAAGTCCAGGTCCCATCAAGTACTGGCTGTGTGTACTTGTGCACAATACTTACCTTCTCTGCGCCTCAGATGTATTATATGTGAAATGAGATTAAGATTAGCAATCATAATATCTGGAGAGGTCTGGAGACTTAAGTGAGAACAATGTTATAAAGAGTTTAGCTGAGGGTCTGGTTCCTAGCAGAGATTATATGAGTAATGGTAGTTGTCATAGTGATAACAGAATTAGCAATTGGTTTGGAGCATTAAGTTAGGACTATCAAAACTCTTTCTGGTGCTCACAAATACAACATAGTGCGATTCTTGTTCAAACATTTACCCCTCTCCAGATTCCAAATCAAAAATTAAAAGACAGGAGCTAACAAAGAATGTGCATGTGGTCTCTGTGCATGGAAAATATAGCTTTGAAACCAAAACATAAGGAGGTCAAGTTCATGTGATAGTTTATGGGGATGCCAAAGATGGTGGCTTTGAATCAGGAGTAACCTAAAGAATGTGAGACATTTCATCACCCTACCCCCAACAGGAGTGTTGCACCACCTCCAAACATGGCTATGAAGATGCACAAAGAAAATTCTAGTGGGTCTGCAAGAGAGAAGGCTGCTGATTATCATCAGAAACTCGAGCCCCAAGTGGTGCAGGCGGCAGTGAGCTTCCCTTGGTTCATTAAGCACTTCTTGACCTGATTCTCCTCTGAAAGCCAGACTGACTGGCTGAATGAGCAAATCTAAGAATATCAACCCTGAGCATCATCTCTGCTGAGATCGACAATGCTTCAGGAACCGACCTCTGACCTGTCTGGGGATGAATGGCAACTGGGTTTGAGAATTAGTTGACCTTGCTTGAGGCAAACAAATACTCCCCGAGGACTCTCAGAATGAGGGATGAATAATCAGCTGCTCCCTTTGTGTGGTCTCCACATCCCCTGCCTTCTGTGTTGCAGGTGCCTGTAGGAACTGGGCACAGAACACTACAAATAGCACAAGTCTCCAGCACTGGGAACAGAGCTTTTCTGTTCCAACCCCATGCAGCTGCCCAGTTGGCTGAACCACCTGAGCTCTGCATGCATCCTTTTCTGCTTAGAAATTAGCTCAGTGCTTGGACTTGCATCTCCAAAAGCATGCTCTGTACAATAGATGCCTCATTAGGTACTTCAACCTGAAAAGGATCTCAGGCTCAAAGAAGTTGGAGAAGTTTAGCTTGCTTTCACTCCCTGTTGGGGACTCATGATGACATTAGAATAAAAAATCACCTGAGATGGTCTGTCCAGGAGAAAAACCATTTGACCTTGCTTGATACAGACTTCACAAGTTGATTTGATGACCAACATGCTATCCATTCAACAATATATCCATCAGTCCACTACCTACTCATCTATCCATGTATCCATTCTTCTGTCCATTCATGCATCCATCTCTTTATCCACTCATTGTTCCATCCATCTACCCAACCATTCACCCCCATCTACTCATTTTTCCATACATGCATCTATACATCCATCCATGCATCCTTCCACTTATCCATCTATTCATCAAACCATCCATCCATCCATTCATCCAATTTTGCTCTCCATTTGACCACCTGCTAATTAAGAATTAGTGATGTATCCTGTCCTGTGCTAGGATACTTTTTCTCTTCTTTGTTCCTTCTTCCAACTTCTCAATCTTCACAATCATCATCCCAGCCACTACCATTCATTCAATGCTAACTATAGCCAGATGCTGCACTAACTTCATCACACTGTTATTTCAGTTTTTCCTTCCCATACCTATTAAATGGTTTCTGTTAAATTAATTATATTTCCAGCAGGAAAACTAAGAAAATTAGAAGGGACAGAAGCTGGCTAAAGCTTACAGCTGACACATAGCAGAGTCATACCTTGAACTAAGATAAATGGCCTCTCTTGCCAGGTACTATAAGCAGGCCTTTTTTTTTGGCAAGTGACACCTATTAACAAATTGTAACAATTGCTGGCCTGGACCAAACTCAAGCTGAGTGGCCTCTGTATCTGCTTTTCTCTCAACTCCTCACTCATCCTCAACCAATTTAATAGTCATTAATGTCAACAGGTTGCAAAATCAAGGACAGTAGAGGGAGCCAAAGACATCAGGCCCAGAGAACAGCTGACCTATAACACACATACTGAGTCTTCAGGAAGTGGGGCAAAACCTGCTAAGCAAGAGGAAGTCCAAGGAGCATGAAAACAAGCTAATCCCATGGGAACACCAGGAAAGCATCACCATAGGAGGAGAGAACGGAGGGGCAATCTGGAAAAGGACAGGTAATGACATCACCCATCCAGTCTTTCTTTGTGATACTCACCTCACGGGTTGGATTGTCCTTGACATTTTTTCCCATATTAATGTCACTTCTGGGGCCAAAGAAATGATTCTTGATTGTCATTTTTGATGCATGGACCACTTTGACAATTTTACCTTCATCCCAGAAAACTGCACATAACTCACAAAATTTTCCATTTCATTGCAGGGAGTTGATGGTCTCTCTGAAATCTATCTGTGCCCTCTGGAGGGGCCTCTGAAGCTGTGTCAGATTTTGAAGTATGCAGCTAACATGTGTTGTGCTTTTTGGAAAAGACAGGTGTAGATACAGTCAGAATCCATGAGTGAGGCCCATGTTTACAGGTCAGATGGCTGTCCTCCTGTGAAACCAGCCAGATGTACTTACCCATCATGTGATTTTGAGGATGGGTACCTGCACCAAGACCACTCTCCCACAGCTTGGCAGTGGGCATGTTGCAAGGTAGCAAGAACGTCAAACAATGTGGAGAGGTGCCAAGACATTGCACATCACAAAACCAAGTCAAAAGTATACATTCAGCCTTCTTGGACAATAGCGAGCAATCATTTTAGCACAGGACATGGGTCCTCTCTGTCAAAGCTTTCCCTTCCAGTGTCTGGCCAGGAAAGAGACCCAGCAAGGCAGTGAACAGGTCCCAGGCATCAGAGGGAGATCACCCAGCAGTTGCCAGGCAGGATGAGACACAGAAAATACACCTGTATCTCAGAGTCTACACAGTCTGAGCTCACAGATGAGGCAGAGAGGTAAGAGACCAGGTCCACACTGCACCAGGCTGTACAACTCAGCTCCTCACTCAGGGATTAGCCAAGAAGCTGACCACTGCAAGATGGCTTCTCTATGATATCTCGGCCAGGCAGCTGGTGACAACAGAGTGCCTCTGACAGGTGGGGTTCCAACTTCCCAGATTAGCAGTGTCCTTCTGGGACACTCTGGGGACATCAAAAGTAGAACCACCCTGAGTGGCCTCTTTTCCTTTATGGTTCTTACATGACAACCTATTTTTAGACAGTTTTAACAAACCATAGATACCATCTGTTATTTGCCAGACACTTTGTTTATTAACTCATTTAATCTTCCTAACACTCCTACAAGGTAAATCCTGTCTCTGTCTCTGTAACAGATAGAGAAACTGAAGCACAGAGAGGTTATATAACTTGCCCAAGGTAAAACAGTTTGTGAATGGTGACTCGCTTTCCATAGTCACATTCAAAATATCATTCTATACAACATCTCCAGAAAAACATATTTTTCTTTTACATACATTTCTTCTGGTCTTCAATGTACTAATATAAAATAAACTTAACTCTTTGTGGGGTGGTGGAACTGGGGATCCTCAACTCAAAGCCTTTCTTTTGCTAGATAAGCTCTCTACCATTCTAGACACACCACAAACCTTTTGCTTTTAGTTTTTCAGATAGAGTCTTGCCCTTTTGCTGGGGCTAGGCTTGAATCATGAGCCTCCTTACCTCCAAACTTACCATTTTAAAAATTATAATGATAATGTATCATATTGCATAAAATTCAGGGGCTGAAGCCCTATCAAGTTCTGGCTGTGTTGCTCTGAGTAACTTACTTAATCTCTCTGAGCCTCAATTAATTCTCTTATAAATTGAGGGCAATGATACTCTCCTGACAGGGTTATTATACAGAGTACTTTAAATAATATAACAACACACTTAAAATTCCTCAGACCCACTCTTCGGCGTTTGAGTTCTATTCATATTAATTTTAGCTTAGCATAACCATGTCTGTTCAGATCCCAGCCAGAATGTGGGGACTTAGTGACTACTCACTTTCCTTGGGTTGATCCTCCCTCCAACTGTCCCACTATCATGATTCAATAAATCCCTACTTTTTGTTCAGGTTAATTTGAGTTGGGTTCCATCCTGCATAGCTAACAGATTCTGGACTAACACAATTTGTTGTAAGAATGGTATATATACATCAATGCAAAAAAGTGAATCATGTTTTTGCTTGTTTTGTTAACCACTTTTTTTTTTTTTTTGTAGTACTGGGGTTTGAACTCAGGGTTTTGAGCTTGGGAGGCAGGAGGTCTATCACTTAAGCCATGCCTCTATCCCTTTTTGCTCTGGTTATTTTGGAGATAAGGTCTTGCTTTTTGCCCACACTGGCCTGGACTGTGATCATCCAATTTTAAGCTTCCTCCTATTGCTGGGATGACTTAGTGCACCACTATGCCCAGCTATTAGTTGAGACAGAATCTCAAGAATTATTTGCCTGGGCTGGACTTGAACTGCAATCCTCCTGATCTTAGCCTCCCAAGTTGCTAGGATTACAGGTGTGAGCCAACGGTGCTGGGCTAACAAACATTTTTTTGGACATTGTCTTGCTATGTAACACAGGCTATCCTTGAACTTGCAGTCTCTAGAGTGCTGGAATTACAAGTATGCATCATCATACCTGGCTCAACAAACACTTTTATGAAACTCACTACGGTGACACAAATCTTGTCACCTTAAAGACTTTAACTCACTTAATCTGTTAATAATTCCACAGTATTGGTATTCATAGTAGCCCATTCTACAGATGAGGACATTAGAACTTGGAAGGTGACATCAGTCATGGCTACTTGAGTGGCAGGACCAGTAGCCAAAGCCACACGCATCTAATTCCACACACTGTCTCCTTTCTTCTGCGTGCCATGCCTTACTGAGGATGTTGACATATTGCTAAGGAAAGATTCCTGGATAGCTACTAAGGAGTTGCTTCACACATTCAGGTGCTTACATTAGAAACCCATCTCACTGTCCAGATCGCTTCACCGGTTCAACATTTTCCCTCAGAAAAGCTTTGTGGGTGGTGAACAAGAATTCTAAAATAACCTTCCAGTGAGATCTCACTGCTACAGAGATATGCCAAACAGATTATACAGTCTTCAAGCCATATTAGTACTCAAACATACAAACACTAACCTGAAACCAACCCACCACAGTCTGCAACTTCTTTTTAAACAATGTTCAGCAGACAGTGTTATTTGTCTCTTCTACAAATGCTTGGTGATATCTTAGGCTGACTTGCTACTGATTTTTTTCTGCATACCCAGCTATCACAGGCCTCAACTCAACATGTCAGAATTCCATAACATATTTCCTGTGTTCATTTTCATCTCCCCTAACAATATTGCATACAGCTCAAGGTGGAAATTCATGAGGTCCACTGTGGCCATTTGTTTGAGGATTACCATACAGACCTCACTTCCTTGGAGACTCCCTGGCTGGCCTCAAAGATGAATGCTCTTTTTAGGACCAAAATAGAACAAAGAGACAAAAGAGAACTGAAGGATTTAAAATTAGGATAAAAGAAAGAGAAAAAAGAACTGGAGTGGCCTGCCCTAGCCACCTAAAGCTCACCAATGATGCCCATCTTTTAATGTGGCTGGTCCCCATATGTCTCCATACTCCCACTGGGACCCAACATTTGCTGGTGCTATTTATCATTCTAGCTAGTGGTAAGCTCATCTGCCCACCTCGCTAAGCAGCCCTTGGTGTTATTTTTATAATCATGGGGAATCTTTCTTCATGTTGCACTCTGCCAGAACTCTGGCTCACTGCACACCTGTTCTATGCAGAACACATGGAGAGGTGGGGGTGGGTCTGGTGGAGGAGGGAAGGGGAAGGTGGGCTATTCTGCCTGCTGTGCAAAGCAAAATCAAGAGAAAAGAAGTTCACCAAAGTCACAAATTAACTTTTCACATTTTGAAGCTGCACTCTATTCTAGCACATTAAGAATTTGTTTATAGTGGTAAACACTGCTGTAGTTTTTTTTTATAACCATGAATTAATTTATCCCCATAATGTCCAGTAATGAATTCCATCATTCCTATTTTACAGATGAGAAAATTAAAACAAAGAAAGGTTAAAAAAGTTTTCCGAAAGGCATCCAGAGGGTAAGCAGTATCCTCGAGCTAAAGCTAAATCTATGGACTCGAGCGTGAAACTCTTCTACCAGGCTACATTCTATCAGTGTCACTGGGATCACCCAAGATCATCAATGCCACACCAACACCAGTACCTCCATACCACTTCCATCTCCATCACCAATGCCATTGCTACCATCATGACCTTCACCTCCACCTCATCCCCATCACTACCCACACCAAGAGTAAAGGCATTTATAGTGCTTTTTGCATTGGCTGGATACCATGCTGGAGTCTACATAAATTGTCTCAAGTCCTACTCCTAGCAACAAACACTATGTTACTAGTCCTACAAATCCCTGTATCTCACAAATGTAGGCACTAAGCTCCAGAGAGGTTAATAAAATGCCCATGTTGTTAGGCAGAGGTCTGTATAATTCCTAGTGTGTTTAAGATTCAAAATAAGTCCTGTCTGGCATGGGTTGAATGTGTTTAATACTGTGCTCTCTTGGCCAGAAGTAGGGGTAGAGGCCCATTGGATATTTCACCAAGCTAGCTACCAAGGTCAGAAGTCTGCTGCCATGGCAGGAGTATTTGCCCTGCCAAGCTAGGGTATACGTCCGTGGATGGTGATGCTGCTATTTAAAAGTGAACAAACCAGTCACTGAAATGTGGAATAACACAGGGAACTTTGGCCTGAAATGTGGTGAAATCTGCCGGCAGTTCTCCATAGTGACATCCATACATCTCAGGTCTGTGCTTGTAGCCATCTTTCTCAAAGCCCTCCAAGGTCAGCCTCTCAAGCCTGGTATCTCTTATCCTTTGGCTAGACTCTGCTCTGAGGGTGACTATCAGGTTTGTTTTTAAGACTTTCATTACTACCCATCCTGAGCATCCCTTCTGTCAACTTCTAGGGCAAGCAGTTTTCACCACACTACAAGGAGGTCCTACCTGTATCTCCCACCTCCCACTTTCAACCTTGTCCCCTCTAATCTGTTCTTAGCCAAATTGGTCTTCATTGAAGGCTAAATATCTCCTATCTGTCTTCTTAAAGCCCCTTGATGTTATTCCCCCCCCCCTTTTATTCCTCTTGGAATAAAATTCAGTTACCATATCAGAGTTTCCAAAACTTCCAAAACACAACATCCATCACACGTGTGCTTGGCCTTAGAAGAAATGACCTCCTCCACCCTGACCTTCACGTCTTTGCCCTCCTCCTGCTTCATCTCAGCATCAGTGCCATGTCTTCAGAGAGAGCGTCCCTCGCTCCTAAATCTAGTCTCTATCATTTCCCTTGAACCCCTCTGCTTTTTCTTCTGAGCATTAAACACACCTGGGAAAACTCTCACATGGTGAACACTTGCCTTCTTGCCTGTCACCACCCAAGACTTGTAACCTCTGTGGGAAAATTTTTATAAAGAAATTGGTTTCCTTTTCCATATATCTTTCATGACTAACTCAATTTCTGAGAAAAAGCAGTGGCTAAATAAATACATGTTGAATGAATGAATGAGTGCATTAATAATGAACAGTGAACTTCAGTGAAAGATGAGGTTTGAAGTAGTTCAGTCATGACAGGTTAAGACTTTCACAAATAGACCATGTAGTGTTAGAAACATTAAACAAATGGTTAAGAACAGCATTCATTGATACTTCTCCAAGAGTATCATTTAAACTCTGAAATAGCTATCTTAGGTAGAAGCAGATAGCTGTCTTATGTAATATAGTAATCGCTGGCTTGAATTATTTTAGAAAGTTGCTCTGTTGTCTGATACAAAAAGTGAAGGACCTGTCCCTCCTATTAACACATCATCTTCTTGGCATGGTCCATAGTTAAGGAGAAAATATGATTTGATTTTTGGGGACAGGGAAATTGGTATTTTTCATAAAGCCAAGAAGAACTATCAGAATAAAGGGACGTTTATTTGGGTGAATCACCAGCTTTGCACAAATCCCGAGTGCTAATTGCAAAATGGGTCTTTACAGAATGCCATAATATGGGATCGGCTGGTTTCTCTGTTTGGGGCTTGAAGAATAGATTGTTTAATAACCCATCAAAGCTATATGTAAACCAAGTAAACAACAGAGCAGATGCTGACTGCTGCCTTGTGCCTTGTAGACATAATTACAGACAATGAGACACTCATGGGTTCATACAAATGAGGACAAATGCAAACACAAAAATTGGTACAATATGAATGTAAACCACATTTGCTGGACACCTGCCTTCCTAGTCCAGAATGCTTTATCATATTTCCTGTGATGGGAAAAAAATGTAGCATCCTTTATTTATGTGTTTAAAGATGCACATTCTGCTTTCCACTTCTTGGGAAGACAACATTGTAAAAGTCACTTTCTTCCCCTGAGTGTTTGTTTCAATTTCATTACTGCTAACTGGCACACAGTCTTGTTTAAAAAAAACACACACACATTTAAAAAATATTTTCGTAGGTATAAATGTTCATAAGAACCAGTTAGACAAAACTTTAGTATTTATAAAAGAAATTCAAGCCTGTGTTAGAGTGGGAGGTAGAACAGGACTTTATTTATTTGGCTATGCATTTGTTCTTTCACTTAGGAATTCTACTAAATTGACATGTTTATTTCCTAAACGCCTTACTTGCACTTGTTAAAAGTAAGAGCATTTCCTAAAATCAAGATTTCATCTTATATAAAAATAATCCTGTTGGGGAGAATATTCAAAGGATCATTCTAATTTACTAAATATTCTTGTTCTTCCCTTCAAACTCCTACTCAGTCTTCTGTTAGCTTTCAGTTCTCAGCTTGATAGGGAGAGAAAAAAACTACAACCATACACAAAATGAAACACATGATGTAATTAAGAGAATGCAAACACCATCCAAAATAAAAACCAACCAACAATAACAACAACAATGACAAAAAACCAGAGCTTTTCTCTGCAGATATCATGAAGAAAGGGATTGAAGACTTCCAATAAACCATATAATTATACCATTTTATCTGGCAATTCAGAAAAAAAAAAAAAAAACTGATGTTAAAATCAAAGTGTTCCACAGCTTACTAGTAGAAGAAAGTTTCCTAGATTCAGATTTCTAAATCCAAATAACAAACACCCTCACTCATTTTCAAAACAAAGCAGAGTTCTCTTTGAGTGGATAATAGAAATAGTGATAATTCTTAAAGGCTCAAAAATCTTATTCTTTAAAGGGCAGGGGAAACTGGTGCAGGCTTGTGACGAATGCCATTTGGCTTACAGTAAACTCGCCTCTTGCTTGGGCTGTTGTTTCTGATCCTCTGGAAGGAAGGGGATTTTAATAGGGTCTGCATCTCTGTTTGCTAATAAAATAGTGTCGGCTCATTTTCACAGGTAACAAACATCAAATGGGAAACAAACCGGGCTGTGATGCCACCGTGAAGACAACCAATCAACCCTGGAGCATCCCTTCTTCATTCATTCTTTACAGAAAGGCAATGAAACTATCCCTAAGTGAAGCTGATTACATACACATAGGCAAGCGTGCACACACAGACCACAGTGCACATATACGTACACCCCAGAGCTGGGAACCGCTGCAAAGCACTGAGTTCTCTTGATTTATGAAGCACTCCTCACTGGGCTGCACACAACATGGCATGCTAGGACCCTCTCCCGGAGGTGCCTTTATGAACAGGACAAGGCCCTGTGAGTGAACAAAAGCAGTAGTGTGGCATATAAATCATTAATACAGAGAGAGCTGGGCAGCAACTGCACTTCCTCTGTTAGCTGAAGAGTTCCTCAGTACGATGGGGATTTGGGGGCTGGAATTGGCTGCAGATAAATGGCGCTCCATCATTCTGGACATGGATACAGCCCACTGGCCTTGTGGTTTTAAATTTCCCATCTCTTCCCCAAGTCCAAGGCCTCACAGTGTGTCTTGGCTCATAAACCAACAGTTATAATGACTTAAAAATAAAATCAAGACTGGCTTCAAAGTGAAAAAATGAACTCTTTCCCTTTTTAATAAGTCTCACCTTTAAGAGAAGGGCCGCTTCGTGAAGAGGAGCTGTTTTTATGGAGACCTCTTAAATCAAGTTCAGCCAGAAGCCTTAACTGTGGCAGGGAAGGAAGAAGCCCAAGGGGATAGGACAGGGTAGTGGTTATGAGTGTGAGTGCTGGAGGGGTGGTGACACCTCACCTCTCCCACCTAAGCCTCAGATTCTGCATCTAGAAATACAGCCAATAACGCCCAGTCCCTGGAGGCCTTTTGTACAGGATTAAAAGTGGTAATCCATGTAAAAGTGCTTAGCTGTGTGCTTGTCGTACAGCACTCCATAAAAGTTATCGATTATTTTACTATTTTAATTATTTTATTATTATCATCATGATGTTGAGGACAGCAGAATTCTCTGGTCCGCTAAATGGACTCAGAGTATCTCTTACTGTTCGCAGAGATCAGCTCGTTTTTCTTTTTAAATGGGACCCAAAAAAACCCAAACCAAAAAGTGCTCAAGAATTCTGAGTCATGTGTTCTGTATGGAGACCCCCAGTGGAGGGACCTGTGGTTGTATCATGAGGACAAGAATTTCTCCACTCATTCCCTTCCTGTTTTAAATGCTCATTGCAAACCCTTAGGGAGGGAGGTTGGGGAGGGGGGGAGAAAAAATAAGATGAAAGCAAGGGAAAAAAAAAGCACAGTTTTCTGAACATTATTTGGATGAGAAAGCATGTTGGTGAGAAGAGGGAGAGACAATGGATAATGCCAGGCAAAGCCATCTTCAGGAGTGCTTTTGTGTTTGCAGGAGCAACTCAGATGTGTGATGGGGGATTAGGTGTGCTCTTTTGCTTCAGAATAAAGAGGACAAATGATCAGGCAACAGGGATCCTACTCCCTTTCACAGCACAGATCACAAGATGCAAAAATGCCCGTCAGTTCGAACCAAATCTGAAGTTGGGGCATCCCCAACTATGTAAGCACCTAGGTACCATGGAGCCCTCAAGGGCCTCCCTGGATTCTGTTGGGTGAGAGTCCACACAGGAGCATCCACTGGCAGTGCTGAAGCTTAGGGAATCAGTGTCGACATGTACCTAAGTCTCTAGCATCACAGAATAATGACATTCGGAATAGAAATAAATGAAGCCCCTGCAGTGTGATTCTGTCAGCTTTTGAAAGTAAATAACTTTGCTACTGACAAGAGCAAGATGATTTTTACTTTCCCTCCTCCTTCCACAGAGCATTAATTGAGCTGTGCAGCCATATTACATCTAACACCATCCACTGGATGACAGCCCACAGGAGGGAGGGATTACCAAGAGCTGGGCACAGGGAAGGACCAAAGAACCTGTGAGTGACCCCCTAATTCTTTGTGTCTGTGACCTCAGCACACCACAGATGTAATTATCATTCTGATTTGGGAGTAATGGAAAAATTAAAGTTTATGTCCAACTTTGACAAGTAGATCCTGTTTTACCTTAATACAAATATTCATTTTTTTAACAAACCTCTCAAGACAGTTCAGCACATCTCTACCCCTGAGCAGTATCCTCCTCCAGCTCACAAAGAGCACTATGAAATGGTTATTCTGATCCCTATTTTTCTGAAGAAGCAATTAAAGCCCAAATCAAGTTAAGTGACTTGTTCATTTCAGACAGATCAGCTTATGAATAACAGAGTTGGGATTCAGCCTGCAGCTCCTGACTTCTACACACAAGTGCAAAGACACTTGCATTTTGCAAACCATGTTCTGGGGAGAGCTGACTCTCACTAGTTCTAAGTGGAAATAGGTTGCTCACCTGAATTTTGAAAGACACTTGAGATGGACAGTTGGAAATGCAATATGCAGGCCTCACTGTTTTTCCTGTTTTAGACCCCACAGTTGCTCACTGCTCATGAAAGAAAGGGAGTCGGGGGAGCAACCCTCAGCTCCCAGCCTTCCATAAGTGCTGAGCTCCACCAGGACCTGGATTTGAGCAGAACATAGAAAGCAGGTCTCCTAGATGGAAGACCAGGGATGTTTTTGATAAGAACAATCAAGACTTCCAGGTGAATCCTGGGCAAAAAAAGGATGCCAAAAAAGAAAAGGTTCATTAAGACTAAAACTTTTGTGCATTTACTCATCAGTCCTGGGAAATTGGAAGCCCTTAAATCCTACAGCTGCCTGCACTTTGTTCCATCACTGCAGAGAAAAAAGAGTCATTATATTTCTGAGAACGCATACTAGCCTTCAGATATATTTCACACCACCTCCTAATTTTGATTCTGTGTGTGTTGAAACACAACATAAAGAAAGGGATCCAAACAGGGGATGACTGTTCCACAGTTAGAGTTTGGTTGATCATTAAAGTGCAGCCTCCTGTCCATTCCCAACATCTCAGAGCCTCTGCACCTTGTAGACATTAAGGAAAGGGCTGTTTCTTGCACTGTGTACTCTGGGTGGCTATCCTGGTAGAGTAGTAGAAAGATGACATAAAGAAGGTAAAGAGTTAACTATGGTTTTGTTCTTTGCAAATCAGGTCAGGGGAAAAAGGAGCAATACCAGGCTAGACATGGCAGAGGAAATCCAATGGACCAAGCCAGTTTTTTCCAAAGTGCTTTTACATTTTCCAAAGTATACAACGTGGTTGGTTCATAAAACAGCACAGAGATGAATGATGCAATGACTATCTATGAAGATGGGACCTTAGCCCAACATATACAGAGAATCTAGGAGGGCTGTTGGCACCTCACAGGAGTTCAATAAACATGGAACATGTGAATGAATAAATGTTTATTTCCATGTATATTGGAAAAATGATACCACAACTGTGATTCAGTGACTTTTTACATTTTTTTCTTGATTTGGTAAGTCTACTTTCAAGCTGAAAGCCCGAGTTAACTTTGAAATCATTAAGTACATATTAATGGTGGTAGTGAGTAGCTTTGCAAAATTAGGACATGGATGTTGACTGCTTAAGGTTGAGAAACAGTGGGTGACATTCATTATTTTTATCTCAACATGTCCACTGTGTAAGCACATTGGTGACGTTTTGACAAAGAGGCCAATAGCACCTTTGGCTCCCTTGAATGAATACCATTCTTTTCAGTTTTGATCAAAACCTTTTCTCCATGTCCTGTCCCAAACTTGGCTCCAAGCATCCTAAAGATATCTCCACAGCTCTGAAATGACTTTCTGTCATTTGTTCAGGGAGAAATTCATTTCTACCCATCCTCTTTTCTACTACCATCATTTCAATACAGCTCTAAAGCACAAATGACAGTTGCACTGTATTCACAGAGACAAAACCACTTGTACACAAGACCAAATTCCATTGTTCAGTGTCTCTATATATCCCCGAGCCTCGCACACCCTCTTCTGTAGTTGTGACCCCTTCCCTTGCTCTTTCCAACTCTAAACCCTGTTTAGCAGGCCTATCCACAGGACCACTGTTCCCCGAACCTCAGGTCAGCAGAACCATCTCTATGCTGAGGCCCTCTGAACTTCCACCATTCTCTTCATTTCCTGCACAACATTCTCCTCATACAAATATACTCCTTGGTCCATTTCCTTCTGTTGGAACATCAGCTCCATAATGACAGTGACCTTCCCTAATTTACTTAATATTCACAAGGCCTAAAAAAATTTTTACATAAACAAATGAAAGAATGAATCAATGACTGAATGAGTTACTGTGTATATATATGTGTGTGTGAGTAAAATATATATATTATATATATATGTATATACAGGTAAAAATGGGTGACAAGTACTGCCTCATTCTGCTTAAGGGTTGTACAATGTCCAAACATATTCGTTTATTCACTGCTCATTTTTATTGCACAATTACTACCTAATCTATATCAGATGTTAGGCATTGTGGATAGAATAAGAAACAGAATGAAGCCTTTGCCATCACCTTACTTACAGTCTAACAGATCAGTAAAGCATGCACAATGTGTTGTCAAGTGCTTAACCAATTAAGAAATGTGAATTAACGAGAGAGGAACCCAGACAAAAAAAAATGGAGTCATCTTTTGCTCCTTCTCAGCCAGGACCAGTCAATCTGGGCTGCAATATGCTAAGATGATAAGAAATTGCACCAAAATCCTCATTCCCAGAACCCTTTCAGGAACCAGAATGTTTCAACCAGGTAACTGTTTTCCTATGGCAAACTCCAGCACTGGACTAGGGGATTCTTTGCAAATTCCCCTCCTTAACAGTTTTCTCTCTGCAGGGGGAGCCTGTGGGATCTTTGCTCATTTCCAGAGCTGGTTTGCACTCAGCATTGTGGGAGGGCCAGAACCAGGGTCCTTCTGAGCTATTGTGTGGGAACAGCTGACTCTATTTGACAGAGTCCACTCAATAGAGCCAGAAAAGGCAGACTAGGCAAGCCACATCACACCAACAGCCACATGCCCGTGCTCAGCCCTACAAAGTTCTTTCAGCCAGCACTGGAAATAAGAAACTTTTTGATGAATGGAACTTTCTTTGCTTTTCTTAATTGAATTAAGAAGTACACTGGGACACCTTTCCTGCACCATTAAAAAGGTTTCTGCAGATGGGACAATTACACCCACGCTTGCCAGCCCTGTCTCTTTCTCGGGATGACATCTCCTGCCCATCGCCAGCCCCTTAGGCACAGATGCACCAACCTGATTTTGTTTATAATGCTGCAATTTCTTTCTCTTCCAGAAGACTATTATTTGCCTGACAAACTACAGTTTTTACTTGCCCAATATGAATAAACAAGCATTATGTTTCCTCTTGGGGCAGAGAGGCTGGTTAAATGAATCAGAACCCCCTAAAAAAGATTGTCTACCCTCAGTGCATCAGCTACTGGACAATTACTCCAGGCCCAGCTGTAAAGAAAACAGATGGCACGTGAGCACTAATGACATGGGCTTTCTTCACTCTGACGAAGGCAGAGCTGCCTGCCGATTGCACGTTTCTACACAGAACCCACCACGAAATGGCAGGCAGAGAGCCTGGTGGACGACAGATGTTTATATGCTTCACAAATGAACATTGCTGTGAGTAGCTTTAATGCACAAGCAACCCAAGTAAACCCCATAAGTAGCAGGAAGGGGACAAAGCTTATATAACCTCCTCTCCATGGGGGAGCACAAAATGAATGCAATTCACCTGACACGTGGGCCTCATCCAGCTCAGAAGAGCCCAACAGTTCCTGTCTTCTGTCCGTAATTAGAAAAGATCAGAGACACAAGGAAGATTGGTTAATTAACCAATTTATGACAAATTATCTCTCTAGAAAGAGACAGAGGGATGCGTCTTCTATCAGACAGCCACCCAGGCCTGGAAATGTGTTCATTCCAGCCACTTAAATTCCTCTAAACAATTCAGACATGAAGATAATCTATCCTAATTCTTTTCTGCGCTATTGACACTATTGACTACCCCCAATTCACAGCACTATCTAATAAATCAACACGGGATTAAGCCAAGAAGAAAGAATGTGATAAAATGCCATTTGTCCCCCTGTAAATCATCAGACTACTGAGTAACACAAGGTAAAGAAACTGCAATGAGAATTGAACTTTTCCATGCAGCCATAATTGTTACGGCCCACCTAATGTTTTCCAAATTTATGACAGCGGCTGGTGCATGGCAGAGTTCCCCACCCCCCATCCCCAGCCTCAGTGCAAGAGCCCAGATCTCCCGGGTGACTCTACACTGAGAACCACTTTCTAATTAAAGACAGAAAGGGTTGATACGCAGGTTTCAGTTCAATTGCTTTCGATCTGAAGATGTCCACAGTGAGCAATGGCTTCATTTACCAGGAATTACCCTTTGTACAAACCACTTCACTATTTAAAACAAACCACATGGATCATCATTAAGTGGGAAAAATTACCAATCTTTGGATATTGACAGTGGCATGGCCCACTTTAGAGGCCGCTATGTCCCCCCTCTAATGTGGACTTTAAGTATTGGACTTGTTGTTAAATTTAGGCTGATTAAAAGGTTCTGAGTGAATAGAACTTGACAGACATGAAGCATTCTTGGAACAGAACTGGAAGACAGCAAGGGTTGTTTTGGAACACAGTAAACTAAGTTAATATGCTACTGATGTTTGCTGGGGAGCTAGAACTCAGCGTGAAACGCAGCTCTGGGGGATACTGACATGCAGTTTGCATCAGAAAACAACACCTCATCCTCTGTCCTAACCTGGTCTCACCATACCTAAACATGACATGGATGTTCTGTGGTTTGTCCCTGGTTTCTTAGGGAGGAAATATATACATAGATTTCTGGGTTCTACATGTGTATGTGCACCTGTGTGTGTTTTCAATTATTTCAACAATCATAGAAGGAAACAAAGTAGATTTTCTCAGACTTCTCTGATAATAAGCCTCTAAATTTGGAATTTGTATTCTGAGTTTTCCCTCAAAGGAAGAATGTTTAAATGAGACCCACTTTGGGGCTCTGGGAAGATTCTGAACCGGGGATATGTGAGCTTGAAGTTGAATTGTGGGAAGAAGATTTCACCATCAAAGAAGCCATGAATGAAGCCACTGCAGTGCATCAAGAATGGAGGCTGAGGAGCGATGATCCCTGCCCCCCGCACAGCAAGATGAAAGCCAGCCGCTCCGGTCATCCCTTGTCCCTTCCATCTGGAAGTGGGCTACAATAACAAAATACATGCTATGTATTTGTGTGCATGGGTATGCGTGTGTATATACGCATGTGATGACATCATCAGATCCGGAGTCTAGATGCAGAAGAGACTAGTCAACATGAGCCCATATTTGCAGTTCTCAGCTATGGTGACATCTCAGATGTTAAGAGAGAGGAGAAAGAGAAAAGAAAAAGAAATTATAAGCTGTAACTGCAGGAAAACATCTATCCGAAGGAAAGTTACTGGGAAATATAAACAAATAAAATGGAATAAATAATATAAGCCAAATAATGTAAGTACCCAGGTTGCCTCTTTCTTGGAGGGAATAAATAAGCTATTTGTAGTGAAATGGTTAGTGGTTTTCACTTGGTCATTCAGCGTAGACTAGATGCTGAAACATCCCAGTTGATTTTTTGTTTTTATGAGTTGTATTAAGGACAAATCTGGGAGAATTTAGGAAGAAAGGTTAGATGTTAATACTGAGGCAAAGAAGGCATTGATGAGGTCATTTCCTTTAAATATTGGATAAGAAATAGACCATAGATGAAAATTTCAGGAAAATATGTTTCAGTGACAATTCAGTGATCTACATCAGAATTTGTGCATTGATGACACAGAATGAGAGACTCCAAAATAAGAAAGCTGCGTTTTAATTATTTCCTTATGTGATTGGTGATTAGAAGGAGAAAGACTTCTGAAACATGCCTTTTTCTAAATAATATTTCTAATGAAGGTGCTGCTTATTATAAATGGTGCCTCATCCATTTGTTTGATCAATAATACTTAGAGAGTTTAGAATAGCTCTCCGTTCATCAAACGAGACTGAGATACAGTAATAGCTATAGATTAATAGCAGAAAAAAGTAGAGTCATCATGTTTAGGTAGAAAATATCTATTCTGTATTGGTAAGTAGTTTGTGGAGATTAAAGTGAACTATTTCACACTCTTAATCAGTCAATTGTCTGGATTGCTGAATAAAAACAGTAACATGATGCATGAACACAAACTCTCATGACAAGAGAGACCAGGAGAGATGACCCCAAGGTAATTGTCTCCTGATAGCGAACCTTCAGGAAGGGGCAGAATTATGACTGGACAACTTTGTTCTAAATAATATAGGCAAATGTCTGCCTGTCCTAGACTTTAGACATTTAGTGAAACTCAGTAAAATACCCCCCCCCCCCTCTCTCTCTCTCTCTCTCACACACACACACCATTCTGGTATTATGTCACAGCTTCATATTGTGATCACTTTCACTGGATGCATCACAAGTCTTTTCATTCCAAAGCACATTTGAAAACCCACCATCCACGATTCTTCATGTGGAACTGTGATGCTCATTTAGCCACTTCTAAATATTTGTATGGCTGCCAACACTTCCTTTGAGCCTCTCTTTCCAGAGCAGGGTGTTTTCCCTCATGGGAGAGACCACCTAGACGAGGCTGAGAGCCTCGTCCTTATCCTATATAATCACCCTTTTTATGACCAGAATAACCTCTCACTCAAAGTCACCACTTTCTTCCCAAGTTGTACCTAAATGAGCAAGCCAGTTCAGCGAGCTAGAAAGCAGAAACACAGATGATTTTAATAAACACACACAAAGAAACTGTGACCACACGGATACTTATAGCATTCCACTTATTAGGCAATGCTTTTCCAATTGATTAATAACTAATATGAAAGAAGTAAGTGGGGGAGGGAAAAGAGCAACTCATATTAATAATTTGATTCAATCCAACTGAAGCTCATTAGGAATTCCCTTCTGGTGGGTAACTGATATAACCACACTTAACACGTTCACAGCAAAGACTCAGAAATGGTACACAGAAACGTAACATGTAATTTGTTATCAATATGCTCTCAAGAAATATTTTCTTGGCATGACTTACTAAATGAGAAGTGGACAGAAACAAATATTTTAAAAGATAAACCAATTTGCTCCCAAGGTATTTTTTAAGAATTGTTCTCAAAGAGATTTGCAATGGAAATATGCATAAAAATATTTTCTGGAGGCAACCAACTTGATAACAAATTACCCAAATGTTCAAAACAGAATCCTGACATTTTACAAAGACACATATTCCTGTAACACAGATTGAAACTGAAGGTCTTTGAAGAAAGAGGCCTCTCTCAACTCTTGAAAAGCAAGTTGGGTTAACATAAACACACACACATTAGCAAATGGCACCCTGAAAGTGGTTCAATGAAAAACAGACAAAATGATTACAATCACTGCAAACTTCCTAGAACAGGATGCGGATTTCGACAAAGGCAAAAGGACCCATCAGCAATGACAAAACAATCCATCAGCAATGACAAAACTCTTCAAACCCTGCCTGTTCACCTCCACAGCCCCTGCCCAATGACAGAGCTGGCCTGCCACCCTGCAGGGTAGCCCTGAGCTGTCTCCCAAGCCCAGGACCAACTCTACCAGCAGCCCTTCTAATAAGAGGCAAAGACAGACACCCAGAAGTCCCAGGGAAACACCCAGAGAAAGGTACAGCAAGGCATCCAAAGATTCTGAAATGTACACTAAATGGGAATAAAACACATGAGAATCTCTCAGGAAGAAGGGGAAGGGAAAGTAGAGAGGAATAAAACAAAAAACAAAAACCACTAACAAAGACAGCATCTGACAGGGCTCACCTCCATCACACCATTGCCAGGAGTTTGAAAGCAGATTCTGGGGCTGACAGGCTCCAGAAATCCAAATGTTCTGCTCTCTGATCCTTTGTGGACTGAATATACAACACAGGTGAACTTAACAAAAATACTCTACATCAAACACACACACACACACACACACACACACTTTTTGTTTCGTTCCCTATTAAATCAGCTGCATTGAAACTACAGGCACCTGAACGCCTTCTTAAGACCCACACTCCCAGCATCAAAAGGGTCTTGGACTCATATCGCCCCTGGATGCTCTGACACGAGAAAGATACTAGCTAGGAAAAGACAGTTTTCCATTTCAAATTCCTGGTACTCAGGCTCAAACTGTAAAGTATTCAGACAGGTGCAAAAAAAATACAGGTGGGAGCGGGGCGTCCAGGCTCCACAGAGAACGAGGGGCTCCCATTCACCCCTCCCATCCAAACGCACGAGCCCCCTCCCCAGATCCCCCCTAAGGCATGAAAGCGCTGCCCACCGACGCGGTTCCGAGTCTGGCCCAGCTGGGAGAGCACCACTGAGAGAAGAGGCGCGCCTTACCTGCTGTAAGTACATAAAAGTCAAGGCACACGAGAGCTGGGGACACATGCCCACGTTGGGGAGCGCCACGCAGGTGGCCCCCGTCAGAGGATGCTGCATGGTGTCTCTCTGGCGCCCGCCGAGCACAAGTGGGGACGCTCGCATGCAATCACGTTGCTTTTTTGGTTGGGCGCTACAATTTCCTTTTTTTCTTTTTAATTTTTGCTGATTATCCAAGTCAAACACCGGTGGCTGTCTCTTTCTCTCTCTCTTTCTCTCTCTCTCTCTTCTCTCTCTCCCTCCCTCCCCCCCCCCTCCACCGCGCCCCGCGAGTCCCTCCTCCCTGGCTTTCCTAGCCTTCGGGTTTGCTAGATCCTGGCGTTCATCAGCCTCCAACTAAGACACTTGCGAGAAGCAGGAAACTAGTTGGTTCCCCTCGCAGTGGTACCTCGTTTCTGGCTTGTTGGGCCTGCTTTTGGATCCTTCTTAAAGTGGAAGGTGCCCCCAACCCCACGCCCCCGTGAAGGTGACAAGAGGGGGCAAAGACAACTTGTATGAAAGGTACAGGGGCTAAGATGCTCTCCTGTAGACACTGAAGAGAAGGGGGTAAAGGAGAGAGGGAGAGGAGGAGATGGGGGAAGAGAGAGAGAGAAGAAGGGAGGGGAGAGAGATATTAAGAGAGAGGAGAGATGAGAGAGACAGGAAGGAAGGGAGAGAGAGAGAGAGATGGGGAAGGAGACAGGAGGGAGGGGAGAAAAAGAGCGATTGAGAGAGAGAGAGGAGAGAGATTTTGACTCACACTGAGGCTCACTCATTCTGCTGATGCTGCCTTTCTTCTCATTTGTCAAATGGGTCCATAAGCAGGGTTGTGTTTTTTTTTCCTCCTTCCTTTCTTCCCCTTTGGTTTTTTTTTTTTTTTTTTTTACGACTCACCAATTTAAATTGTGTCTGCTAAAAATCTCCGCGGGTGGGCGAGCGAGCCGGCGAGCGCGCGCTCCGCATCCCCAGCATCCAGGCGAGCTGGACCAGTAACGCGGCTGCCCAGCTGGGACCCCGAGTGGAGTCAGATTTCAGTGGCGGTGTGTTTGCCGGACTCGTCCGCAAATAAACAGAGAAGGGATTCCCCTTTGTAACGAGCTGGGTGCAGAGACGCCGGGGGGCAGGGGAGCTGGGCCAAGGGGCGGCGGGAAGGAGGTCTGTGCGCCCCGGCCGGGCAGGACAGGGCAGGCCGAGGAGCGGCGAGGTCCCCGCGGCGCTCCGCGCGCTGCTCTCCCTCTGGCCTCGCCCGGCGGGCTGGGCGCGCTGCCCCAGCCGCCCGCCCAGAGGGAGAATCCGCCCTGGCTGGCGTGGAAATCAAGCCTGTTGGACTAACACGCCAGCTCAGGGTGAAAGCAAGGGGGGCTTCTCCCAGCCCAGAAACCCCGCTCTTCTCAAATTATAAATGCACAGGGTGGAGAAGTCCGTGTGTGATAAGAAATGACTCTGTGCCGGCTGCAGCAAGCAAATTACAATGGTTTATTTATTTTATTCCCCCCACTTGCCTGCCCAGCCCTCCTTGGCCAAATTAACATTCCGCTCTTGCAGGAGGGTCTTCCCCCTCCCCTTTATTTTATGAAGTAATAATTATTCATTAGTAGATTTCGTTAGTCTTGATGCAATAAAACACGATGTGATCTGCAAATCAAAAGAAAATATTAAGAATCTAACTTGTCTTTGGTCTCCACGGGGGAAAGGGGGAAGATATTGGTAACAGTAAAATTCTGAAATAGTATCCGTATTTTTATATAGACTTTAACCCAATGATTGGATTTTATTTTTTTATTTTCAGAGCAAGAGGTCAGCTGTCTCAACAGCACGGTTTTTTTGGGGGGTTGGGTGTTGGGTTCCCTGAAAGAAACCTTTCATGGCCCTGCAGGACAGAGCCACCCCTGAGAGTGCATGGGATTCTAAGGTAGGAACACTTAGGGGAGGACCCTAGAACTGGCCACCAGGGTCATCTCTGCTGACCCTGTCCCTGGTGTTCCAGAGAGACACTCTGATCCATCAGCGTGCAAGACATAATTCACTTTGCAGACTAACCAAAATGCTTTCTGAAGAAAAGGAAGTATTTTACAGCTCTGGGTTTTTGTTTGTTTGTTTAGGTCTGTTTTGAGATGCTGTCAATAACAATAAAATCCTCAATATGCTAGGCACTGGGCTCCAACCAGACTGCTTCTTTCTACTTTTTCTTTCCACTTTGCAAAACCATTCCCCCAAACATGGTGAGGCTCAGACAGCTCACCAATTTAATAGGGATACAGCAGCAGGTTTAATTCTTTAGCTCTAACAGAAGTTGATAAGAGGGTAAAGGCAAGTATTTTCTGCAGCTTTTGGGGAAAGAGGAATGGCAGAGGTTAGCTTGAAAAATTCTTGCCTATATGCCTTCTCAGAAATCTCATTCATCAGACAGACTCTAATTTACACATGAATCAACTCCCTTTTTTTTCTTCTTCTTCTCCTTACTTTCTACCTGTCTTTTATTTATTTATTTTTATCTCACAACTCCCAAAGTCAAAGAGAAAGCCACTCCAAAAAATACATAGGGAATTAAAGACCAAAGGATTCTGCCTTTCCAATTCTTATTCTCCCTTCCTTACCCTTCCCAAATCAAGGAACTTGCTGGACCCACAGGGTTCACTAGCCTCTGTTTTTCTTTTAATCCTTGATATTGAAAATGCCTGCAAATATCCCAAGAAGAGGGAAGAATTTCCCCTCAGCTCATTTTCCTAAGAAACATGATAAATAAAACATGTCACTTTAATAAGACCTTATCTGGATGGTTTAATGAAAAACAAATACATGATGTGAAGAACCAATAACAGCTTTCACCTGCACTGAGTCAACATGGGGTTTCCAACCCAGCTGGTTTCCTCCTGAAGTTGAAACTCCCAGTGGGGACTGGAGTCCAGTGAACCCATTTTGCAATAATGACTCAGACATTCCCTTAAACTCAGATCTTGAGAGTCAGTCACATTAGAAATCTGTAAAATGAAACAATATGACCCAGCCCTTCGAAAGCCAGATCAAAATTATTCAAGCCAGGGCTCTCTTTTTCTGGACAACCCAGCCTAGACTTCCCTTCCCAGGTGTGTGGATCATACAAGTGTGCTCTCCAGTAACAGACTCCACATGAAGGGGGTAGTGGTTTTACCATGGATAATAAGAACATCTGGTGACCCCAGATCAAATGTGAGAATTCTCTTTGCAACTCTTACTGCTCTCTGGATGACAAAAGTTTGCCAGGCTTTCGGGCAGCATCTGGAGATACTGATTTTTGAAACCCATCTCAACACTGAAGGAGTCATGCTGCAACGGCTTGCTTCAGAATAATTCTACATCACATAATGGGGGGAGCAAGGGAAGAAAACACTCTTGTCTCTCTCTACAAAGAATCTCTGAGTATTCAATGTTACTTGGGCGTATGTATAGCATGCACATTCAAGGACTGCCCTAGAGGCTTTCAGCTACAAGGACCCTTAATTCAATGGTTGTACATGCCCTATAAGAATCCCAAAGGGTGCAAAGAAATTAGCCATGGTAATACCATTTTCCATAAAACTTCATTTGCAGCTAACCGCACAAGTTTTAATTTGACTCACTGAACAGTATTTCCAACTTTTTCCTTTCCCCAAATTTATCATTGACTTAAGAGAAGGAAATAGACTTTTCTCTTTCATGATCCTTTATTCTCATTTCCTAATGCTGTCAAAAGAGCAAACGTCTCACTAATGGGATTTTTCCCCCCATAGGAGTCTCCATGTATCACAGCAAGAAAGACTCTAGATAGATAGAAAGAAGGACTTCTTGATCCTAAACATAAATAATGCTGGAATTAGCTTAGTAGCAAAGTCAAGATGTGATTTAGGAGTATTTAAATCTCAAAATGTTGACATGGGCAACTACATATTCTCAAACTTTGGTAAAGTGAGAAGTCATTTTTAGAAAACTTTATGATCTCTATCCAAGCACTTTGGTTGACTTACTTGTTCAAACACTTGAATGCCATTTAGTGAGTATTGACTCCATTGAAGGAACCTTTCTAGTCCCTTGGAGCTTTCCAGCAGGGGAGGGCAAACAATGATCCCTGGCTACAGAAATTGTGTTCTAGTAATGAGAGGAGGCAGAAAATAATGATAAGGATAAGAAATAAGTAAATTATACAGCATAATAGAAAGGGAGGAGTGCTGTGGAAAAAACAAAAGGCATGTCAGTATCTGGGAATTTGGGAGACTGGGGTTGGGCAGGTTGCTGTAAGCAAAAAAAAAAAAAAAAAATGAGCTTGCTCTGAAAAAATGTAGCTGTACCTTTTAAAGAGACCCCTGTACCCTGGCACCTTGGAATCTTATAATCAATCCTCAGTATTGTCCAGGAGATGAATTCTGGAGTTCCATGGGGTTCATTTACCAAACAGCAGTGGGATGCTGGACACTGCTGATGCTGAAAAAATGGGAAAGATATTCACCTGCATCTTTAATGGCTGGATATGCAGGCTGAATGCAGTGCCTGACATATAGTATGCACTCAGGAAATACTGACTTGCTGGCTAGATGGATGGATGCAATAGGAATTTGGGCTGAGTGAACTCTCATGGTCTCTTTTTGCTTAAAGAAGGCAAGGGTTATGAGTTTTGTTATTTTTTAAAGTTATGTGTGTGTTAAGCTAGCCCCTAATCCTCTAGAATGAGGTCTCAACACCTGATGGCCTGTCTGAGATTTTCTGCAGAAGCTCTATTTTTCAGACATAGTTCTTCAAGCAAAAGCATGCTCAGTCTATGGCACTGAGTTGGAGGGACAGGAATTCAGCCTTGCTCATAGGAGCACAAGATTTCTCTCTCAGAGATATGGGGTGCATCTCAGGCAGAACCAATTCCAGCTACTCGGTGACAATTGCTTTGCATGTAATGACAGGATCAAGGCTGGAGATTACAGTCTGCATTTGTGCAAAAGACCCTCAAACTTTTCTAGCTTTCCAGCCTAGGTGTGGGTTGTTGCCAGGGACTAAAAATAATCCACACTTGCCAGAACAGGCGATACCCAGCTCCCCACCATCCTGCACCAAAACCACATTCATTGTTAAAATAATTTCCTATCACCATTGGCTTAAAAGATTGACACCAATTAATAAATAAAATTAACCAATTAATTAAAATATCCACCAAGACTATCTAGAGTTGATGTAACTGCAGAGGAATGGATCGTCTCAAACACAGACAGTGGGAGTCAAAATTGATACATTTGACCAGTGGAGATCACATTTTGGTGTTCTTTACCTAAACTTAAGATACACATATCTTTCAAGGTTTGCTGTTCTGGCTGTACACAACCATCCTGCTGAAATACTTGAGATGAGCACAGAGAGAAATGTACTAGGAGATTCACTCCAGCCTTCCCTATGGAAATAATCCAAGCAATAGGGGAAAAATGTCAACAAAGTAGCAAACACGCAATACACCTGTTGAAAACCATAAGCTTCTATGTGTCTTCCCCTGGAAAAAATCTCTAAGAAATATCTCAAAGAAGTTTAATATATATATTAAAATTTCACACGTGACAACTAAACCAAACTAAGCAACAGCAAACAATCATTTGACTTATATGTGGGTGCATGCAGGTTTTACACATAGATATGGCCATACGAACCTGCATACATATTCATGCAGACACAGATATGAAATGCATAGAAAAAGGGCCTGTAAGAATAGAGTTCAAAGTAGTGAAGATGTTTACATCCAGGGTAATGAAGTAAGACAGACTGGAAGATTTTCAGTCTTCCAAATCTTACACATTTGTTCCTAGGGAATCTTTTTGTTTTTTTTTCCAGTGGTGGTAAATGTTGTGGGCTCACACAGGCACATCTGCTTAAACTCACAATTAAGTTGCAATATTCTGAATTGTTACCATCCCCAGTAAAAAAGAGAAACACACACTTAGCACCTGTGAGGTCCTGCATTCTCTTTTCTAAAAACCAAAAGAGAAATACACACATATAAAAGTATAACTTTGATTCTCATTTCTGTTTGCCATATGACTTCTTATAAACAAGGTTTTTTTATTAATCTGTTCAGAAATAAACATGAAAATACCGGAATCCTTGTTTGACACTTCAGCAGGTGTCAAGGCTGCCAAGAAACACACTGCCAGGTAGGAAACCTACTTGTGTTTCTAGAAAACTAGGGACACAGTTGGTTTGCAAGCCCAGGTGTGTCTGGTTCTCAGTCAATCACCAACCCAGGCTTGGTAGTTTGTCTTGGCACCAGGCCTAGCATATAAACCAGGAAGGTATAGAAAATAAGATTGCCTCTTTTGTTCCTGCAAGCCGAGGTCAAACTATTGTCTGTCCTCCCTGCGGGCTCAATGAGAAGGGAGCTCAGAAAACTCAGAAAGGTGTTGTGCCTTCCTCTGCTACCCTGGGCTCTGCCACTATATTGTCTCTGGGATGCTAACTCTGGGATCCATAGACCCAAGCTTGGAAAAGTTTGACCTCTGAGCCCTGAGTTCGCCTCACCCATTGTAAGCATCTCCTGAATGTCAAGAAATAGGATATCTGCATTTATCTCTACAACCATACTGATTACAGTTTTTAGGGTGAACTAAAACAAGGGACAAGGGTGCAAAAGAAAGGGACACATGGCTCTCCCCAGGGTAACCTTTGAATACTGCATTCCTGCAAGGGAGAACAGATCACCTCCAGCCAGCACCCAGGAAACATAATGAAGCTCTAAAACTGTACAGATTCTAGACTGTGCCCCAAAGAAAATCCCAGAGTCCCATACTTTGAAAATGGCTACATGACCTACATCCATCCACGACCTGGGGCAAGAAAAGGAGCCTGTTACTGCAAAACATGGTAGTATGCCTACGGTGGACAAGTCGCAGGTCTACAGAAACACACAAACTGGGTTTAAATCTAAGATCAGGCACTTGTATATATGAACAAGATATCTGAATTAACCATTCAACCTCAGTTTATTCTTCTGTTAAATGGAGCCAGTAAATAGGCCCCTTACCAAATGGCAATGATCTTTAGATTTCCTGTCCTCTGATTCACAGACTGTTACAATAAAAATTTAAAAACAGTGAAGGAATTGCATGAAATTAACAACTTTTACATTTGTGGCCAAGTTTGGAGGTTCATACACACACACTCACACGCTCCATCTGCTACCATCACCATTTCAGAAAGGAAAGGGCATTTTACACCAAAAAGCAAAAAAAAGTAAGAAGGACATGGTCTCCAAATAAAGGACAACCTTTCAAATTGATTAAATTTAGGTCTATTAAAATTTTCACTAAATTGCCCTTAATTTTCTCATTTAGCAGCAGTCTGTTGGAAATGTCATTACAGAATCAGCTTTTGGGAACCACAGAGATAATGAATGTAAAGTGCTTCTTAGCCCAGCCACCGGCACTCAAAAAGAATCGAAAAGACGTGGTAAGTGGTGTGACCATACGTGAAAACAACTAGAAGTGGTGCTCACTGGGCCTGAATTAAGAGCTCTCTTCCCCTGCAAGCTTGCTGCCACACCAACCCAATGCCCTTCTCAGATCCAGGCTCCCTGACCCACAGAGCAGCAGGACTTACTCACAGCAGAAGTTTGACAAAGGTCAGGTCAGTTGAATATGATGGATGACCAGAGTTTCTGCAGTGACACTACTCTGCTCATTCGAGGCCATCCTAATGTGTAGCTGTGATTGGGTATCTGCGGACCCTTTGTGGTTCATGAGAGGGCATGCAGTACACTGTCCAGCAGGGACTCTGTCTTTTGGAGCACCTTTCCTGGGTCAGGAAGGCCTGGCCCATGTCAGACTTCTGCAGCTGCTAGGAAATGCCTATGGACTTGTAAGCTCTTAGACCTCAGCTTTACTGTCAGGTAAATGCAAATCAAAATTGCATTGATCAAAGAATGTTATTGATAGGCCAGTAGATAAATACCATAATGAAACACAACAAGGACAGGAGGAGGAAACAGGAGTTAAGGGAATATAACAGAGGGGGTGAATTTGTTCAATGTACATACACCTCGAGAAACTAAATATAGAATTACCATATGACGCTGCTCCTGGGCATCTACCTGAAGGAGTGGAAGCACACTAGCGACAGTACTCACAATAGCCAAGGCATGGAATCAGCCAATGAGCTGATTAACAAAGGAATGGATAAAGATAATGTGATATCTATATAAATAATATGTATACCATATATATTAGAAATATTATTTGGCTGTAATGAAAAATGAAATTATTTTATTTGCAGGAAAATCAGTGGAACTGGAGAGCATCGTGTTAAGGCAGATATCACATGTTTTCTCTTATATGCAGAATCCAGATTCTTTTAAAAGGATATGAAAATAGAAGGGGGGCTATTTTGGAAGATGAGGGAGATTACTAGAAAGGGGAGGGAGAACAAGAAAAAGTAATTGGGAGTGAATGTGATCAAAGCTCAGTGAATGTATGTATGAAAATGTCATGAAAAAGCCCACTAAAATATACAAAACCCATCTCAGTTCACCCTCTTGAATGAGGGGAATAATAATAAATTATTCCACAATTAAATTGTTGAAGGCACACATATATGTCTTGAGCTTGGGAGTCTGCTATCCAGCAATCATTCAACATATAGTAGCAATTATTACTATGAATTGCTTTTATTTTCAATCCCTGACCAGTTAGTGAAATAAACATTCCTTCTTATTTGCAAAAAATGACACGAGACCAAAAAAGTCAATACATTTATGGCATGACTAGCTCTGAAAGTAATTTTTTTGAAAAGATTTTTAAATGACATGGCATTATAGGAACATACATAGACAATGTCATTTGCCCTAGTCTGCTTGTTTCTTTTTCTCTTTTCATTGTTTGAGACAGGGTTTCGTCTTGTAGCCCAGGCTGGCCACAAACCTGTGATCTTCCTACCTCTACCTCCAGAATTCTGGGTTTCCAGGTGAGTACCCCACACCCTCCCTGCCCTGGTCTTCAGGGTACACAATTTATTTTACCTTGCTAATGACTCCAGTAGACAAATTAGTCCTTATCAACTCAATTCTCCCCCAGCTGCAGCTCAAAAATGTGAGCTCCCTTTACTACTTTTTGTAGAGTAAAGAGAGTAACACATTAGGTTACTTCTGGCCATATGGTAATTAATTTATTTTCTGTTTTTCACAAAACCCTGTAAGATAGGTTTTTATGGTTCCAATTTACATAAGAAGAGACTGGATTGTAGAGTGTCTGCCATCCTCCTGCAAAGAAGAGTGGGGTCAGTGTTTTCCCTCAGGTCTGTTGAACAGCAGAGTGAGTACATACTTTATTCACCATCAGCTGGTAGTACTGCTTCCAAAATTCTCCTCCTCCTCCTCACCACCATCACTTCAGTCATTATTGTTTATGATACCTAAACCCAGCAGACAATTTCCGGAAGCATCTATCATTCTACATCAACTCATCTGCACTGGCTCCCCTTCCAGAAATCCATCACTGAGCCTGACCACCTACTTGTAGAATACTAGGTTGTCCTGGCTCTCTAGTCCTCTCTTACAGAAGGAAGAAGTCTTCCCCGTGCATAGCTTATCCTGTGCATTTCCAAAGGAAAGACCCTGTCTCCTCTTTCCCCCACATCTTCCTACTACCATTCCTGGCCCAAGTGCCAAGTTAGAGAGACAGTGTTCTAGTAGATTAGTCAACAGTGATTAAGCAGGAAGGAGAGACCCAAGGCAGACCCCTAAATTAAAGTTACCAAGAGCAGGTAAGTGCCTTCAGTTCCTGTGGGGGCTTTGCTGAAACAATGGGTTCTGAGGGGATGCTAAGGGAGAGTTCATGTTTGGCACTGAGGGGGCTGGCGTGGGCTCCAAGTGCATAGGACAGAATGTAAGAGCGTGGGACCCTGGAGGGTAGGCGGCAGAGACAAAAACAGCTAAGTGGTGATTTCTCCTAATGAACATGTGGGAGGGGAGGTCTACTTTGGGAAGCCTCCACACCCCACCCACTCTCTGTGTTTCGACTTTCTGGATGGAACTCCAGCAAATCTGAAGGCAAACAAAGCCTGCAGAGAATTCTTCTTTTCCTCTGTTATGAGCTTGGCTGCAGGGTTCTTTGACCCCATAAAACTCAGAAATATTTATCTTCATGCAACCTGAGAACCCACAAGCACCTCTGACTAGAAGTGACTTCACCACTAACCTCTCAAGTTTGAATTAATCCATTTTCGTCTCGACCTTCCCAATGTCCTGTCCTGACCCAATGGGGACTTGGTATTATCAGATACTTTCAAAGACTAGTGATTGTTGGTGTCCAGCTTGGAAGGATGTAAGGACACGTAGAAAAGTAGGTTAGTCTGCAAAACTTAAAGGCTATAATACAAATGTATCAGATATTGGGTTAAGGCTGGATTCTTCCTGGCTCTAGCCGGGTGCTTTAGCTTGTGCCTATAATCTCAGCTACATGGGAGGTAGAGGTAAGAGGATTGTAGTCAGAGGTGCTGAGTTAATCCCCAGTACCACAAAACAAAACAAAATAACGCAACACAAAACATAAACCACTTCCTGGTTCTCAAGATTTCTTATCTCCCCAAATCTACATTCTCCAGGCTTCCATGTCTTAATCCACAAATTGAAATTCACAATGACAGGTATTTAACACTCTCACAACTTCACCTGGCCTGCTAGTTGAGGTATTTTTGATGTCTGGCTGGATCTCAAGGGCCCACACATGAGGCTAAGTCCCTCACCATGCTGTGCAATAGCTACTACAGAAGGCATGTGTGAGGTTCATACACATGAAGTCCTGGGAAGATGGGATCAAAGAAGTGATTTTCATTTTAAAACCTTGATTCTAGAAGGATCTGGGTGTATCTCATCTGTGACAGTGACATTTGACTACTCTTTCACCATTGCCTTAGGTTTGATATTCCTGGTTGCACACATTCCTTGCTATACTTCCTTTCCTTTTCCCCTTTCTTTGGGAGCCAAAGAACAAATTCTCATCCTCATCCCTCTGTCCCATGTTCCCTGCTCCTCAAAAACTTGGCATCAGCTGTTCCTGACTCCTTGAATGTAAACACCTTCTCCCTGTTTGCATTAAGCCATTTTCCCCAAATTGAATCTTTTCTTTCCAGAAGGTGATCTATTGTGCTGTACTCACTGCTAAAAGAACAGAATTTCTTTCACCTTGTTCTGGAAATAATAATCCAAAACTCTCTCAGCACAGAGCCCTGTAAGAGAAAAACTATGTTCATTCCTGGCTAGACCCTCTATATACATGCATGACAGAGTCTATACGTGTTCCACAACACACAAGATGTCACTTGGCATCATTTTGTGCTTTGTCAGGTGTCTTACCTCTTGTACCCCAGTCATCACTATCATCATCTTTCATGAACCACAGACTTGTGAGTGTGACACTCTTCACACACCAGTGAAAGATTTGCAGCAAGGTGGAAAACCACTGAATCACATTCTTTGTGTGGAATCTGTTGGATTCTCACCACATCTCCAGCCTCTTTTTACAGTTTACATCTCAGGACTGACCATGACACACAGACAGCATTCTGTGTGTCTTATCCTCTCTGTTACTTTAACATTCCCCCAAATAAGGTGTTTGCACCTGCTGTTCTTGCTCTATTTGCTTGTTAACGGAGGGTCCTCTCCCTTCTTCTTTCTTAACCTTGAAACCTAGACTTTTGCCCTCCATGCCTCCCTTTGCTGTTCTGAATCGTCAGTTGATTCCCAGATTGTATCATCTTTAACTCTCCAACCTCCCAACTACAAACTCCCTCTTGGTTTTCAATTCCCATTGCCCTATACATCATGTTATTCTCCTTAGCCTAGATTTTTTTTTAAAAGCTGTACTACCCAATTGGTCCCCTTCTCAGCTTCAGTTCCTCCCAACACACACTTTATTTTGGTTCTACAGAAGGCTTATATTCATTTTATTTTTGGCAGTTCTGGGGTTTTAACTCAAGTCCTTACACTTATCAGGCAGGTGCTTTACCATTTGAACCACACTTCCCACCCTTTTTGTGTTGGTATTTTTGAGATAGAATCTTGCTGTATGCCTAAGCCAGTCTGGACCACAATCCTATTTGTGCTTCCCTACAGAACTGGGATGACAGTGTGTGCCACCTGCCCAGCTGTTGGATGAGATAGCATTTCATGAATTTTTGCCCGGGATGGCTTCAAACCATGGTTCTCACAATCTCCACCTCCCAAGTAGCCATTGCACCCAGCCCTCTGATTCAGGGCTTTTCAATAAAGACACAAAACCAACCATGTCAATCCTCTGGTATAAAGACACTAATGACCCCTCCTGTTGTTTAGGATATGGCATTAGGGTTTTCAGCTTGGCTGCCATCTCTCCTGTGTTTTCGCCCCTCCAGATTCCCTATCACCTCAAACCTCATACTGTAATCACTTATGCGCAAAGCATAGCAATTCTCCTCTAAACACATGTTCTCCTGCTGAAAATGTGTGAATACCATGAGTGAACAAATCCACGCATGCTCAAGGACTGATTAAATAATCACAGAAGGACATGTGCACTTTGGTATGTTTTGCCATGTTGAGATGGTAAAGTTGATGGTCCCCTTTCTGTGTTTGTGTTTATTCTTTGCAGGGATGGTGCTGGGTGCACACTGATAACACAATGTTACTCACAAGAATGCTGAGACTCAGAAGGGTCAGGTAAGCATCTTTCTTGTAAATGGCACAACAAATGTTTTTCTATTTTTTTTTTTAGTTTTTGGCAGTACTGGGGTTTGAACTCAGGGCCTCATACTTACTAGGCAGGCACTCTATTACTTAAGCCATGCCCCACCCCTACAGCCAGTGTTAGTAAGGAGTTCCTTTTGCATTTTGTCTTTCCTGCCACTTCATCCTGTGCACACAGGTATGCACATGTTCTCTGAGAACTTCTGGTTTTCCCATCAGTGGTACCACTTCATCACATCAGAATAGCCTTTGGCTTCTGGGAGCAAGTGCTTATAAAATATTGGTTGAATGAGTGAGTGAGAAAACTTGGAAGTGGCAATCCAGGTCCTCCTCTACTTCCCTAGTTCTGATCCATTTCATTTGCTAATCAATTAATTCCTTTATTCACTTGAATTCATTCCTATGCCAATCAAGGTATTGTGTCAGGAAATACCATAGTCACAAGATGGTAGAAAGAGCTTACATTCTAGATTAACTAGATATTTTAAGGCCATCTAAGTGCTTTTTACAACTTGGCATTAGCATGTGAATCAGCATTTTTCTCAATAATATGTGACAAATTAAGATAGTGAAGTGAATTGTATTACGAAACTAATTGAAAACAATATCAGTTACTCATACTTCCAATTTCAAATATTAGTGTTCATCAAAATAGCCTCATTTTCTCACTGATTGGCTTTCTAATAAACCTCTCATATTTGAATTTATAAAATTCATCTAATTCTGTTTCTGTCATTTTTTTTTTAAATGGAGTTTCATGTAGCATTTATTTCTATGACGGTTTCTACTGGTGGGAATGTATGTATGCACTTGAGAATCACTCATTTCTGTGTGACACTGGGAGGCTCAGGTTCCCATGAGGAAAATTAATAGTAACAGAGTAGACTGTAACCTTCCTCTGGCTTCTGTATGACAGCAAAATGGACAACAATAAGAACCAGGGAGGCAGACCTTCGGTGTGTGAATCTTTAGTCTGTTAGGTCTTACCTAGGTGAATTTTGACATGTTATTTAAAGTCCTTGGTTGCTATTTATAATTGGAAAATTCATAAGTATTTTTATAAACTTGGATAACATGGTATAATACATGCAAATTGCTTAGTGAACCTCTGATACTCAGTAAGTGAATAATGCATATTAGTTTCAAAGATGATAGCAGATGTGGTGGTGATGGAGATGACGAATGGCAATGATGCTAATGGTGGTGGTGATGGTGATGACGATGACAGTGGGGGGTGATGACTGTGGTACTAGTGATCATGGTGATGATGGTGTGGGTGATGACAGCAGTTGTGGCAACAGTGTATTTGTTGATAATGGTGGTAATGATGATGACAACAGTGATAGTGAAGATAGTAGTAGTGTTGGTTGTCATGACTGTGAGGGTGATAATGGTAATGGCAGTGATGGTGAGGGTGATGACAGAAGTGGTGGTGATTGTGAAGATGTTGGTAATGGTAGCAGTGTGATGGTGTTCATTGTAGTAGTGATGATGTTGATGGTGGTGGTGGTATTGATAATGGTTTTGGTGAGGATGAGGGTGATGGTGGTAATGGTGAAGTGGATGATGACAGTGGCAAGGTTGGTAATGTGATCTTGATATTCCTCATTGTGAACACAAGGGTAAAGTGAGGCAAATTGGTTCCTGAAAAAGAGCCCTGTTATCTCAGACTGGACAGAAGGGCAGTCACATTTTTAACTTTCTAAATAGGGCCATTGCGCCTTCTCTATTCTGCCTTTCTCGATTAACTCTGATGTTTCTGGCCAAGGAGATAATTTCCATACCTGTCACCACCCTGGGTCCGCTGCTTTCCCTCCTCATAACTGGGCTGCAGACAGCTCCAAAGAGGCTCTCCTGTGATCAGGCAGGAGCTGGTACTGGCGTCCTTCTGGTAGCTCCGGGGATATTAATATTTTATGACCTCTTTAGAGCAAACACCAAACCCCAGGGTGCTGATATTTCCTCTGATATCACTCAGATTCTCAGCAGGCTGCCATGCTCCTTTCGCAAGCCCTGCTTTTCACCAGCAAAACCATTCCAACCTATTTTCCCCTGCATTGTCAACATCCTATCGAGATGCACACAATTCCAGGAAATACCATTACAAAATAGCCAAGTCAAGAATCACTGAGCACTTACTGTGTGCTGCATTATATGCCCAGAGTTCTATATTATCTCATTACATCTCCCTAGCAACCCAATATACAAGGTCATATGACCCATCCCATTTTAAAGGCTAGAAAACTGAGAGTGGAAGAAAGCAATGGCTTATTTAAATTCACTCAGGAAACACGAACCCAGGTCAGTGTGATTTCCTTTCTTTGGGCCTTCTAGTTTACTGCATAATAAATTCCACAAAATGGATTTTGAAGTGTAATATCTAAAAGTTGAATGATGGATGTAGGAGTTCTCTGAGGATGGGCTCTTTCCCCCAGCAATTTAATTGGATTATAAGATCTCAAACTATGGTTCAGGTAGTTGCTGCCTCCCCAAGGTGCCTGTGGGCATCTTAAACCACCATAGGATCCCTGAGATGATGGAAACCTGGACCAGGGAAATCAAGCCTTGAAGCCTGAAGAAGACCTAGGACACAGAGCCTCCCCTCTGCTTCCACAAGCACAAGTAAGTGGATCTTAGCCAGGAAATGCACATGAGATTGGTTTTGATTTTTGGTCAAACATCTAACCGTAGCTTTCTAAGCATTTCCATTGGGACTATGCCCTGATTTCAGAAATACAAATACGTAAACATAGTTTAAAAAGCAGACAAATGTATATAAAATGCATGGGAAACAAGTATGTATGCACAGGTGCGGCGAATGATGTACAAATATCTAGTTGCTGGGTAATAGTCCACTGTTATGGTTTGAATCTAAATGTTCTCTACAAAAAGACAGGGGTGGGGCAGGGGGGAACGAACCAGTCACTTGTGGCTCACACCTCTACTCCTAGCTACTTGGGAGGCTGAATTTGGGAGGATAATGGGTTGAGGCCATCCTGGGAAAATAATTCATGAAACCCCCATCTCTAAAATAACCAGAGAAAAATGGATTGGAGCTGTGGCTCAAGTAGTAGAGCACCAGCTATGCAAGCATGAAGTCCTGAGTTCAAACCCCAGTCCAACCAAACAAACAAACAAAAAAGTAGGGGAGGAGTGACACAGCATAAGAAAGAATAATAGAGGAAGTGAATTTGATCAAAATACACTGTATACATGTATGGAAAAGTATCACCATGAAAGCCCTTTGTGCAATTAATTTATGTTAATAAAAATAAAATGAAAAAATATAAATAACTCTCAGTTAAAAAAAAAAAAAAGAAATATCCTCCAAAGGCTCAGGTATTGAACACTTTGTCCCTAGCTGTTGGTGCTATTGGGGGTTTTTGGAAACTTTAGGAGATGAAGCCTAGTTAGAGAAAGTAGGTCATGCAGGTCTCCAGTCCCTTCCTCATTCACTGCTTCCTGTCTGTCATATGATGAACAGCCTCCTTCTCTACATGTGCCTGCCATCATGATGTTCTGCCTCACCATGGGGCTAGAATTAACAGAGCCAATGGCTATGGACTGAAATTTCTGAACTAGTGAGCCAAAATATATCATTTTCCCCTTAAGTTGTTCCCTCAGGAGTTTTGATCACAGCTGGGAAATGTAACTAAAATACCCTCTTATGTAAGTTCAGTCTATATTGATAACTCATGCCCTCCACCCCTGAATCTATCTCTTTCTAGTTCCAGTTCTATATATCCATAGATATAGCCAAGCATCAAGGAAATACCCCAATGCTAATTTTGGTGTGGCAATTGAAGGTAACTTTTATCATTTGAAGTTTTATTGTTAGTTTGTTATTGACCAAATTTTATATAATGGATATGGGAATGTGTCCATGATAGAGAAAAGGAAGTGATTTCCTCTTCCTTGTTTTTAAAAAAAGTTTAAGTGGACCAATCTGCAGAGTGAAGAGCCCTCTTCAACCACCTCTCCCCATTAGAGCCTCACCGTGCCATGAAAAGAACAGGGACTTGGTCTACCAGGGGTCAGCCTTGACCTCCGTACTGCTCCTGCCCTTTCAATGAAATGTGATGGTGACTCTAGGAAGAAACAGAGAGCACCTGGCAGGGTGCCTGAGCATCACTGTTCCCTACGCAAGCCTAATTATATCAGCAAAGAAGTTTCTTCCTGGTCTCTCCAGGTCCTGTGTAACAGCTCATCATTCCAGTGGCATTTTTGTTGGGAGAACCTCATTTCTGTTTTTATTATGAGAACTGCTTGTCTTTACTAGCTCTTTGTACATAGATCAAGACATTATGAAGACCTGCACTATCCTCGGGCAAGTAAGGATTACTAATTTCCTCTCTTTTAAGTACTATGCTATCTCTATTGGCTTCACCAATATTTATTTCACACTCTGAGACCATGGGGATCCTGGAACAAGGTTAACCTCTTCAATGCCACATACCTTCACATCCCAAAGTCTCCTTTCATGTATTACCTATGCTCAAATTCAACAGAAGAAGAGTTCTGCACAGCTTCACCCAGACCTACATAAGCAACACCTTATTTAAAGTATGAAGCCCAAATTCCCACTCTGCCCCTTTTGGATATATTCATAAGGTTGGCATTTCCTTAAGGAAGTACAGTGAAGCAGGGATCCTATAGAGTCACATGACATTTGTGAGATGATGAAGGTAGAAGGTTTTGGATGATAAATGACATTACTTCCAGCCAAAATTATATCCCAAAATGGTGATAATGCTAAAACCCATGTACTAGAGCTTGTTTCATGTGAGTCATTCTGAAAATTATTTACATACATTATTTTATTTAATCGCTATGCCAGCATTTTTATTCATGCATTCACTCATTCATTCCTCATTTAATTCATCTATAAATATTTATAGAGTGGTAAATTATGTTCTAAGGATTGTACTGTGTTCCCAGTACACAGCGATTAAATGCACAAACAAGACAACAAACAAAACTCAATCTACTTCCTCCAATGAACTTAAAGTCTACTGACAGAGACAGATTTTAAAAATCAATCCGTTGTCTTACAAAACTGAATCCAAACATTTTAACACTTGATCACTTATCCTAGAGAAATGGAAACATGCATGCATACACAAGTCTGCACATGGAGATTAATAATAATTTAATTCAGAACTAAAAGGAGGAATTAGTTAAGATGTCTTTTGACAGGTGACTAGGAAAATACACTGTTATATCCATACTGTGGAACGCTACTCATCAAACAGGAATGGACTATTGATATACACAGCAAGGTAGATGAGTCTTCAAGGAATTTTGCAGAACAAAAATAGTTAACCTCTAAAGGTTAAGTACTAAATGGTTCCAGTTTTGAAGGGTCTAAACCTTTTAAATGGAGAAAAGATTAGTGCTTGACAGAAATTAGAAATTGGAGGGGAAGAGAAGGCAGTACATGTAGTTTTGAAAGGGAGAGAAAAAAATTATGAGAAAATGGAACTTTCGTGTATCTTGACCATCAAGATTGTGAAGGGACACACAAGCCTAATGTGATACTATTGAATGAAAGTAAATACAACTCTCCTACACACACACACACACACGTACACACATACACACACACATTACCGTAAGTAAAACTGACAATGTGAATAACATCACTGAGTTTTATCACTGTCAGCATCCTGGCTGTGATACTGTACTATAATTTTGCCAACATTACCATTGGGGAACACTGGGCAAAAGGAATAGGGGAATACTCTGTGTTATTTCTGACAACTGTATGTGAATCAATAATTATCTCAATAAAAATTCCAACTAAATGTCGAATTACTTAGTTAATTGCTAAGGCAACTTGTGATAAGTGCTATAAGGAAAGGAACAGAATGTTGAGAAAAATTAAGGAACTATAGATAGGAAGGGGATGGATTTAGACTAAGGAAGAGGTGGTATTTCTTTGAGCAATTTATGGGTTGGTGAAGAGAAAGGTGGGTGGCAAAATGTTGCAGGAAGGCAGTAGTGTGGCAGGGATGCAGCAGAGCGTGCATGTATCCAGGCAGTAGGAAGACTATGGCAGAGAGAGAGGGTAGGACAAGGACACAATAAGCAAAGGCTGAGGGGCTACTCTGCAGTCATCTCAAAAAGCAAGAGAGTGCCAGGTGGTGATTCAATCCGTAATCCTAGCTATTGGAGATAGGGTCTCAGTTCAAGGCCAGCCTTGGTAAAAAGTCTGCAAGACCAATCTCAATCAGTAAAATGTTAGGTGAGTACCTGTCATTCCAGCTATTCGGGAACTGTAACTAGAAGGGTTGCAGTCCAGGCTGGCCTAGACACAAAAGCAAGACTCTACTCCAAAAATAAGCAAAGCAAAAAGGGGTTGGGGTGTGACTCAAGTGGTAGAGCATCTGCCTAGCAAGCATAAGGCCCTGAGTTCAATCTCCAGTACCACCAAAAAGAAAAAGCATATGACCAACCTGATCTTGTGCAAGAGTTATTCTTTTGCAGTCATGTGAGGCTCAAAGCAAATGTATGAGGTCACAGAGCTAGGAAGGGTCTGACTCAGGGCTCCAAACCAGTTACCACTACCTCCCCTGCCTCCCTTAAAAACACGTTTGTAAAGTTAATATGCACATGCCGTTCCATCTACAGCACCACTCCTAGAAATTTACCCAAGAGAACTAAATTTATATTCACAGAAATATCTATATGTGAAGATTTGTAGCAAGTCTTTCATAATCAGCAAAAACTGGAAACAACCCGAGTGCCCTTCAACTATTGAACAGATGAGCTGTGGCTTACCCATGCTGTGGGAATGCTACTCAGCAATCACAAGGAAAAATGAACTATTGATAGGTATAGACTCATGGAAGACTCTCAACTTGCTTTACTTGGAAAAAGAAGTCAGACACACAGACTACCTGTTTATGATTCCATCCATATGACATTCTAGGAAAGGCAAAAACTATAGGGCTGGAAAAGAGTCTGATGAGTTCCAGAGGCTAAGGCTGACAATGGACTCCAAACAGGCCTGAGGACCTTTCTGGTGGTGGCTGTTACCTCACTAGATATATCTGTGGAAACTTGCAAAACTGTATGCTAAAAAGGGCAAATTCCATGCATGTAAATTATGCCTCAGTAAACCTGACTTTGATGCATTGATCTGATGAGATGAGCAGATATAGATTAGGGCCAGAGGAAACCTTTTCTTGTTTCTGGGAAGTTCTGGGTGGCCCTGGGAGATGGTATTAATGAGCCTTATTGTCAGAAGATGCAATGAATGAAAAGCGAATAAGGATACAGTGTCTGTGGAGGGCGGAGGTGATGGGTGTCTGAGGAGAGGGGACAAGGAGAATAGGGTGCAAAACACCTGGCCAACACAGAGATGATATGACCTGAAAGTGCCAACCGTTTTATTCCAGTCATACCACTTTCTCTAGGGCTTCATCATCTCTGACCCCATAAATGAGGCAACATTACCTACCTGGTGATCTGCCCCAAATCATCTCAGCTACCAAGGCAAGCCTTGGTAGGCACTGCCTCATGTTGGATCAATAAGAGCCTCACCTTCCCAGGACCACTGGATTTCGATATGCAGACCGAGAGGAGAGATTTGGGGCCATGCAAGAAGGCTAAGGAGAATTGGAAGGCTGGACCATGCTTTATGGGAATGAATGAACCAAGAAGGACCAACAGAGAGAGAGAAAGAGAGAGATGTACAAAGCCAAAATTTATAACCAAGCAGAGAATGGAGGGCTCCCAGGAGAGACTGCAGGAGTAAAAACTAGCAGAAAATCTGCTTGATGACTTTTAATATCCTGTATTTCCCTTTATTACTTACCTACCTAGGTTTTGTGAGCTATTTGTTGGTTTGCATAGAGACACCTTCTGGGGTGTGGTAGAGCATGGCTGTAGTCCCAGCTACCCGGCAAGCTGAGAGAGGAGGGCTGTGGTTCAAGGCCAGCCTGGGCAAAGCTAGTTAGAGACTCTATCTGTAAAACAAACAAAAAGAAAAAGGACTGGAAGGCCATAGCTCAAGTGACAGAGCACTTAGGATCCTGAGTTCAATTCCTAGTACTGCAAAATAAATAAGAAATAAATATATACCTTTCTATAGAATGAGTTTATGCTCTTTACAGCCAAATAATCCCTAAGGCCCTGTGACTTTTAATGACTTGGTATTCCACATATACTTGTGGCATGGATGAATAAATGAAAGCCCTGTTTACTCATTTATTTGTTCCCCTGTCCATCTGCGAGAATGCCAGGAAGAAAATGAGTGTGTGTAGGGTAGGGAGGGGTTAAAGATTCTGTTCTCCATCTTTGGAAATCCACATCTGCCTGCTAAGAGAAGGTAATGGCTACCTTGTCAGCTCACAATGAAGCAAAACTCTGATCAGCTCAGTCTTGCCTCATTCATCCCTGCCCTAGAATCACTCCCTTGGTAATGACTTGTGTGCATGATTCTGTCCATGGCTTGACTCCTGGTCTCATCTACACTGGAAACCCCATGAAGACAGGAATCTGAAGCTTCATAAAGCAGAAATATGCTTAAGTTTTTTCTCGGTCTTCCAACAATGCCAAATGTCACTTCTACAAAATGGCAATAACCATAGAAACACGTATACGATGTTTTGTGTGTTTGTGTCCATGTGGGCAACAATTTTCACCACAGACTTATGAAGCATATACTAGCATTTGTATCATCCCCCTTTAGAGAAGGCAAGACTGAAGCACAAAGCAAGGATGTGTTTTGCCCACAGTCACATGGCTCTCCTGATAAGAGAAGCAGTCTATTCCCACAACCCCAGAAATAAAATCTCAATAAGTACACGTGCAGTTGATTCACAAGGCCAGTGCTGCTCACCCTATAAAGTCTATCTTTGGCAAATGAAAATATGGCCATAGAGTATTGTTTCTCGAATGGGGTGATTTTTCACCCCATGAGATATTTGACTCTAGGAGTAAGGGTTACTACTGAAATCCAGTGGGGAAGAGGCCAGCAATGTTGTCAAACATCCTACAATAAACTATGACACCTAATGACACATAGTTCCCTAATGAACTATGTGACCTAAAGTATCAGTAATATCTCTGATGAGAAATCCTACTCTAGGAATCCAGTTACCTGTCCCACTACTCTATTCTTACATATGGAGGACCTCTGAGAGTAGCTACCCCTGAAAGATGTCCCTCAGGCTCATCCCTCAATTCTAGCCACCTTGATTGCATTATAAGACCTGTCACACACCAGATAGCAAAGCCACATAGCCACTCTGTCATCTTCCTCCACCTCAGTATTCTTTTTAGCCAAAGGTAAGATGATCCCAGGGCTGCCTTAGACATTGTGCAGATTCTTCTCAGTGGTTTTTCTTAACCACTGAGTCAGGTGTTACCCACTCTTCATATTCCTAAAATGATGCAGAAAGCCCATTCTGAAAGGAGAATACCTGAACAGAAGTAGCCATTTGCTTCATGTACCTGGGTGGGGGTCATCCATGTTCTCTGAGACACGGATTTTCTCATTTTACCACAAAGGCAAAGATGGACAGGCTAGAATGACAACTAAATAATTTCAAGACACATGTTGTAGTTTTCTTTGTCTTTGCAGAGGAACAAAACTATGGTCATCAAATCAGATTCAGGTCTGGGATTCTCAAGTCTGCCCTCCTCCCAGGACAGACACGGGCTGTTCTTAATGGAGGTCCAACTCTGCAGGGAACCAAATGCACTTAGGGCAGCTGACCTGGGCTGTGCTCCCCACCCAGCCACCCCCACCGTGGCCAGCAAACACAGCAGCATCTGTGAATATGGCCATTCTGGCTGCCATGTTTCTGCTCTCACAGGCCCATTGGTTTCTCAGAGCTCATACTCTGTGAGGACCAGAAGGAGCCAATGATTAATTTCCCTTCCTACAATTGTGACTCATCAGAGGCTGGTTCTGAGACAGAGATAGGAAGCTTGGCCATTTCTGGAACTTGACTTTCTTTGTGGGATTCCACATGTGAGAAAGATGAACTCTGAGCCCTCTCTGGGGGAGCACAGTTCTGGTCAGGCATGCTTTGGATGAGCTGGCATCTTCTATCCTGCTGGACTGCAAGCCAAGCAAATGCATCTGACAGCAGTCATGGGCTCTGCAGCTCATCTCCATGCAGACAGACCCTTTTCTCTACTCTCCTATCACTTGATTTTAATCTCCAAATTTGCCTATACCATAATGTGTTAACATCACGCTCTTTACCCTAAACACAGTGAGCCACAGAGCTTGGGGTGACTTGCAGGCCTCTGCCACAGATGCTAGGCTCAGGCCTGAGCACGGAGAGAACTAGTAAATGCCTTCTGAATGAACGAATAATAGAAAGCCTGGTGTACACACAGAGAAATGAATTCAAGTGCAAACCCCCAAAGAGACCACCTGGTGAAAAGCAGAAAATATCATTAACTGAAAACAAGACATTTCTGAGAAATCCACATTTCAGCTTTACCAAAGAGACACTGTAGCACTCTGCCCAAGTGACATGTTATAAACAGAGAAAAGGCAGCATTTATTTCTATTACACCGAGCTTCCTGTGTGTAAGTCAGAGAAGTTAGCCACACAGCACGGGGTCCCCCTGGGCCAAAGATCCATATTAAAAAATAAGAAAGAAAGAAAAGGAAAGGAAAGAAATATATTTAAAAAAAAAAAACAGTCTCTGGAAACCTATGGAAATTTTATAATCAGACAAAATAGAACATTTTATCAGTTCCTCTTTAGTGTTTACATTTTAAAATCCAGCTCTTAAGAGAATAATAACCAAATGTTTTTTGAAGAAACAAAAAAACCAAAAGAAAGCAATTGAACAATCAAACTTTAACTACCTTCTCCTTGTAACTCTGGTCAAAATTATTCTTTTTCAACTAAATAAACCCATTCTGAGAATAGGACAAAGTTAGCCAAAATGCATAATTCAGTGATTGCAATCATCAGAGTGAATATTGGTATACATTTCAGGTTTTATTGCATTTTTTAAACAAATGATACTTTAAGTTCAAAGTGAGTATGTCATGAGTTGGCAATTTGTAATGTTTTTGCTAAAAAGGAAACAGTAATAAAATTCCTTTAGACCTTCTCATCTAAATTACAAACTTGAGTGAATATAGAGAACACAGGATGGGAAGATAGAAGTCAACATAAAGCAAATAGTTTCAATAGGCAGTCATGATAAGGGCTGATGAACTTTAAAATTACGATCTTTACAAGGATACACTGATAACATAGGAAAGATCTATATGATGTTTAGAACTATAGTTAATTAATCATCTAAATGGTTTGCCTTCAGAATATCCAATGCGCCCTGACTTAAAAATGTCAAACATACATAAGGGTCTTCATATGGGTGCTATGATCATGGATAAATCTAAGAATTTGCCATTTGAGACAAGGAGAGGAGTTTAAGAAGTTTAATCTCTTTTTAGGTGTTATGATACATTTGTCTAACTGACTGGTGTAATTGTCAAACTCAATCAAAAGGTATGCACATAAGTACATATTTGCGACTGGACAATTGGTTGAATGAATCCAGCAAGTATAACAGTATCTGCTATTTCCAACTTAAACTCATACGTATGGAATTTACATTAGAGCTAGGGTAACGAAGGAGAGCCAAACACCTCTACTGGTGTATAAAGCCATGTCTTTAGCTATCTGGATTATTCTGTGTCGACTACCAATGACAAGCAATTTCTGCCTCTTGTCACTGTAATATTTATCTGTATTCATGTTGTACTTATTTCCCTATCCTCTTCTCCTATGAGACTTTTTCTTCCAGGTTGATAATGTTCTTTTATAGCAGGAATATCTCTAGAAGTAGAAAAGATGTGAAAACTTCTTAAGCTCTACAAGGATGAAATTTTTTTATCTTAACTGATATCCTAATTTCATTTTAATTGGCATTCTCATGTTTCCTATACTGTATTCAGCTTCCTTGTACTATCCTAACTAAGTATCTTGGACATTCTTTGCCTCAAGAAGTCTCCAGACTATGAGTTTTTGGATGGAAACCTACCATGAAGAACTTCTGTCAAGAGTCTCAAGCCTTAGGAAACCCTGCTGCCAAGACCAAGAGGTAATGACCTTCTACATTCGGCTACTTGTGTTTTTATGGTTATCCAGAATATGTGGGATACAAAGGTTGCAGCTTCTTTGGCTATTGTGACCCTCCCCCTCCTCAATAACTGATGTTCTATTTCCTTTGATCATTATTAGGATGACATTATTCCAGTAGCCCAGGGAAGGCTTAATCATTCCACATGAAGACTGGGTCGGAGATAGGGGAGGTCTTCAGGAAAGGGTACCTAAAGGAGGACCATCTGCATATAAACCATGCTGGATTTTATCTAAGAAATGACATATGTATTGCAGTTGAAAATAATAATACTTTGCTTCTTAATAATCCATCCTCATCTTTGTTAATAACCAACAGATACCATTCCTCCAGGATGAATAACTTGAGGAAAAAAATCATTAAATAAAAGTTGGCTAATTGCATTTCTTAAGAAATCCAACTTTTTAATGTTTTGTCTGAGAACAGAGCACCAGTATAGTCAAAGGATCAATTATCTTTCTTTTTTAACCCCCCAAAAGGCAGAATACAAAATCTGCTTTTTTTAAAGAACTGGAGACACATTCTTTCAATAACTTGAAAAGGATGCAAAGTTACACAATCCACAATTCATTGCACACAAGCTGCTTTTGATTATATTGCCTGGCAAACTAGATATTTTGCTGGGAAGTATAAAACTGTTTATCACTAAACATTTGAGATTCCACTCAGATAATTTACACATAATTAGACAGAAGCCTACACTTCCAAGCTCTGGCATCAACTTCTCTCTAACAGACTATTCTTAAGGACATTTTTTGGAGCATAATGAGTATTTTATGAGGATTTGTGATCAGTTTTAACGCTGGTGGGAACAAAGGTGAATTACTTCTCTACACAATCAAATTATTACATAACTCAGTACAGAATAATGATGAGCTGAGGTTGGAAGAGGTAACCTGCCCAGGTATTTGAAAGAATTTGGAAATTCTGGTCCTTCCAACAGCATAAAATGATCCCTTAGGCAGCAGAAAAATTAAGAAAAAAACAAAAAAAGAAATCAGTGAAGTACAGAAGCCTCCTACTCAGATTCCCCTACTGTTTTCTCTTTATCAGGCAAAGAGATAAAAAGACAGAACACAGAGAAAGGAAGGAAAATGAATGAAATTTTCTTTCAAGTCCTTCTTGGTTCTTATAGATGCCTGAGCTCTTTGGGATCTAGTCTTTTCTTTTCTAGACATATTCTGTCCGAAGACACAAACAAAGCTAGCTGCTTCCAAACAGACTGGCCATCAGTCAAATACGTAGCATCATCAGGGAAAGCAGGGGCACTATGGAGCATGAGGAAGTGTCACCATTTCATGACACAAAGACTGCAGCCAGAAATAGCCCAGTCCCTGGATGCTGCAGCACACCAAAGCTTCACTTCTGATATGGCACTGTGCTTCTAAGAGGCACTCTAGAATCGCCACCTGGCAAGGTCCCTTCAAACCTGCAAAGCTGAGTTGTGTGGCTTGCATTTATGGAAAAAAAAGAATTATGTTTTGGTTTTCTCTCAACTGCCTTTTCAACTGAAGACAGTTGTTCTCATGATTTTATGCTTGAAATTTAAGCAGCACAATATTTCAGCTCCATTCTGTTTATATAATGGTATCCTTGGATCTTTGTTTCTAGATTATTTAAAAGGAGAGTTAGCAAGGCCAAGTCTTACAGCAATCCTGGACTGCCTCTCAGACCCTCCTGGGCAGGATGGAGTAGACATTTTCAAAGGCTCTGTCCAGCATTAAATGAGGCAGCATCTAAAATTCTAGATTGAGAATGATCCCTTTCAGGCTTTGGAACACAAACTTGCTTTTTTTATGCTCATGGCACACACAGTGCCTTATTAATTGTGTAACTACAATCTTGGGAGACAGTGGATCCAGAACTCCATTTGTGTTCTCTTTGTCATAAAAGCTCAACATTTCTGCAGATTCATCTCAACCTCTCATCCAAATTCAGCAGGCTTTTCAGACCCAGTGCTCCACCACTACAATATCCAACAATTACATACAAGCCCCCAAATAGCGATTTCCTCAAAATTATGAAAGCAAATAAATGCACATCAAAACATACGTATAACAGCATCTGTCCATACTTAGGTTAATGCCTGATAAGGGATAGTTGCCAACAAATATTTGGGGAATAAATGAATAGATGAATGACAGAGAATCAGAAACAACAATAATATCTGAAATTGGGGAATGGTTAAGCAAAGGGTAATGTATTCACACATCCAAATATTCAGCAGTCTTTAGAAGTCAAGCTTTCATGATGTATTTAATAGCATACTTCTGAAATAAATATAGCACAATGCTATTTTTAAATGGGTAATAGTATATTGTATAATCTTTATTGAGTGCCTCCCCCTCTCCCTCCCTTCCTTCTTTCCTATCATCCATCTTTCCATCCATCCAAAACAGAAGTAGAAGTACACTGACTGATGGTGATGAGGGAGTCAAGAGCCAGAGCTGTCCAATGTTGCCTCCTCCACCTCCTCTACTCCCCTGGACCACTCACAAAGAAGATTAAAACCTAATGATCTCATCCAACATCCATACCTCCAGGTCTTGCCCACAAGGAAACCCAGTCTCAGAGAAAAGTGATTAGTTTAAGGTTAGCGTCAGAAACAAGTTCAGAACAGAGAGGACCCAAACCCTTGGGCATTCAACATGTGAATCTTTCTGCAAGCTAAGGAGAGAACAGTTCCCTAAGTGCACATAATGCAGTGTGTGTGAGTGTGTGTGTGTGTGTGTGTGTGTGTGTGTGTGTGTGTGTGTGTAAAAGCATGTGTTGAAACTGGATTACCTTCCTTTTTGAAGCATTTTTGGGGAAAGGGGAAAAAGAAAGAGTAATAGAAGGGAAGTGAATTTGATCAAAGTACATTATACACATTTATGGAAGTATCATAAAGAAATAAAAATATAAGAAGTAAATATTTTGCATGTGTCATATTTTCATTAGTGTATATTAATCTCACAAAAGAATGGGATTCATTATGACATTTTCCTAGTGCATGTAACATGCTTTGATCATATTCACCTCACTTCTCCTCTGTCCCTCAGAACCCCTTACTTTTCTCTAATAGTCCTTCCTCTAGAATTATTTTCTTACTGTGTGTTTCTGGGCAAGGGAGTTAAGCTTTCAGAATTTCAGTTTCCTGAACCATAATGTAGGAATTAGAAAACCTAATTCCTTTATGAGGTTGTTGTGAAGATGAAATGACTTAATGCAAGTAGAGTTTATAATAATACCTGGAAAATAGTAAGCTCTCAATAAACATTACCTAATTTTATGCCATTTATTAATGCCATGATTACTATCTGAAAGACTGCATTGATCTCCCCTATCGACAACAGTGTTATAAACTAATACCTCAATTGGTCTCCTGGATTTCATAAAACCAGTGGGAAAATTCCATACTTATGTTTTCTCCAATGCTTTGTGTCATTTCAAATATTTAACTGCTGTGTTCCACTTAGTAGAAAGGAGGGCCCTTCCACCACTGTTCACAATGCTTCTTGGGGATTTAATAAAAAGTATTATGGACTTAAGTAATACTACAGGAAAGCAGAAACAATCGCTGACATATTGAGAGAATTACATAATACATTTATGTACAGCCGATAATGAAATTATGCAGCAGCAGAGAGAGAAAGGAGAGAAAATAAACAGCTTTATGAAGGGCACAATGAAATGGATGTGGCAGAAGTCTTCTCAATTGTGTTCTGAGGAATGGTGATTTAGATAAGATTACCCAACACCCTGTATTTAAAAATAATGCTCCCTTTCCATCAGTTCAGATGCACAGTTTGAAAAGTTCTTTCTCTTACATTTTCTCATTCATCCTTCTGAAAACCCTGGGAGGCACACTTCTCATTTTCAATTTTTTAGTGGAGGAAACCAAGGCAGAAGGATATGAAGCAACCTGGTCGATGTCACTGAGCTTATGAGTTACTGAGATAAGACTTGTACTCAGCCTCCTTAAAGCACCTGAGCAAACCCCAAATGGACTCTTTCTTGTATAGGGTAGGGATCCAAATCCACCAAGCAGTTATCCAGGTCCGGTCAGGGTGGATGGAAGTGTTCGGGTAGACATATAGGTAGTAGGGAGCAGATCCCACAATATGCCTTGGGCTATAGATTCTATTTCCGTTCAAGGTGGTGGAATCACAAAACCCCAGATAGCCCACACCCTGGCCTAATGATAAACATAATCACCCACACTCTGGATCAAGGATTAAGAGAACTGTGCTAAATCATTCTTATGGAGCATTCACTCCACATATGCATCAAGGTTGGGCATTAGACTTGAGGGTGTAATGACTGGTGTATGGCCTTCACTGGCAGTGATAAACCAGAAAAGGAAAAGAGAATCGGATTGCAGGCATATGCCTTCCCATACCCAGGCAGCCTCTGCACAGCTGTCAGACAATTTGAGGAGGGCCTCAGTTTCATGCCGCCTAGTAATACTCCCCTGTTAGATAAAACCCGAAGCCTCAACAGCTCCCCATGCAATCAATCCTTACCAAACTGCCTAACTCGCCCTTTGAGATGTACTTTTGCTCTGGCAATCTTTCTACTCTTCATGGTTCTTTCGCTGCACCTGCGGCAGTGCCATAATCATACACAGTGTACCCAAGAACCAGCGAACATGTGGAACATCCCAGCCAGCAAAAACAGGACCAGCATCATAGAGACGCAGAGAAAGGCCATTTTGACAAACTTCACAGTATTCTGGATCCCTGGGGACATGGAGGATGAGCAGAAGGAAGGAGAGAAAGGAGGAAGAGATAAGAGAAAACAGGAGTCCCATCTCCTGTAACAGGAATACAAAGCAAGGGACACTCCTGGGGAGTGGGGGTGGGAGGGGTCCAAGGAGCATCCAGGTTCTTACAAAACCCAAACAGGGTGACTAAAAGGCTGTGGCAACAAGCCTTACCTGCTTTCTGCAACATGGCCTTTTCTATTTGCAAGAACATGATGTCTTCAAGACGGCCAAATCAGCTAGCATGTTAGAAGAGGTGAGGCAGGTGAGAAAAAAGCCCTGGGGGAGATTTCTGGAGAATGAACTTCCCAGGGAAATAATGTAATTTACACACTCAAGAGATGGCAGGCGAGAAACATACAACCCTCTGAGGAGTTCAGAGGTTGTTTTCCTGAGTAAAATTACCTAAATATTTACAAAAGAAGCCTATGAGATAGTTAGCTGTGTAAAACTAGTTTGACTTTCCAGAAAAATGACTGCTTTGCCTTTTGCCCCAAGAAATGCCTGCTAACATCTGGCATCCACGCCATCCGTGGTATGTCAGATGGTCGTGGGGGGACAGTCACACATTTATGTCACATATTCATTCACTTGCATAGATATGCCTCAATGTGTAACACTGGGATTTTACTTACTGGACTGGCATAAGTGTACTTAAGTGAAATCAAACCAAGTAGGCATTCAATAAATATTAAAACATGTGATCAAGAAAAATGGCAAAATAATAATAGTTTTGATTATGGGTGAGACAGTGTCACTAACATATTGTAGAGTCTTATTGACTTATTTTTCCTTTACCAATATTAACACATTTTTATTTTTTATTTATTTTACTGGCATATTTAAGTTGTATATACAAAGGGGGTCATCATGACATTTTCATAACGCATATAGTGTACATAGATGATACTTTCCCTCTATCACTCTTTTTTATTGACTCCCTCATTTTTAGATGGGAAAAGAAGGGACTCCATGTGTCTGGGAATGTCACGTTAGTTCCTTCTACCAAATAACCAAATCTACGTGTTCCATCTCAAGCCTGTCTCTTTGAAACTGAGAAAATGCTCGTGAATTTTCTCACACATGGAAAGAATGCCAATCCAAAATGAAGAAATACCTGTAGCCAGGTGTGGTGGTACATGCCTATAATCCTTGCACTTGGGAGGCTGAGGCAGGAGGACTGTGAGTTGCAGGTCTGTCTGGGCTACATTAACGAGACTCTCAAAATGAAACAAAACAAAACAACAAAAACAAACAAAGAAAAACGTGTAGATATTGAAGGCAAGCATAGGGCAGAAGGTCCAATGCGTTCCCTCTCCACTTAGGTAAAAAGTATGCTAAGAAAATGGACTTGAATTTATATTTAGCCTGTACTCATGATCCTTCAAAAATGTGCATGATGTGATATGCTCTATTTCAGGGCTCCTTAGGAACTATGAAGCAAGACAGCAGATGTGTGGAAGCTCAAATTACCAGCCAATTCAAACAGGGCTAATAAAGAAACAGGCCCGAGCATGTACAGACCCAGGCCCTCCAAATGGCTCATGGGCCACCCCACCATGACCCTTAAGTCTGTCCTTCCTAACAACAATAAGAAGGGGAGTCCCAGTGTTGGGATGGATGCTAGTTAAAAAACCAATGTCACAGGTAAGGAAAGATTTAGAGGGTTGGCTCAGAAAGGGAGAAAGGGATGGAAGTTGGTGAGGAAGGAAGAAGTGAATTAGCCAGCAACATATGCAAACTCTAACTCTAGTGGGATCAACCAGACTGTAAATTATCAAAAGGAACAATACCAAGCACTTCTAGAACTCCCATTTTAAAAATAAGGAATTTTAGATATTTGAATAGTGGCAACTAATTCACTACTTTAAACACTATACATGAAAGAAAATACAGTTTGGGGCTGATTTTATTCTTTAGGTCAGCCAGCAGTGAGTGAGCACAGAATTGATGGGAAGTCTGAATTCTCACAGGAGTGTATTTCCTTACCATTTCCTAAAATTCCTTCCACAAAATAGAGGTTTATTTAAAGTAATAAGTAGGTTATGTTTTAAAATAAATACCAGAGTTGCTTGTATTGGTCACTCACAAGCTAGTGTGGATTACTTCCACCAGATTTCTTCCCTGCTTCATGCCCAAAAGTTATTCAAAGGTCATTTCATGTGCTTACTCTGGCCTGTACTATGACTGCTGCCCAGACTCAAGAATCCTGTTGACTGGGCTGAACTCTAATCATAGCTCTGCCTCTTACCAGGTTGCTGTAGTTCCTCGGTTTGTAAAATGAGGATAACAGTATCCATCATCCACACATCTGATACCTGTGATAAGGGCGTTATACATATTTGCTGTTGGAATTAGTAAACAGACAAAAGGGGAGCTTTAATCAAGGAAATATCCAATTTTCAATATCAGATTGATAAAGAAATAACACCAAAAAAGGTGGTCAATGACTAAACAGCTTTCTAGAATTCTGTCATGGTGGGCACTTGGGCACAACTGGTTTAAAAACAATTAAATAGGCCCCAGTGACTCATGGCTGTAAAATCAGCTACTTGGGAGGCTGAGGTTGGGAGGATCACAGTTTAAGGCTAGCCTGGGCAAATAGTTCTCAAGACCCCATCTCCAAAATAACTAGAGCAAAATGGACTAGAGGTGTGGCTCAAGTGGAAGAGTGCCTGCTTTGAGAATGCAAAACCCTGAGTTCAGACTCCAGCCCCACCTAAAAAAATAATAGTAATTGGATGAAATCTGTTTAAGAGATATAAAGATGCTCACTTCATTCAAGAATATAAACAAAGGCTTGCTTATAAAGAAAGTTCTCTGTGACATTACTCATAATAATAGTAAGAAAGTGAGAAAAAATTCCTTAAATGTCAACAATGATGACAAATTCTGGTATTGTAGAAGATTATGGAATCATTAAATGTAATTGTGAAAAATGATAAATGACATAGCAAAACACTCACATTTAATATACCAAGTTAAAAAAAAACCTGTAGGATACATTCTGAAAATACAGAGTCTAATACTGGAAATGTGTTCTCTCTCTCCTCTCTCTCTCTCTCTCTCCACCCCCACACTAAAATGTTAAGAGTGTAACCTTTCTGGGTCTATTCTGTACAGCACTGGAACTATTTTGACAATGCCACTATTCTTTGGTTCTGATCACCAGTCTTCCCAACGCATTGGGTGAGAGAAAGGGCTAGGTTCAAAGAGACTTGGGTACTAGTGTCCTGCCACCCCCAAATGTGAGCGGGAGTAATTATAGTTACACAGGCTCAAGTAAAGGAAGTTCCTAGAATCACAAGACAACTGGACTGCCTACTGCCAACCGTTGCTAGGATAATCTATTCCTTATCAGCCACAAAGAGCAAGGCATTTAGCAATTTAAACTCCTCATCTAAGCTAATTACAGCAGAGGATACTGGCAGGAAAAACAGAGTGCTCCTCAGGAGTGATAAGTGGGCACACCGGAGACCTCCTACCCCCATCCCTGACTTCAGGGAGTGCCTAGGTCCTGGCCACCCAGAGGTGAGCATCCTAAAAGGGGAACTCCTGAGAGTCAGAGAGAGCCCTGGAGGCTGCCTGACTTTCCTTGGCTGCCTGAGTTGGTTTCTCCACTTCCACTCTCGCCCCCTACTGTCTGTTCTGTGCATAGCATTGGAAATATTTTGAAAACACAATTCTTTTCGGGTTTTTGGCTCACCATTCTCACTGCATTGGGGACAATGTTCGGATTCTATGGAGGTTGACAACCTCTGCTCTGACACGAGCACACTGGCCTCTCTCTGCCTGACTCACTCTCTTGAACCTCTTTTCCTCTCAGGGGCTTCCTTTGAACTTGCTCTTGTTCTCTCTCTGGCACAGTCTCCCACCAGGTGTCCTATGTCTGCTTAGTCACCTCACTCACTTCTCCTTCCAAAATCACCTACTCAATCAAGCCTCTTCTGATAACCAATCCCCAAGGTGACAAGCCCCACTCCAGTTCATATTGTATTCTATTCATATTTACATTTGCAACACTTATGGCTAGCTGAAATTACTCCTGTTTTTTGCTTGTTTACTGTCATGTATAGAGAGACCATAAGCTCGTGAACTTAGGGACCTTATTGCTCATGCTTCTCCTAGCAGCTCCTAGGGTAAACTGAGGTATGGGATTTTGATCTCTGGTTGAATGTCACACCTCCAAGCTGGTCTGGTCTTCAAATAAGAATACCATTTCTCTCTCTTGCCCCATTTCTACACAGTGTACCCTGCAGACCTGATTTCAGCGCCAATTTTGAAAGTTAGTTGGATTCCTGAGCTCACAATCGCCTTTGCAGCAATATTTCTGCCCTCTTGTATGCTGTGCATGGTGTTCTTTTCTGGGTGACAACCAAGACACCTGCTGATTACTCACGTCACCTCCATGCCTTCCTGTAGATCACAGATGGCACCTGGAGACCATAGTCAAAGCCGCAGATAATAGTCAGATGACTGCAGCCACTGGGAACTAAGACTGGGCCCAGGCTGGGGTGCTGTGGGTGCCTGCAAAGGGTGCTCACTGTAGTAGGGGTAATTCTGCCTTTCTGGATGCAGCATTATTTACCCTATTGCTTAATTGCTCAGGTTTTCCGAGCCATAGTTCCCCAAAGTGGTTTCTATGAGGAAGGAGAGCAAAAGGAAAGTTTCAAAAAAGAACACAACTATTTCCCCCACTGATAAGAAAAAATAACCGATAGGTAAAGGGATCAGGAGAAAAGAACGGACATAAGAATGATTAGCAGCTACAACGCCACCCCTCAATTCAAGACTTGCAAGGTCCTGGGATCAGAAGCGCTGCAAGACTTCCTATGCTACCGCCACCCCAGCTGCCAGCCTTCCTTATCAAGGGAATCTGAAACACTGGGGACAGGGTCTGGATAGCAGTAGTGTTTTATTGAAAGCTGCCCAGGGTATTTTTGGTATCAAGCTGTAATGACCTTATTTTCTTATGCTAAGCCATGCTGTGAGTAGATACCACTGTTCTGCCTACTTTTATCCGTAAGGAAAAGAATGCTTAGATGGACACCCTGGCTGGCAACTAGCACACAGCTTATTGGACAGTCACTTAGTACATAGTTATTTGGAAAGTTACTCTGAGCATATGTGGGGCAGTCTCTGTGCAGGGAGATCTTTAAACCACAGATTTATGAAGGAGCAAGAGCTCAGGGCAAAATTGCTGGCATGAGTTATCTCCTACACTGACCAAGTCTCTCCTTTGGCAGAAAGATGAAAAAGAGTCATACATTCACTAACTCGACAAGCATCTCACTTATATCTATCAAGCACCAAACATCATCTGGGCCCTAGACTAGCTATGCAGGAACCATTTGCTTCCTTGAGGTCCAGGCATCATGATGGTAGTGATAATGATGATAATATAATCATAATCCCACATTTTTTCCAGTGTCTACAACTTTATATATATATATATATATATATATATATATATATATATACATAAAACATTTATATTTACATATATAAATATTAGAGATACACTAATATCTATCTATCTATCTAGATAGAGAGATACACCTATATATATATATGTGTTAGTATATCTTTAATATTCAGAAATATTCTACCTGCTCAGAGAAGGTAAGTGGCTTGCCCAAACTCACACAGCCAGAACAAATGGGACTTGGACCTGAAACCCCAACAGGATGGCTCTGTCGGACATGTGTCCTAGAGCAGAGGTGTTAACCAATGCCACTGTCCCTCTAAATTTCCCTGTTTCCACTCTAGGTCCTTCCACTTCTTGGGTTGTTCAGGTCAACTGAACTTGGGCAAAACATCCGTCATCTGGAAGAAACTCAAATATTTTGCTATGAACTTCTCTGACCCTTGGAGGGACCATGAAGACTTCACCAAAGTCCAGCATTTATACTACTCCTAGGTCTATCTCAGTGACTACATCAGAACTCCCACTGGGCCTTCATTAGATAGGGGTTCAATCATTCTTGGGCACAAGGTCGATAGAAAAGCAATTTTTCCATTTGGTCTCTCTGAGGGCTTCCATTTTGCAAGGCTGGAGAGTCAGCCTTTGTGGGTGACACACCCTGAGGTCAATAAAAAGCTTTAGTGTCCTTCAGGATGAAGTGGAAAATTTTCTCATTATAACATTAGAGAAACTTAAAAAATACATAAATCAATAGAGTAATGGTATATAGCACCAAGTGTCCCCTTTAGTCAGACACTATTGTTCCTCCTGAAGCAGCCTGGGAGGTCCATGGAGATGGAAAACAACTAATGGAGGAAGGTATCTATCTGTATGCATAGGAAAAAAAAAAATCAAAGCTTAGTTTATCCCCAAAGTCAAAATGAATTGGGAAATTTAGGGATGATTTTTGGTTCGTTAGTTTTGTTTCTTTCACTTATTTCATTTTGTTGTCTTTGTTTTATAAAGGACTAGTTTTTTAAAAATTCTAGTAAAACTCACACTGAATTATTTCAGCTGTTATTTCAAAACTGGAGTCAGCCAGGTCTGGATTTCTGGGAAGTTTGAATCAGCAGCAAAGTTTCATTTCCTCTAAATACAATTAGGCTAACAGTAGGTCATTGCATAGTGATCCCAAAAGTGTGTTTGTTTGGTTTTTGGATAAGGATGCTATTTACTAACTCCTTTAAGCTATGATATTTGAGGACCTATTTATGCAGTGTATGGATATGTACTTACAGAAAGAAAACAATGAACAGATAGAATAGACACCCTCTGTTCTTATGGAGCTTACACACTATGATAAAAGATAGGTCATACATTGCACAAAAGCCTGGGGAACAACTAGTTGAATCTGAAATTACCAAATCAGAGAAGGAGTGGCTAATGCCAGTGTAAACTGTCAGGCATTCATTTATTCTACAATTGTTTACCAAGTACTACTGTATATTAAGCACTTAATACCCTAGGTATACTCAATTCCTATCACACACACATACAATTATCCTTCCTCAGAAAAGTTGTTTCTTAGAAAAGGACTCCCTCCCTCCCCATTAACTCACCAGCTACTGGCAAAGTGTGTGGCTGGCCTCATGCTCATGTGAGTGATTTGTTAATACCAGAAAAGGGTCACTTCTCAAATATAAGATGAAATTCTAGAAGCTATGAACTTGTTTATTAGAAATTATTTCAAAACAGACAGAACTTGTTTGAATCCAAACTACTTTTTTGCCTTATGGCAGGGTATACCTGTAATTCCAGCTATGCAGGAGGCACAGGTAGGAGGATCATGGTTGGCCCCAGAACCCCTGAAAAAAATGTGAGACCCTACCTGAAAATAAGTAAAGCAAAACTGTGCTGGGAGAATCACTCAAATGATGGAATGCCTGCCTAGCAAGCTCCAGGTCCTCAATTCAATCCCTACTACTGCCAAAAATGTACAAATAGATGACTTCCTCTCCTAATTGTTTTGGTCCACAATGGAGACTTCCAATGACTACCTCCTGTTTCTTTCGAAGAGAACCTGATGTTCCACAGGTTCAAAGTAATATTTACATCACCACTAAATGTAAATGGTTGTAGCATTTAATGTAATGGCATGTATTCTACAGGGGTTTCACTCATTCTAAAAAACAATTCCTGCCCAAGGAATATCTTACATGTGATGTGTAGCATGCACAATCGATTCCCTCTCCTCTGGTTAAGGATTGTTTGCATGAATGCACCTGAGAGGTAGAGGAGTTTGGGGGCAAGTTAAGCCTCTCCTGGTGGTTGGTTTCCTTCTGGCAAAAACCTTCCATCCTTCAGTTTAATTGTATAGCATCAAAGAAAAAGCTCTCACCCCACTGACAACACTTCATAGCGTGATGGTGGAGGAGAGGTCACCTGGTGTCAACAGCTTCTCTCCAGGTGACAGATTGATGGACATGGTCAACTAGGTTAAATTGCTTCTCAGGGACTTTTCATAAAGTAGCATTGCTTCATTTTAGCTACTAGTTTTCTCAAAGGAGGAGGTGATCACCAGTGTGAAGAGGGGCAGGAGGTGAAGGGTGTAAGGACTCGGAAAGGTGTGCCATGTGTCACAGGTGAAATGGGACCCATCTTTCTTCCATCTGAAAACTTCACTTTAGGGGAAACCGAAGAGCAATCATGATCTTTTCACATTTTCCTTTCCCGGGGGACTGAAGAATTTTAAATCAGTGTCCCTCACTGGGAAATTGAAAGCCTGAAATGACATATGCTGGAATATCCATTTCTTGGTTCAATATCAGCAGTAGTTGTAGTGCCTAATAAAGTTGAGGTCAGTAATGGGGAGACAAATGAGATTAAATGTCCCTAATAGAATAGTAGCCATGACCTTTGCATCTCATTTGAAATTCAGCCGTCATGTTAGTAAAATAATGTACTATGTATGGATATTATTTTGCTAATATGATATATAGATCTCTAATATGAATCTCATACTTGTGAGTAAATTACAAATGCACCAGTGCTGATATATTTGTATGCACATGGACTACAATATTTCATAATGTACTCGCAGCAATTTCTTCCTTTTGACATGAGAGAGCGAGCGAGTGAGAGAGACAGAAAGAGAGAAAGGAGACTATGAATAAGAGTGAAAGATAAAAAGGCAAATAATGTATATAAGTGAAAAAGCATGTCAAGTGTTCTTCTGTTTTGGACATGAGTCAAATGTCTAGTCAAAAATTATAGCCACCCATATTCTTACCATTTTTGCTCATTTCAATGTACAAAATCTAGACCCTAATAAATTAAAGTGACTAGATTAATGAATATGAAGCAAGCACCATTGTAAATGCAATTAAGATGTCTATGGTAGGCACACACAGGCTTCTGTGTATGGTGCATTTCTTAAACACACTTAGAAGTCCTCCAGAAGAAAATAGTTAAGAAATTATGGCCAACATGTAAGGGAGCTGTGAACTATAAAAAGGCATTTTTGTGAATAGAATATGGCCAACTATGCTTTTTTTTTTTTTCTTAAGAACAGTTATCTTTGCCTAAAGATACTAGCTGTGCTCATGACATTGGACGTCTCAAATGTCAGGGTTTTGCCAATCCAGAATTCTTTCATCAGGCACTGCTTGGCTTTCTTTCCTCTTCTGCTCTCTTGAAATTAGGAGATTCTGAAATGGGATCTCCTACTAACCAAATCATTCCCAGCTCAAACAGTAAGAGAATCCAGTTAGAATGCCAGGGCCTCCAAATTTAATTTCTTTAGCTAAATGCTTGCTATCAATAGCAACTGCTCTGGCAGCCAGCAAATCTCCCACTGAAATCAGAAAAGCATCCTGACAGGGGCGACATCTATGAAGAGTAGAGTGTGGGGAAATTCCTGAACTTGGAAGTAAACACTGTTTGCAAATGTTTGAAAGTTAGGTCCAGATGAAAGATTGAGATGAAGCTGTGATGGGTGTGTATAGACAAGGAAAATAAGGATGGACCAAGGTGGGAGATACAGGCTTCTAGTGACAGGAGCACAGAAAGGTGGCTAATTAAGCCAAGGAAAACCAGGGGCCACGGCTGTTAGACAGGCACATAGGTTCAGCTCTTGGTGATTGCTATTTCACAGTTTTCAATCAGCAAACTTCCAATGCAGTGATTTAGGAAATAAAAGGGGGAAGGTAGAAGGTCAACAGGTTTCGTGTTGTTGCTGTGTCATTTTATCCTTAGGTGGTAACCTCTGGTTGTGGGAAATTCACAGGAAATGTGTGGTCCTAGGAATGTGAAGGAGTTCTCTCCCTTTCTCTTGGTTGGGATCAGGCTCTCAGCTGGGGACTGCAGCCGACCCCTGGGATGGGAAGATGCTAGTGATTAAGTCTTAATGAGATTTTCTGATAGAGAAACAGCTGGACCAGAAAGGGGTTTCTGAATGCAATTTTGCTCAGTTCCACAAGTATTTGCTGAGAGCCTATGGCATGTAAAGTTTGGCTCTAGACAAACACATAGAACACAGTGATAGGCAGTGTCCTGTTCTTAGGGAATGTCAGGTAGAAGTGCTGATGGGCTAGGGTAATAAGACATGTAACAGGTCAAGGCCAGTCTTGAGGAGTGCACCAGGTAACACAGAAACCAAGTTTGCCACATGGTCAAGGTAAAGGGAGAGAGACGCAGATGTGTGTGCCAGATGCAATGGCCTTCAGAGTCATTGACTACCTGCAGTGGGAATATGGAAGTGGAAAGGACCTACAAAAGAAAAGACCTGTAGGCCAGGTGACCCTGGCCCAAGATGCTGAGTTTAACATATCACATCCCTGTTACTTACACTCAGTGTGTACAAATATGACCCATACATGGGAGGGAGCAACCCTGAAGGGAGTGAAAGTCAATTCTTGATTGGGAGAGGATACTAACATCTTAACTCTTACAATACTCCGTAACACTCTAGAGGGCCACCCTCCATAAAGTTAGCCACTACATATCTGTGGCATTAACGATTAACAGCAGGGGAATGGTGTTTCGAAAAACAACCACAACAGAAATCTAAAGAGGTTCCTTGGTGTAGCATCAAAATAATGGCGTAAAAGATGGAGGCAAACTGGTGTAGCCTTTTCCTATGACAGCTGCTTTGGTCTCTCGAAGAGACTGAAAACAAACCTGACATAAAACCTCAGTCTTCTGGCAGGCAAGGTGGCCACTCCAGAGACCTGTCTCCTGCCTCCTGCATGTGGTATGGGGCTTGTGTCCTTCCTTGGCTCCAAAGGCCAGGCCTGGGGAGAAAGGGCTGCAAAGCAGGAAGACGGGGCAGGAGAGCAGAGCCCAGATCCCACCATTCCCAGCTTCTCTCCCCAATGGAAAATAGGTCACAGATTTACATTTTGTGTATTTATTTTTAACAGTGTATTTTAGAAGCTCACCACTCCCTATTAAAAATGAACGATGTCTTTAATAGTTTAGTTTAATTCCAAATTACAAAGGCAGTACGTATTCATTATGGAAATTTGGAAAATGGAGATAAGACAAAAGAAGACATTAAATTAACACCAACACATGTAATCCCAGCATATGAAAGTGAACATTTTATGATCTTATTTTATTTCCTCAGACTACTACTAGACAAGAAGGCAATTGAAAATCTTATATAACTACTGAAGATATGACGTGTGGTTGGTTCGAAGGGAGATATATCATCAGGGTAAAAATGCACACTCAATTTTGAAGACTTAGTACAAAAATAGAAAATATATCATTAATATTTTATACTGATTATGTGTTGATAATATATTGGATATACTAAGTCAAATAATAGTATTAAAATAATCTCATCCATTTAATTTCACTTTTTTAATTTGACTCTTAGAAAATTTTAATTTACATATGTGACTTGCATTGTATTTTGAGTACATAGTGCCAGTGTAGACCTGGACTATGTATGAGCATATATGCTAATCTTACAAACAGATAGCATGGTGCATATTCATTTACAGTCTCTCTTCCACTAAATATAAGCCAGAACATTTGCAATGGCCATACCCATCTACTTATGTCGAAAGCGAATGTTTAAAGGCTAAATAATGTGGCTTTATATGGATATAACAAAATATATTAGACCCTTGGTATCCACAGGTACATGGTTTCAAGGAGGCCACTGTTGAGAATAGAAGGAAGAAAGGAGAGAAGGAAGGAAGGAGAGGAGGAGAGAAGGAGAAAAGGAAAAGTAAATAAAAGATACGAAAGACATAAAGAGGATTTTCCCAGAATGCATACAGTTCAGTATTGTACTGCAGAGCATTGATTCTTTTTTTTGCCATAATACCAACCAACTTACACTGAAGACATGCTATCTTTCAAGAAATCTAAACTTGGTAAATTAAATTAAGCACATTCACTTTTACCTGGCTTTTGGGGTACCATTTGTTTAAATATCCAGTGTTTGGAAGATACTTAAACAGAAAAAAAAAAAGTCAGTATAATCAAAGATGTTGGGACAGGTGCTCAGAGGACACAGCAGCTAACTTGAGAAGACACACAAAGACATGGCTTTATACCACCATATTGGCTTCAGAATGTCTTGTCATTGTGCTAGTGAACTGTTAATATAAGCATCCATGTTCCCAGATATGGCAGATGATTTATCCTTGTACTTTCCATAGGGACTATACCCGACTGCTAATCTACTACTCAGAACTGCCACATGGGAATAAAAGGAAGGAAGGAAGGAAGGAAGGAAGGAAGGAAGGAAGGGAAGGAGGGAGGGAGGAAGGAAGGAAGGAAGAAAGGAGGGAAGGAAGGAAGAAAGGAGGGAAGGAAGGAAGGAAGGAAGGAGAGAAGGAAGGAAGAAAGCAATTTCTCTAAAATAAAATAAAAGATAGGAAAGACATGAAGAGGATTTTCCCAGAAGAAAGAATGTAATTAGTCCAAAAACTGGAAAAAGGGGAAAATTTAACAGTTGCTAACAAATTGCAAATAAACAGTATCTATTTTTTTCCTCTAAAACAGCAATTTGGAAGGATTTTTAGAATGCTAATCTTCATGATTAAGGGAGATTTAGGGAAAGAGTCTCTTAAACAGGACTGTGGAGAGTTTAAATTGGTTTAACCTTTCTGAAGAGACAATTTAACAATGTGTATCAAAAGGCTTAAACATTTGCATAACCCTTATCCCAGGATTTCTACTTGTAGGAACCAATTCCAGGGAAGTCCAGGATGTGCATAAGATATGGACTGAAGCTTGTCTAACACTGTTCGTTTGCTATGGTGGAAATCATAGATAACACAAGAAAGTACCAGCTATGGGGACTATGCAAAAAGTACTTAGTATCAGTTTGATAGTTTTCAGCCTTACTTTTTCTTACATTCCCATTTTTAAAACAAACGAGACTTCTGAAAAAGAATGTTTTCATGTAATACAGGGTAATATCAAGAACTACAAAGCATATGAATGAATACATATGATGTGGCTATGTGTGTGAGAGAGAAAAAGAAAGAGCAAAAGAGGTAGAGAGAGAGAGAAGAAGTAGAAGAAGAAGGAGGAGGAGGAGGAGGAAAAGGAGGAGGAGGAAGAAGAGAGAGAGACTGAATCAGAAGTCAGTTGGAAAATTCCTTTCTCTGTGGGGACCTGAGTAACACTGTCACAAATCTCCCACACCTATGAGCTCCCTTCTATCTTATTTATTCTTCCTCTATAGCACCTCGATCAGAACCCATCAGAAAGAAGCAAAGGAAGCGAAGGGAAAGGAGTTGAGAAAAAAAGAGGAGAAAGGAATTGAAAGAAAGCTACACCTGCAAAAACATTTCAGAGTACAGAAAACTTGGTGCAAGATTTGCAACTGCAGGTTGGGATCCTACCACCTAACCTCACCCTCAGCCTTCCAGTGCTCCTTACCTGTAACTCCTTCCTTGCCCTCTCCCATCTTCCTTCCCCTCAGTCCTGTTCCTGAAACTCTGGGTTTCCCTCCCTTTGTTATGCACTGCAATCCACTAATCCCTGGCCAAACTTTTCAAGATCCCAGGACAAAGGGCCCTTCCTAGAGCAGAAGGTGTATCCTTCCACTCCTGGGTAGCAGTGGGCTATGCATAGCTACATTTGCCTGTTACATATAGGCAGATGATGCACACAGATTATAAATAGATGACAACTGAACTATTACTCATAAAGGAGATTGTTATTAATAGCATTTTTTCCGTGAAACATCTATCTCTAGACATATAGAAAAAAACTAAATTAACTATAATGCTAATTCAACATTATCTCTGGATCATGAATAACACATGATTCTAATTTTCTTCTTTGTGCTTGTCGGCAGTATCCAAATTTTCTGTAATAACCTAGCGTTGCTTTTGCAATGAGGAGCATTGCAAGCAAGTTAAGTCTCTACAAGGAATGTTGGGTCCTAGCAGAGATGACAAGTCAGACCACTAAAGATGGCTGAAATTAAGGAACACTGCTCCTCTCTCAGCATGACTAACCAGCTAGCATATGTATGGAAGTCTTTGTCCATCCAGATCCTACCATCCCCTACAAAAGGGCCAGAAAAATGCAAGAAGACTAAGCAAGAAGATTCTGATCAAAGCACTCTGATGTGCGCATAGAATATACTATTAAGATCCAAGGGCTGAGAAGAACCCAGGGTCTGTGCTCTATGGGAAGGGAAAGGAGCCAGGAGGAGGGAGGGAGGAGGAAAGGGAAGCTGGAGAGCCATTCTGCCCACATGCCATGTTAATGTTTGTAGGGTTTATCTCTAGCCCCCAAGAGGGCCTCTACTAGAAAGCCAGTATTTTTCCCAGTTGATGAATGAAGAAACCAAGACTCAAGACCAAGAGCTGTCTCTTTCTGGTGCATTTGCTGCATCCAGGCTGCACTCTCAAATCAGGAGATGTTTTTTCTTCCAGGATCACATATTGTTCTCTTGGTGGAACTGGGGTTTGAACTCAGGGCCTTGAGCTTGCTAGGCAGGCATTTTACCACCTGAGCCATGTCTCAGTCCTCAGAACCACATTTTACAATACTAGACAAGAACCCCAAACTTGTTCCCCATGATGGCAAATGTAATGTAACTGGAATTTAAGAGACCCTGTGTTACATGTTTTCATTTCAACTGAATTAAAGGGTCACTTGTGTTCTTCAAATCATATAATTCCTATGTCAGGATGTACATCCATTTAAGTATAATCTGTGAGCTTTGAGTTTTGTTAACCTAAAATGATTCATTTCATGTATTATTGAAAGTGACATGCATTTAATTTTATTTTTAAAAGTTATTATTAATTTCAGCTAACACATATTGAATAGCTACCACATACCAGGAACTTCACACTTACTCTGTTGTTCAATTATTACTGTGTGGCAGCTTAATGTACAGAAATATTTATTCCCTTCCCACATCCATAAGCATACTTGCCTCTGGACCCCTTGGCTTTGAGCATAGCTGTGGGACTTACTTTGGCCAAAGAAGGGTTGTTAGCTTGCCATTGGTGTGATGTGGTCAAAGGCATGAAGGTGTGTACACAAATGAACATTGTCTTGAATTATCCCACCAGTGCAAGAACATCCCTGGGCTAATCTACTTCTCCCTGGAGGAGGTCAGGAGGTGCACGGAATGGAATCGCTCCCAGGCTGAACAACCTAGACCTCACCTGGGAACAATGCAGGCTATCAGTGTCATCTGCAGACACATGAAGCATAAAGATCTGTCAGTGTGACCTGTAGACACATAGCTCAGCCCAACGTAAGGCAATGTCTGCATCACACCCTTGCGTGTGCGTGTACTGCTTCTTGACAATTAGATCTTGTGATTACTGGGTCACAACAGCAAGAGGAAGGATAGATATGACCCGATAAGGAGGGAGGTATTGCTCTTATTCCTCTTGTAAACTGGGAAATTAAAGTTTAGAGGGGTTATGAATCTTACATAGCTAGTGGACAGCAGGCTGGAGTTCCATTCTGATGCTAGAGCTTCATGCCTCAGCTAACTTTGATTTATCAGTGGTGAGGGCGTTGCAAATGGTGTTTGATAAGCACCTGCTGTATGCAAAGCAGGCACTATCTTTGGTGTTCATCAGGGACTATCCACGAACTCCTAGGGATCCTATTTTATCAGCAAAGACAGAGAAAGTACTGTGATCTTAGTGAGGAGATGGAGGTGACAATATAAACTGATAACACAGTGGTCTGGGAACCACATTAGGAGTTTTGGTTCCATTTTGATTACAATGGGAAGCCACTGGGAAACCGCAGGTGCAACAGTAAAATGTTCTTGTTACTACTTCAGAGCAATGTGCATGACTGCTTTGCAGTGGGCAGACTCCAGGCGGCAAGCTGAATCCAGGAGACCAGGGAGGGGCTGCTGGGGAAGTCCAGGTGACAGATGGGGACAGCACTGCATTAGGGTGGTGGCCTGGAGAGGCTGAGGATTGTCCCAAACTGCTCCTTGAATTGGAAAGTTGTCCTCACTCCCCTCATTCTAAATTAGTCTTGGCTTTGGCAGAACATTTACCACTGAAGTATCAAACTAAATTATGAAAGATATCTCAAAATATTTGCTTAGAGTAAAAGTAAAAACATACTCTGCAGTCGTAGAATTAGTCATTCACCTAAGGTGGGTGATAATTTATGTCACACTTGTAGTTGAAAAAGACATGTATATTTATACCAAAAAAATGTATATTTATGCCACCATCTATATGTCATTTTTTTAAGGGATGAACTAATTGTGTGTGTCAGATTGTTTCAAGTGGCTATGGGCTGGCAGGATTCAGTTTGTATTTGCAAAGCTATAGGGATTAAATTAGATCGCCCCAAAGGGGAAGAAATTGGTAAGCTGTGAACAGTTGCATGCACATATGAAAAATTATGTAAGCCACTATCAAAGGTTTAAGTTTTAAAAAGGAAAAACAAGCAGGACTTTGGCCTGAGTATCCTTGAGAGAGCAAACAAACGAGCAGAAACAGAAGGCTCAGTTGGCTTTGTATCTGCTTGGGTCTCGCTCCAGCTCCTCAAGGGATTACTGTGCTTGCTCTCAGAAGAGTTAGGTCAGATTTTCTTCTTCTTTTCTCCGTTCCTTCGTTCCCTTCTTCCCCATTGCTCCCATGCTTCCCTCCCTTTCTCCCTCCCTCCCTCCCTCCCTCCCTCCCTTCCTTCCTTCCTGAGTATGAAAACATAGCTAGCTAATCATAATCTTCCCTCCTGTCCATAAACCGGTGACCCCAAGACCAGATGATCCTCACTGATATGTTTCTTTTGGTTTAAGTTAGATTTACAAAATTAAATTCAAGGCTAACATTTTAATTGGGAGATTTCATCTAAAAAACAGACTCTCTTGAAAAAAAACCCAGAAAATCTGCTATGTTTCCATGTCAAAGAAATGGCCTGGAGCTGGGAGCAAGTGCCACCATACCCTTGAGTGTGAGTCTCCTACTTTTCCACGATCTCCACCTTTTCCTACCTGAGGCCAGTCACCAATCAGCTGCGGGTATGATACAGAGTTAATAGAGAAATAGCTCTTTTCGACCCCATTGTGATTAAAAGTGGGAACATGGACACTGGACTGGGTCAGCTATATGTTTTATAGTTCAGCCTGTGCCCTGCAGGTGTGATGACTTCCCAGCTCCTGGGTTTTCTGCCTCTGGACTTCATACAATTGATATGATGTGAAAGAGACTCATGTGTAGCAAGTCGTGGACTTTCAGGTATAAGGGGTAACATTGGTGGGACACTCACCATACCTTGAAGTCTGCATGGGCTCTTCAGGTCCTAATTAATAAGTCCCTTCTCCAGTCACACTACTTCCAAAAGACCACTGGCTGTGACTCCATGGGAAGCATGCCAAGAATACAATCCCACTTAGGAAAATTGGTTACAGTGTTGCAAAGAGGATGGCCAAACTTGATGGGAACATGACAAGGAATGACAAAGATGTGTGTAAAAATGATTACCTCAGGGAAAAGGACCAGCACGGCCCATGGTGACACATCTTAAGGGTTTGAAGAAGTCACTTCAGGGCCAGCAACACTGAAGATCTTTGAAAGACTAAAGTGTAGTTAACACAAAGTACTGGGGCTTTTATCTTTGTGGGTGAGTTTGCATTTTCCTAGGGCAGATTATAAAAAAGAAAAGAGATGAAAGATACATTACCATAAGTATTTATTTACTTTTTTTTCTCTGATGGTACCACTGGTTGATGATGTTGCTATTTAAAATTGAGCTGGAAAATGACCAAAAAACAGGAAAAAATATATTTTACTACATAATGATTCTTTTTACTCTGTTGAGAACATAAAGACCAGTGTGAGACATTGATTTAAATGTGGTGAATATTTTCTCCAGAAAAACAAATTATATTAGACTCAGAAATTTGATGTGACTTCAGAGATTCAATGGATCTCCTAAACCCATAAGAAATTAAGATTTTTGTTCATGCGAAAACCAAGAGCACGGCATTATTGATAAGATAAAGGAATATGGAACTAGGAGTGATAGCACATGTCTATAATCCCAGCTACTTAGGAGGGGGAGACAGGAAAATCAAAGTCCAAGGCTAGCCTGAGCAAAAGTATGAGACCCTGTTTGAAAACAAAATAAAGTAAAAAAGTCTGGAGGCATGGATCAGGTGGCAGAGCACTTGCCTAGCAAGTGTGAGGCCCTGAGTTCAAGTTCCACTACTGCCAAAAAATAGTAAGTTGGGGGTCAGTATCCTGGCTCAACTACGTTTGATGTGAACTTTCTGTGCCTCAGTTTCCCCACTTGCAGAATAGGGGAATGTTGACCTATCACACTTATGAGGTCCTCTGGAGGTGAGGTGGACTAAATTCATACCAAGCTTTTGGAACAGTTGCTGGCACCTGGCAAGAGATTAATAAATGTTTGCTGAACATTCACTTTTGGATTTAATACTGGCCGTGTTACAATTTTAATGAAAACATTCAACTGCATTTTCTATTGGCATTCCTAACATTTTAGGTTAATAACAAAGATAATAAAGACAATACATTATTATGTTACCTATTTGTCTCAAAAATGCTGGGTTAACATTCTGAAAAGCAAAATAACAAAAGTAAGAGGAGGAGGAAGACCAAAGAGGAAATGAATGAAGATGACAGACACAGCCCCATATGTAGGACAGACACACAGCAAAGCACCTTGCAAACCATCTACAGCACCACCACAACACACAGTCCTGGTTTGGATTTGGCCAGAACAATCAGGTCTGAGTGAACAGATGAGTTACTTGGCTGAACTATTTAGCCAGTTCTATCAGACGACTCTCTGGTCCAGCCTCATCAGTCACACATGGATGACTGTGTCAAGACACACGGATGAAAACAAGTGTTCATGTTCGAGCATCCCGCAAACACCCTCTCTGATGTCTTGCTCAGCTTATTTCCAGCCAATGGCTGGAGACCTCTGGATGCTCAAGCTGCCATGAGAACTGCAGCATTCTCTTTGTTCCATGAGTGTGACTGAGGAGGCAGGATGAGGTACCATTTACCCACCAGTGCAACACGTGGGAAGATTAAAGGTGAAACCATCCCTGTGCCAGCATAATGATGCATGCCTGCAATGTCAGCTATGAGAGAGGCATAGGTAGGAGGATTGCAGTCCAAGGCTAGCCCTGGGCAAAAATGTGAGACCCTATCTGAAATACAGTTAAAGCAAAAAAGAGATGAGGTCATGGCTCAAGTGGTAGAGCACCTGCCTGGCAAGTGCAAGGTCCTATATCCAAACCCCACTACCACCAAGAAAAATAAAATAAATAAAGAAGTGGGGATATTTGTATCAGGGGTTTGAGTAAACACTCCTCATGTGGATTTTTCATTTTCTAAATGCAGGAGCTACTTCTGCCTTGGCTCCCTCAGCCAGAAATGACAATCTGATAACACTCCATTGGATAATAAGAGACTGTTTGCCCAAACCAAACCCAAAAGCTTATTTTTTAAATTTTTAATTGAGTCATAAAATATACAAATCATGCATACTTGCAGGGTGCTGTATAGTGTTTAGATGCATGCATACATTCTGTTATATTTAAATTAAGTTAAACATCTATCTCTTGTAACATTTATAATTTGCTTTTTTGTTTGTATTTTGAGACAGAGTTTTTCTGTGTAGCCTAAGCTGGCCTGTAGGCTGCCTCAGCCTCCTGGGTTCTGGTACTACAAGTGTGTACCACCACACCCGGCTCCACTTGTTTATGGTGAAGACAGTCAGTGGCTTCATTTTTATCATGACTGAAACTGATGTTAAGGAGCAATGTATCACATTAAAGTCAGGCACTTTTTGTGAGGCTAGTTGTGAATCTAAAGCAGCACTGATAGCTTAAGAAACATGTTTAAAAACAATAATATAATCAGAGAATATGCTTGTCTTTTACCTTTAATATGTATCTTTAATACACTTATAAGCAGCAAGTGTAGATTTTTCTTTAAATGGCCAGGACTTCTGTTTTGTTATTCTCAAAATATATATGGTCATACGTAAGTACACAGGCATGGTACTTCACTCCTTTAATCACAGCTACTCAGCAGGTGGCAGTCAGGAGGACTGTAAGTTTGAGACCAGCCTGGCCAAAGTTACCTAGAGGCTGTTGCAGAAACAAAAAATGGAAATAAAAGGGTGAGGAGCCTGGCTCAAGTGATAGAGCACTTGCCACACATGCATGAGGTGCTGGGTTCAATCCCCAATGCTGCAAAAAAATGTATTTTATGAATACCAAGTAGTTCATACATGCACAGTGCTTAGAATGGTGCCTGATAAATAATGTCCCATGACTACTTGTTTCATGTTCAGTCTTACAGTCTCAGCAAATCAGAAGTCTGGGGATCTCATGACAATGATCTATATATCAAGCTTGAGAAATTTTCTCTTTTAACACATTGAGCTATATGGGCTTGGTTTTAAGTCATAGTTTCAAGAAGTCAGATGCATGTAAGTGACATTTTCTTCTTACAAGGCACGTGCTCCATTTTCATTCCTAAATGACTTACTGCTGATTCAAAGAAACATCAGCAAATTCTAAGATGCTAATGGCTTAAATCTAAGGTCTAGAAGAGAAAAATAATCCCCAAATACAAGACAAATGGACTGTCACAGTCTTATCAGTAGCCCACTCTCCTCTGTTTCCATCTTGTTTTGTGCACACACACAAATGGGCTGAACAGGCCACTTAACACGCATACATTCAGAGGCGTCACTCTAGCTCATTTCATGTTTTTCTGAGACCATCCCTGCCTCCGTGGTTCACACACACATGGGGACACAGCTTTGGGGTTGTATTGAACCATATGTTTCAGGAATGGCAAGGAAGAAAAGGACAGTGGAAAGAGATGCATACCAATTTCACTGAAGCTTCAGAATTAGGAAGGTACCCCAGATAAGGAGAAACAGAGTGGGGTTTCCTAAGTATATGTTGTGTCATCCAAAGTTTGAAGGATGAGGAAGACTTCCTAGGGACAAAGAGCCAGGTAAATGTTCAAGGCAAAGGAAATATCACATGCAAAAGCCCTGTGGCAGCAAGGAACAGAAGTTCTGTTTCAAGACCTTAGAGAAAAGTGGTTGGCTCAAGTATCGAAGGCAGAATTGACTTTCTAAAATCTTATGTGTGAAAGAGGCAGAGTTGGGGAGATAAAGTCATCAGCCCAGCTCCAGAGTTCAATTTAGCCTTTTGCATTGGTCGTTCCCAGCTGCTTTAGGATAATGAAACAAGCAGATAGATCTCAGCTATGTAAATGAGGAAGAATCTCTGCAGAGTTTTGATCAGGATCCGGTCTACACAAAGCTATCTATATTGAGACCAGTTTCTAGTGTCATTATTATTATTGTTATACACAGAGTACTCCATTACGGGTATGGCCAAAGTCCCCAGTTCCCTCTCTGATGATCTGTTGAAATGCTCAGCAGACATGGAGGGAGAAAGGACGGAGGTCCTCACAGTCCTTTCTGGGACCCACTGGCCCAGTATGTGTTCTTCTAGATGACTGATGAAGAGCTCATAACCCAGGTGGGAGGAACGACTTTCTGTGATGGCCTGTGGCACATGGTATTGTGTTGGCTGCATTCCCTAGGATCTGGGGGTGCATCTGGCTGCCTCCCACACCACACATTGCTCTCTACCCCTTTCACACCTGTCTATTAGGTAAGAAGTGGCCTCTCTCTTGGAGAAAAGAATGGCTTGCCTCCTTCAAAGCCAGTCTCCATGTTCCCCATTTCCTAAGCACCTTGCAGGGCACTCAGGTCCTGACTGTTCTTGGAGTCCTGCATGGGATCTGGGGCATTCTGGGAAAGTACAGCAGGTCCCACATGCTACCAGTTAGCTCAGTGTATTCTGAGAACTAAGGCAGGTGGGCAAACCCAGCCCAAGGTCCTGCTGTCATCTCACTGGCTGCACACCTTCAATGACTCAAGGCAGGTGCACCTGCACATTGCCTGAAGAATTTTGTCAACACCAAAGTTCCTAAATGATTGATGATAAATAACAACTACAAAAAGCCACAGAGCAAAGTCACTTTCTGGGAAGTTTGTCTGTGAGGCACCTACCTTACCAAAAGACTGTTTCCAGTTTAGAGACTTCTGTTCATATGATGTAATTACCAAAACAGATAGGGAAGAAGTCATAAATAGGAATCTGATGGTGGCAAGGTAGATGTACCAAGTGATTGTGGAGCAGAAGGAGGTCCAGCTGGATCCTACAATAGCTAGCAGGGAGCTGTGCCATCTGAGGAACACCCGAAAAGGGAGTAATACAATGAGAAGGGTAGAGAACTTTTACAATTTTTTGCATACATGATGTTCTTAAATTGCATTAAAATCTATGGTGTTGAGCAGACACTACCAACCCTGGTTCTTTCTCAGTGTGGAATGTTTGAGTATTCCTTTAGAGACCTAAAGAAATCTGCTTTGTTTTGCGAGATATTAATTATGAACAGATCAATGTTTAACAGGAACCTTGTTTAGGTGTCGAGTGTAGAACACAAATTAGAAAACATTAATTTTTGTAATAGTGCAGAGTCAAGTACAGATAGATTCTAACCAGGATGCATTTCGTCTGAGGGGCTGATCAAATAAGATGACCACAGTCTAGTTAAATCCCTCTAGTCACTAATCAACCACAGCACGACCCAGAAAATGCACCCTTTCTAATGAATATTGAAATTGGCTGTCATTAAGAGAGAACACTCACAGGAGGGCAAAAAGACAGTGATCAATATTCATACCGATCCACACTGCCTCATTGATTAATAGCCTTCAAGTATAAAAACTGGAATAGTGATAATATTGCATTATTTTTTAGTGCAGGCTGACATGGTATATTACTTAGATTTAAACATTAAAATTTTTTTTTTCATCAAGCCTTAATAAATAAATTGCTAGGAAGGAAAAAGAGGTGGCTACTTTCCAACCCAGGAAAGGATGCTCTTGTCACAGGAGGCGTGGCATCCTATCGAGCCCCTAAAGCCATGGTTATCACTGGACAGAGCTGTTACCAACTCAAAGGGCAAAAGCAGTCCCACCAACCTTTCCATTACAATGTCATTCAAGGGTTGGAAACGGAAGCTATCACCTTTGTTTATGATCTTCTGCGTTTAGATACATTTAGAAACAAAAGATTCTTCAGTTGAAACAGTTTGCTATAGTATGCCTCTCTCTGCTCTTTTCTGCTCAGTTGGCCCCACTCCTGAGACCTACTAGACTCTCTCAGGCCAAAATCGGCCCTGGGGATTGTCTGGCTGGTTCCTACACTTTGTCAATCTTAAACACCTTGCTAGCTTTTGATGGGATCCATCTCTTCCCTGGAACATGAAACTTCCCACCCCAGAACTCTCCTCTCTTTTCTAAGGACTGTCAACATTTTAAAGCCCTTTGAAAATATGTGGTGCCAAATGAATGTTTATTATTAGTGTGACTACTAGTGATGTGTAGATTTATATGCGTTTTAAAGAACTTGTGCTGCCTTATATTCGCCCTTCCCATGAAGCATGTCTTGCAAAGGAGAATTCCACCATGGCGTTTTGACTCATCCAGCAAAAACTCATTAGAAATTCCCTTTTTCAGAATGCAGTGGTAGAAATAAATTTCTTGGATCCAAGTTACAGACACAAAAGCAAGTCTACAATAGGTATGAAAATGGAATTGGGAGATGTCCGTGAATAATTCTTACGGGCTGTATAAAATTTCTATCCATTAAATGCTAAAAAAACATCAATGTCCTCAAAATGGCATGCCTTGCTTTTTTGGAAATTAGAAATGAGTTCGAATGTAGTCTATTACTTGTGCCTGATTTCTCTGTTCAGGACAAACATTCAGAAAGTTTTGGTCAAGTAGCAACTTTGGATTTGTTTGGTTGTAATGAAAGACTTAATTTTTAAGGGCTTAGTACCATCCAGGACCTGGTGCTTATATTTTATGATTGAAGGCAAACTTTGGTCCTCATCTCACCTCTCTGTTAAAGGTGGGGCTTTTTTCACAAGTGTGTTCTTGCTCCCTTAGCTGGTACCATCCAAGGATTGGTGTTTCACAGGTGGTGGTTTTGTTGGCAAAACGATGGAACCACAATCAAACAGAACTCTAGTCATAATTCACTAGTGGTGACCTGTTGGTCAGTAACCCACTATGAAAGCAGCTCTTTTTCCCCTCGCAGTAGGGCTATCCTTTATCTGCCCAGAGAAACCCTTGCCTCTAGCTCATAAAGATTCACAGTTGCTTCGTAGCCTTGACTTACTAGTCTGTGTGACTCACGTATCTGATGAAGACATTAGGAGCACTTTTGTGAATAGAGCATAATGCAGTAGAAACAGACTCAGCTCTCTCAGGACACCATCACCACCCTACTCCTTCTTTTCCTCCTAATAGACATTTGTGAGGTGGTCTTGGTTTTGCTGAAAATAAAAAGTATCAAAATAGAATTAAGCACATTCTCATTGATTCTCTTAGGACTCCCGAAGCCAGTCAAGATGGAAATTTATCCATTGGCTAAACAGTTAGAATCACTCCTGTTGAGCAGTGATTGACTTTTTGGCTAAGCTAAGCAGAAATGAAGGTAGTGGTCAATTAGCTTTTCCCTTAATAGGACTGCGTAGAGCAAAATGAACTAGAGAAAGGAGTTGAAGAGAAAACTGGCATTTAATGAATTCCCAGTTGTTCTTTCTCCCCAAGACATACATCAGAAATAAAGGAAAGGCTCAACATCCATGGGGCAGCTACCTTGTGCTTAGGTTGCAGACCTTGTTGAAATGGTAGAATATGGACAAATACCAGGATACCTGAAATACAGACCGTAAGTGTGTCCCTAAAATATTGCACCAATTTGTACCTTAGGGCAAAGTGGACTATGGAGAATTTTCAGGACTATAATAATAATTTCCACCCATTGAGCTCATTTAACAAGCACTGAGGGTTAGCACACTCTACCCAGCATATCATGTTAATCAGCAGAGTTGCATTCATGAGTCAGATCGGCCAAGAGCAACAAGCCAGTCAATGTCTGAAAATATAAATGTAATAAGGGATTTGGAGCAAGTGAGCAGGGCATCCTGACAAAGATTGAAGGAGTAGAACCACTTTGAAGAGGTGACTTTGTAGCTAGGATGGAGCCAGTTTGTCAAGAGTAAGAGTTGATAAGAGAAAGGGGAAGAGTTTGGAAAGATTAGTGGTAGCCAGATTTTCAGGCTTTGAAGAAATTGTCTGAGATTAATTCTAAATGCAGTAGTGTTTTTAATTGGGAAGGGAGCATCCTGGGTGCACTTTGGAATCCACTCTTTGGCTCCTGTGAGAAAAATGAAATAGGATCAGAAGGGATAGAGCCCACGGCAGGTTCCAAGAACAGAGCAGTGGTGGCCATGGCTGGTGGTGGGGTAGGAGAAAGGGCATTCTCTCAAAATGATGGCCATACATATTTGACAGGACATTCCTAATGACTTGTGGTAGGTTAAGTCCAATCTTCAAAGAAGCCTTACTAAGTAGGAATCATCTCAATGCCTATGTGCATGCAGGACTTACTGAATACTGAGTAGGTTCCAGGAAGCAGATGCCACACACATCGGCTTGCTTGCACCTGTCTATCACCCAAACATGCTGGCAGCTCCTGTTCACTTTGCAGAAGAACACATGATTGGAGCACTTTCATTGCATATCTCACCTAAGGTCTCACCCTTCAGTTACCTTGGTTTTTTCGTTGTTGCTGCTGGAACCATTTAAAGTAAATAATGCAGGGGATTTAATACCCTCACAAAGATAGGCAACCTCCACTGTGATCCAGTTCCTGAAGATTTCATTACCCCAAAGAAAATTCCTACCCACCAAGCACAATCTCCCCACCCTTTCTTCATGGCTTATGGCAAGCACCCATCCATCTTTTGTTTATATGGATTTACCTCTTCTGAATATTTTGTATACATGGAATCACGTAAGATGTGACCTCTGGGGTCACTTTTTCTTTACATCACATTATCAATATGTGTCCACCATGTAGCAGGCATCAGAATTTCCTTTCCCTTCATGGATCAGTAAAATTCCATTATGTAGGTACCACATTCTCTTTGTCTATCCCTTTGTTGTTGGACATTTTAGCTGTGTCCACCTTTGGGCTATTGTGAAGAGTGTTGCTAGGAACATTCACATACAAGGATTTGTTGTGTGCCTGTGTTCAGTTCTTTGTGGTAATGTACCAGGGTGTGGAATTCCTAGATCACATGGTAATTCTATGCTCAACTATTTAAGGAAATTCTCCAAGCTTTTACAGAGTTGGGCTAGGATTGGGTGTGGTGGTTCATACCTGAACTCCCAAGTACTCAGGAGACAATAGCAGGAGGATTGCAAGTTTGAGACCAGCATGGATTAGGTAGCAAGACAGTGTCTCAAAAAAAAAAAAAAAAAAAAAATTGGCTAGGCTAATGTGTGGAATAAGTGAACTGCTTGCTTTTAGAATTCAGGGTGTAGTGAATAGAGATTTATATCTCCATTATGGGCCCCACAACTCTTTCTCTAATTGGTTTTATTACATCCACCATGGCAGTCCATTCCTGGCTCATTCTGGTTGTTTTAGGATGGATCCAAGGCCCAAGTCAAGCCAATCCAAGTCTTCCCATAGCCCTTAGTCTAGAGCTCAGAAGCCAACTCAGCAAATGTGTTCCAGTTTTTCAGGATTATTCTGTGGGTGGAATGGAAGTTTGGAGCTATAGCATTTTCTTCCACCTCGTGCAGAGAAAAGCTACCTGATCCAGATACCCAGATTTGACCTGCTCTGCACTCTGGGAATCATCAGAATACCCTCCAGAGGTGAGAAAGGTCCAAGGGTACTCAGAACCTAGGGGTGTTCACTCAGGTTCCCCAAGTGGCAGCTGCTGGTGCTGGAACTTGGATCCAGGTCTTTGGCACCCCATGGTTCTAAGACCATTTCTGATTGCCTTGTATCACAGGGTAGAATCATAGGCACTAACCTTGGGGAGAGATAACTTGTTTCCAGAAATGCAGAACCCTGATCATTATCTAGGAATAAGATCAGCTTCCCTCTGCAAAAGCAGCTCTGTTGGGTAAAAGCAAATTGACCAAAAAGTGTGGAGAAAGTTGAAGTTCAAAGAGCAGAATTTCAGCCATGTAAATTCATGCATTTGGTGACTGGAGGGCTGAGGGGACTGTCGAGGCCACCGTCAGCTCCAGAGAACTCTCTTTCTGTATTTAGCATCTCAGCAAATGTCCACACCATAGCTCTAGCATGAAGGTGCTGGAAGCAGGTGGTGAAACCCTCTGCTATCCTGGGTTTGGGAAATTGAATCAAACTTGCATTCCTGTCCTTTCCTTGACTGGGGAGGTGGAATGTCACACACACTTCATTGTGCCTGAGGGGGTCAGCCTGTTCCTTCATGCAAAACCCTTGAAAGAATAAGACTGATCCATTTCACAAAATCTGTGTGACCTGTGAATCAAGCTGATGAATAAATTTGCCATCCATGCTGACACACTGGACTAGAAAGAAAGAAGTGAACATATGAAAACAAACCCATTCCAACATATTTCAGAGAGATTATTGGATTTTATTTTTTTTGCCTTATCCACTAGACCTTGTACTGCATTAGGGAAGTGACTGTCCTTTTTGATTTGATTTCTGGTTGTTTTAGATAAGGTCTTGCTATGAAGTCCAGGCTGGCCTCAAATTCATGATCTTCCTACCTCAGTCTTCTGAGTGAACACTACCATTGCCCAGCTTAGTTACTGGGCTTTGTTTTTTATTTACCATTGTTTACCAAATAGTTTTCATAGTGACTGATACAAAATGGATGCTCAATTAAAAAAATGGTGGAATTAGTAAATAAATGAATGGAGAAGAAGAGGATAGGGAGTGTCTTTTTATTTCTCTCCTGCTCTGCTTTCTTCCTTTCTCCCTCCCTTTCTTCCTATCTTCTTTCCTCCCTCCCTTCCTTATTATGAAACTTATATTTTCATACTTCTAAACAATTTTCTTGCACATATTTTCAACTTCTGAAGAATGGAGTTACCCACATAGAAGACAGGAAAATGGGCATGCCTGGTCCCTTCCATCCACCCTGCACAGGTCAAGGTCTAACACATTCTTATCTTTAAGGTTAATGTAATGAATCTTAGTGGTTTCATTTCATTTTTTTAAGGAAATTTGGACCATTTCAGGGCATCATCTGCTTCAGGGGCAAAAATGAAATACTTTAGTGTCTTGCAGAAGATGGCAATGAATTATTGGGACATTGAAGGTTTAAGACAGGAACTTCCTGGAGCATGAAAGAAGCATCTCTAGTGCTCCCTTTTTAGGTTTAAATTACTTTGCTTCTTACTTGACTACTTTTTCTGACCTTTTAGAGTGTTTCCTTCTTTCGATTTCTCCTTGAGTCTCTTAACCATTTTTTAAAACAGTCTGGATACATCCCGTATGCATTATTCTATCTGAGTCTCTGCTCCCAGTCCTTCCAGCCCTTCTCCTCACTTGACCCTCCCATATAAAGCTGTGTTATATTATCCTGCTCCCTGACCCACTCCATCCATCTTCTTTTGTCTCTCCCGGTTCAATAGACAGTGAGAAGCTGTGCCTCTGTAAAACACTGGCTTCTCATTTTCAAGTGAGCATGAAGTTTTGACCAAGGGGTTCTGTTTTTAATCTGCTTCCCCCCCACACACACCTCAAATGAACTGTAGTGGGAAACTTGGTCAAATCCACTTACCCTCTTGCACATCTCATGGGGAATTAATGTCCTTCAAGATTTGACTGTACAGACCAGGAACCACTGGCAAAAAGTTTCACAGAGAAGAAAACACCCTAACCTAAGTTCTGAAGCTACTATCTTATCATATACTGCCTTATTGCTGTGTGCCCTTAGAAACTACTTAACCTTTCTGATTTTCAGTTTTCCAGTCTGTAAAATTTGTTTAATATCATCTACCTGGGAGAATCATTAAACTAAATTAAATGAGAACATGCATTTAGTACTGCCACATAGTAAGTATGCTACTTAAGAGAGTCCTGTGATTATTCAGGCCTGCATTAAGCAACCTGTACTGAATCTATTTGATTATAATACTTGGGGGGAGGAGTAGTATCAAAGCAGACCCAAGGCCTGCTCTCATGGAACTCACATTCGAGTGTGCGCTCAGTCATCACTCCACGTACTTGTAAGACAGGGGGTTCTCAACCAGCAAAATTTGCCCCTGGGAGACATCAGGTAATATCAGGTGACATTTGGTTGGGGAAGTGATTCTGCTAGTATCTCATGGGTAGAGGCCAGGGATGCTACTCAACATCCTACAGAACAAGGGATGCCTCCATCACTAATAACCGTTTGGTTGTGGCAAAATCCTCTTAGAAGCACAGGACTAATGATGTGAGATGCTCCATCGTTAAGAAAAGGAAAAAACACAGCTGAAACAGAATTTGCCAGTGCCACAGGCTTGCTCAGACATGGAGCTGTGACTATGACATTCATTCCCAGCCTCTGTCACAGGGAGAAAGATCCCTAGGTGCCTAGGCAGGGTAGTGTGCACAGCGAGAGGCAGGAGGACAGGCCAAGGGCCTGGGTCCCCCCATTTCCAGCTGGCTTCCCACTCTGCACTGGTGACAGGCATGGAGTGTTTGAGCATACAGCTGGCTTTTGCCTTTTGGATCTCAAAAGCTGTCCCCAGGGAAACCACTGCATCTGAGAAGCTGCAAGGATAGCACTTCAGTGCAGATAGCTAGATAAGTAATCCTGAATAAAATTTCATATTTTAAGTGGTCTGTTAGCATGGTTGGGCAGAGCTACAGCACGGACAAGAGGAGGATGGTGCCTTGAGCTAAGTGAGAAGGGGCAGGGTATGGAAAGAACCAGGCCAAGGCATAGTCCTCACTCCACACCTGACTGTGACACACACACGGTGAGGACAGATAGAGATGTGCAGATGCGGAGTACACAGAGGTTCTGCAGCATGCAAGGGACAGAGCTGACACATGGAATAGGCTCCTATGCGTGTGATGGGAGTGATATGGTATATTACTCCAGCATGTACAAACTCGAATGTCTCCAGGGCTGAAAGGATCCTATAAATAACTGAAGCTGCCCAGGCAGAAATTTTAGGGGAAATGAAGAAAGCCTTCATGGCCAGAAGGGACAATCTCAGTCTCAGCCATTTGTTATCTTGGAGGGACAGAGAGAAGCCAGAAGTTAATATTTTTACATAAAATGCTAGTTTGTCAATTCATACATCTGCTCTGTCTGCAAGTCATACAATCTATTCACCTGAGGAGACACAGGTTTGTAATCTCTGACTTGGACTTTATTTACTTACTTTTGTTTTCAGTGCTGGAGATTAAACCCAAGGACTTTCACGTGCTAGACAGGTGCTTAGCTTGAGTCACACCCCCAGCCCTTTTTTGTTTTTGTTTATTTTTTCAGATAGTATTTCACCTTTTTTCCCAGTGCCTGCCTTCAACTGTGACTTCTTACCTGTGTCTCCTGTGTAGCTGGGATGATGGGTGTGACCTACTACACCTAGACCTTGTATTTGTTAGTGAGACATGGTCTCACTAACTTTTCCAGGGCTGGCTTTGAACTAGCAGTCCTCCTACCTCCACCTCCTGAGTGGCTGGGAATTACAGGCATACACTTTCACGTCCAATAGGACATGACTTTATTGTAATGACATAATCTTCTCTGTGGCTTATTTGCCACACAGGAACCTTGCAGTGAGCTGCGAATCACAGAACTTGTCTCGGGCAGCTGCGACCTCAGAGCCAGCCCTGCAATGTTTAGCCTTTTCTGGTTTGGAGACCAGTCTGGGAGACTTATCTCACAGAGTTGTGCTGAATACAAAATGAGTTAACCAGGTGAGCACTCAGCTCTGCTCCCTTTGCTAGGTGGAGCCAGTGGATGGTAGTCCCCCATCTCCCTAAGGAGACCAGGTGCCGGGAGTTGTAGGCACCTGGAGAAAATCAAAGCTCTGCCCTCAGTCTCCTCTTGCTGGCAGAGCAGAAACAACACAGGTCTCCACCAAAACACACCTCCACTTCTTCCTACCTGACACCCCTAAATGAGGGTATGTTATGAATGTTAGACCCTCTACTCTTTATGTGGGAACAACACTCTCTACTTCAAAGGAAAGCCCCTTGTCTAGCCTGTCTTAAACATGTAGGTCACTTATTGTGGGTCTTATTCACCATTGGGTCAACGCTGTGTGGTCCATGTCACATGCTCCTTACTGTGCATTTGGATCAGGGAAGGGTTGTGGTTGCACTAGCATCATCCCCAGAACGCTGCCAGGAAATAAGTGCTCTTTCCAGCAAGTCCTGATTTCATGCTAGACTTGACAGTGAACATCTTGCCATCATTGGCAGAGAACATGCCATAAACAAAATGAATATCAAGAAAAGCAGAGGTAGGGCTGGAGGTATGCTTCAAGCCATAGAGTACCTGCCCAGCAAGTGAAAAGTCCTAAATTCAAGCCCCAATACCACCAGGAAAAAAAAAAAGGCAAGAGATATGGCAAGCCACAATCCTGAGATATAAATATGTGGTCACCTTGATGCAGCTGTGCCTGAAACTCATATGAGAGAATATGATCTTCACAATTTCAAAAGAACAATATACTCGACTTTGGGCGAAAGATAATTCTATTCAGATTTATATTACTTTAACCTAAAAGGAAATAAATCAGAAGAGTGAAAATCCCATGCTCAAAGGCCCAATTTCATTATCCTGTGTGCCCTGTGGACAGGAGATGGTGTATAAACTCACAGCTGGATTCATGTGTCTTGTACCAGGGTCTCTGCAGACTTATGGGGACGATGGCAGTGATATGAACAGTTCATCTTTAGAGCTCTGGGCATCAGATTCTGCACTTAGCAGTTTACAGCCATCACCTTGCTCATTTCTCCCATCAGCGTTAGGAGAAGCACCTCACAGGTGTGGCTTAGCCAGTGTCTGACAGTTAGCCTGTCTCCAGGCAAGTGGAGTCTGTGACCCAGAGCGCCCTCCTCATCACCCTCTCCAGAGCTGCTCTGACCCGATGTGTAAGGAATCACCTGGGAATTGTGGTGAAGCACAGATTCCAGTCCTGTGGGCCTGGCCTGCAACTCTGCATCTCCAGCCAGCTCCCAAGGGATGCTGGTGGCACCTGACTGCAGACCACACCTGAAATGGCCAGGACTAAGGCACTCACAGCCAGTTGAGCCCTATAAAATGGGAAGCCTGGTTGTTTTAAATTCACACAGGCAGAATCCAAATTAGAGATAGGGTTTTTCTGATTTTTTTTCCCCCCTTGCCCCTACTGGCTTTGGAGCATAAATCCTCCTGTCTCCACCACCTGAATGGCTGGGATTACAGACATCACCACCATGCCTGTCAAGGAATGAACATATTGACATATAACCTACTGAAGTGTATTACTAACATTGAGAGTAATACATCCTATCCTTTTTGTTTGTACTACAATGAAAAGAAACTGGCATGTGGACTTCTTCCCATTAAGTTGTTGAATTAAGTAAGTTCTTCAACTGAGACATTTTTGAGGGAAGGGGAGATTCAGAGCAGATAATGTGATTTGAAAATGTAGCTCCTATAAAAGCTAGACTATTCCATTTAAGATACCATCTATTCACCCCAATGGTCATAAATAGAAAATGTATATTAATAATACACATTTTACTTATGAACTCATAATTCATATTATTGCAGAGTGTGCAAAAAAGCAAATGTAATGTAATTGCTTGTGCCTATCCTAATATACACCCACTTTCAACCTGATATATTTAGACTATAAGGTGTGCTGACCAGCCAGCTATAAGATATATAGATTTTACTTTAAAAATTGCTATTTGTAGAACAAAAGCCAGGTGCACTTTTGGCTTAAGAAGTGTTTCCATTTCTGCCAAGCAAACCCCAAAATAAAACAGTTGCCAGAATCTGTTCTTTACCTCTCTCTTTCTTGTTTGTCTCTTGTATCCTCTGCAGTTTTGCGTCTCCATTAATGCCCAGTGTTATTTACACACAGCGGCGAATGTGAGTCAACATTTCTTTAGCTTTAAGGAAAAAGACACTAAAATGAACAGCAAGATGTTCATGCAGGAGCATGAAGAAAGTGTTCTCTGCCCTGGGTGGGGGCTTGTGCTCCTGCACAATGATTGACTGTGTGATGCACCTGTTAAATTCCAGTTCTGATAAGTAACTCCTACAGGTAGAGCACTTCTGCACCATCTATTACATTATATCACATCACTGGCATTACCAATGTTGGTTCATCATGATTGAACCAAATACCTACTTTGGTTTTGTTTCTTTTCTTCCATGTATCACTGTAGCCCCTCCATGAGAACCCATTGAACCATGAAACCCTTTCTACTACTGACTGTCAAATTCTAGGCTCAAAGGAGAATTCTTTCACATGCTGCAAAAATAAGGAGGTGCACAATTTCACCTGAATTGAGTAAGTAGTCCTTATTTTCTCATGGTTCTGATCTCAGGCTTGACTTCTTAGACTAACTCCACCATGAATGGCAATCTTCTTTGTCCTGGTTGGTCAACCTTGTTCTTCTGCCTCTGGTCTTTGGGAATGCAGATGACCTGCCTTCATTCACCTTGGCTGCTAGGGTCCCAGGTTGTTGCCCTCATCTGCAAGCTTGTCCTGCAATCACATTTAATTCTTCTACATGTGTAAGGATGGAGGAGAAGCCACAATGACACAGCCATCCCACAGAGATGTAACATAGAGATCCCCAGGAAGAAACCCACCACAAAGGAACAGACCTGTTGGACAAAACTGAGGGAGTGAGGAACCTGAACAAAAACCCTTTAAGTAAACCATTGAACATTGAACAGTGTCTGTAAATAGAGCACTGCAGTCTGTCCAAGATAGTACGCTGGACAGCTCCTGCGTTGGCATCCACTTACCACCTGTACAATCGCAAAAGAGAATTTATTTTGTGCCTGCCACCATCATGCACCTGACACATGATTCCAAGCCATCTGCAGGACTTCCCTACAGGGAAGAAAGGCACAAAGTTGCTGAGAAACTTGTAAAATGCACACAGTTCACAACCGGCAAAGGGATGATCGGAACTCAAGCAGAAGGATGATACTCAGGACCCAGATGCATAACTCCCCACTCCTTACCTGCCTCCCTTGGGTCCTGTTATCAAGAGAGGTTTAGCATGCATTAGGTTGTCACTTCCCTGCACTGTCAACTTTTCGAGGGGGACAATTCATTTTGACAGAGCTCTGGGCTGCCGTGTGCCCTAACAGTTGAGACAGAATGAAGGAGAAAGTCCTCACTGCTGAAGTCTGTATTCGTAATTGGGACTGACGGCGGAACTACCTACTCAGGCAACATGAGACTCCACACGCGCAGCCTGTTTGCCTGTCAAATGCAGTCTTAGATCTTTAATTGCTGGGGCTCATTGCACTTACACAAAATAAACAAGAGCAAAGAGGAACCCAGGGCCCTTTGTGAACCACCTGCCCTGTGGTGCGGTCACTTCTATGGTGCTCTCTCCTCCAGCTGAGCTTTTGAAATGAACAATCTTTTTTAATTTTAGCTGAAATATTCAGCACTGTCTTTCATCATATCAGCTGGAAGGAGTGACAGAATATTCAAAACTTGGCTTCGTGTCTTCACAAGGAGATTTTAAATGACTGACAGACTGGCTAATAATGATAAAAATAAAATGCCACCCTTTTCCTTTTCCATCACAGTAGAAAACTTGGACTCAGAAGCCTCTGTTGCATTTCATTGTTTTCTAGCCATTTTGTAGTCAGATACAGTGAGATGCCAGTCTACCTGGATTTATGAAGATGAGTCATGGACTCCCTAAGAAAGGAGATCAGTGTTTCAATCCTCAGTATTTTGGTTCTCTCTGATCTCACTTCTGCAAGGCAGCACCATTCTGGTGGGGTAACAGACATCAATGGTCACTGCGTAACCACACTGAAATTCCAAAGTACTTTCAAGTGTGCATATGTTGGGTAGAGAATGAATTATAAAGAAAAAAGAAAGTTGGGATTTCCGTGTTGTCATCCAGCCATGTCACCTGCTAATAGTGAAGCTCTTTTTCTGGCAATTTCCAAATGATTGCCTGACCCCTCCAAAATCTAACGCAGGTATTTCATTTTACATTCCTTGAAAGGCACAAGTAGCTCTTATAGAGACATAGAAATATGACCCATGATAGATAACGCAGCTGATCAAATCAAAACTTATGAGTCATATCGATAAGGACCTGATCTCAAACTACAGAGCAAATACACAGCTGATAGACAACCCAGTTGATAGATTAATTCTTCATTATTAGAGTTGAAGAAGAAAGGATTATTTTCTTACCTGAACGGGTGTCCCTTTCTCATCACTCTTTGAAATGCAAATGTACCGAGATTCCCTAAGTATTCATTTAATAAAACATTCCCAGATGGATACTGGATCATGACAGAGATCATAGGAATACTAAATATGGTTAAAGACCAAGGGATCATGGAGATTCTAAGGTGCTCATTCAAATATGCTGGTTCTAGGACCAGTCTGGTCTATCATGGATCAGAAATTGGTCTGGACACTCCACTTGAAGTTGGTATCCAAGATCATTCTAAGGCAAGTCCAAGGACTATAATCTAAAAATCACTACCGCCCACCTCATTTTTTACCCATTGAGTAACTCAAAACTATCTGTCATGATCCTAAACCAGAAGGAAGATGAAATGATGGTTCCTGCATAACAGAAAGTCATTCAACCACCTAGGGACTCATGTGGTGGTAGAGTGACTTCCAAAGTGAGCACATAAGACCCACATCACATCCATGGTCAAATCTCAGGGATTTGCTTAGGAGGAACCCTGCTGGTAGCAACATGAAGTTCCCTAAGCATTTCAGATGGACAGTATCTTCACTGGCATTTTAATGCATTAATCTTCCTTAAGCAACAACAGAATAAGTAGTTGATCTTAGTAGTTAGGGCCCTGTTGTACAAATGACCCACAATTTGAAAGGACAATCTCAATAGGCATCCTGACTTGCCAGAGTCAAGACAGATGGACTGACGAAGGACCACTGGTGAGCTCCAGATTGAATTGTCCTTCTCTCACTTACTTTAGAGCTGGCTCTTAGCTAAAGAAAAGAATTTCCCTCTGAGGTAAATTCAACTATGATATATTGTAAGAACTTTTGTAAATGTCACAATGTACTCCCAGTACAACAATAATAGGATGACGAAAAATTAAAAATAAATAAATACAAAAGCATTTCCCTCCTGCTCTTTTCTCATGTTGGTTGTGAAGAGCTGGGGGAGGGAGGAGACAGATAGAACAACCATGGGATATGCTAGGTTTTGTTTTGCTTGACATACATAATAGAAATCTCTGAGGCTAGACATGCAAATCATGCAACTCCATGGTAGGAACTATAATTTTAAAATTAAGCTCTTTTGGTTCTGTATACAATCTTAACATAAAACAACTTCATTCAATTGCTAAAAATTCCTAAATTAGTTACTATTGTCTTCTACTTTTGATCTAATAGATTTCTCTTTGGTCAAAAAACTTCTTTGTACAAATTTGCTTGCTCTTTCAAAAACAATGAGAAATTCTTTGGTGGTAGGTTATGTTTTAATCTTAAAAACATAGAGGAAAATAATTAAATTATCCATCTGTTTTCTAAAAGGAATGGAATGGGTCCAATACAACTCTTAAAAATTCTCTTCCTTCTGCTTCAGGGTGTACTCAGAGAAAGGATAGATGGTGGAGGAGCCAGTATTCCTTTGAGTTTGACAAAAACAATCTCATCAAGTGTGAAAAATTTACCACCTTTATTCTTTCTGAAATAGCTAAGTCTGATTTTCTAGGCACTACAAAATGCCTAGTCTATCACATTTGTTTCAAACTACATATTACATCCTTTAACATACCTAACAGTAACTTTCAGGGGAGCACGTGTTTATAAATGAGCATGGTTGCAGAGCCTGGCAGCCCCTGTCCCCCCAAACTTCTAACTACGCTCATCAATTACTCTTACCGGTGGAATGTGATGGCAGTGTTTACCCACCATCCTTCCTGAGTTATTCAGCTCGATCCTGTGCTCATTAAAAGCATCTCTATTTATTTGCCGTGTGTTACAGTCCTTAACTTTGGCACAACACGCCAAAAGAAAGCCCATTTTACTTTTCCCTGTGGTGTTAATTGGTAGAGCATGCTGCCTGCCTCTTCATTAATTATGTCAATGTGTATGAAACTTCCATTTACATGGGGGTGAATTAACAAGGCTTCTCCGAGCAGTGCTGACAAAAAGCCAGCCTGACTGCCTGCAATGAGGGGGATAATGAAGACTGCTGGCCACCAAGGCCATGTTCATTTGCAAGAGCTCACTTTGTGTGGCCCCGAGTCCCTTCTCACCTCTGCTTTTCTTGTGGCCTGCCAGCATGTAACAAGGGGTTTTGTGAAACCAGCAATACCCTCTCTGTGAGGACAGCCCATGTGCTGCCTGAACCCTAGACTGGGCTCAGTGTCCTCAGTACACAGGACAGGTGAAGGGTGGAGCAGTGGCCAGGTGCAAGCCTGTCACAATGCAGTGATGTCTTCCAATGCATCAGGATAGTCTCCTGATTGCAATGCTGCATAGGAGGAGGAAAAGTAAAAGATGATCCCTGTTGAAAATCTCCTTTTGATCACACTGAGATGACTTGCCAAAGTCTCACACCTGGAGAGAAACAAAGGGAAAACACACACACATGCACACTCGTGCACACACAGCATAACCCTAAAACCTTAAGTCAAACCACACCTTTTGATCAATAAAATCATGCAAATTTTATAGGCTAAGGGTACAGCTCAGTGGTAGAATGTTTGCCTAATTATCTATCTAACTATCTATCATCTATGTATCTATCTATTACATATGTATGTATCTAGCCATCTAATCACTTAAAATATTTTTCCTTCTTCTCTGCTCAGTCACTGTGAAGGCTGGTACAAGAGTGACACCTAGCACTGTCACTGTCTCCTCCCTCCAGCACACTTGCTCATGCATGAGATCTCCTTGGCTGGGCTTCCATCTCTTACTCTTTCATGGTCTCCATCTTCATCCCTCTGGACATCTCTGTCTGTGTCTCACAGGACTCATATTGAAGGAGGTGGGGAAAAGGAAATGCATGCTGACAAGTACCTCATTCCTATGAGAGCAATTTTTAAATTGTGACCACTATTCACATCTTTTAAAGGGAAAAGAGTGAATTGCAGGGAATTTAGCCAGATTTAGAAGAAAAGGAAAACACAAGGTTTAGGCCTGCTTCCCAATACCCTGGAGAAAGAATTACAGGGCTATAAAGACTTGGCAATGTGGTAAAGTCTGGCCTTTGAAGGAAACCAGTCTTACATCAGTACATACTCCCACAAAGAACATATGTACACATATACAAGCACACACAACAAACTCTATGTGCTCTATGTGCACATACACACTAACATATGTGCACACACAAGCATACACAAATACACAAACATACACAAACATACATGTACATACAAGCAGACATTCTCTCACAGACAAAATATGAATGCACAAATATAATTGCAAATGTGTGCACACACAGCCTCAAACACACAGCAGAGATTAAAACTGTAGCTTCTTCTCACATGAGAACCCACGATCTGAAGACCTAGACTCTGAGGAAGTTCTTTCTGGTCTCCTTGCAGCCTTTTCTGCTGTGCATAAAGACTTATTGCAAAGGAAAGCAGACAGAAGCTAGCTGCCAAACAGACCTTCCTGTGTTTGGGCAATGTTAATGTCCATATCGGAATTTTTCATTTTATGCCACTACTTGACTACGGTCTCAAAATCAACTGTCTTATGTCCCTCTTCTGGCTTTTCTGAGGGATAAGTTACATCTGGAATGAGGAGTCAAGAGGTAAGCTGACCACACTCACACCACCAGGGACATAGATTCCACAGAATGAGGGATTGATTCCAGTCCAAAATCCTGCTGTTTTTTTCTTAGCAATGTGCATTTGAGTTTGTAACTGAGTTCTGTAGGCAGTCTCCTCACAGATAAATTGAGAAAGTAATGACCACGTTACAGAATCATTGGAAAAAAACCAAATAAATGACAAATACATTGTAAAGATTGAATACATATTTATGACAAAATAGTAACTGCCAACAACTGCTGTTCTAAGGACTTTGTCCCAACAAAAGGACTCATAAAAAACAGCTTGGTGTGTGGAGTGAACACACATCATGAGTGAACTCTTCACTCATACCGTTGCTCTTGACATTTACAAAGACCCATGATGTGACAGTGCTACCATTCTCATTTTATAGAGGAGTTTGCTGAGTAGAGAGGTGGGTGGAATTCTTGCTGGTAACAAACAGGACAAGTGGACTTACTGATGCTCTTAACCAACACCTAGATCACAGTCACAGTAGCCAGGAAGTACAAGCCACCTTTTGCCCACCAACTGGTGAATCCATTAGAGTAGCATGGTGCATCCACACAACAGCATTTTTCCTGGCAATGCCTACTGCAATATGGACCACATTACACTCAGTTAAAGAAGCTAGACACAAAGGGGCAAATACTGTATGATTTCATCTGTGCAAAATATTCACAACTGGCAAATTCAGAGAGAAGTAGATTCATGGTTGCCCAAAGATGGGGTGGGGGAGGTAGATGTATAAATTCTATCCAACCACAGCTCTTATCAGGGTGATGAAAATACTCTATATTTTTTTCTTTTAGAGCATTGTGATTGTAAATTAAATTTAGAACATTTGATTGTGGCAATGTCTGCACAACTGTAAATATAATTTAAAAATTTCATTGTATACTTAAAATGAGGGACTTTTAAGATCCAACATCATTTCATGATAAAAGCTCTAAGAAAACTAGGAATAGAAGGAAAGTTCCTCAACATTATAAAAGCTATATATGACAAACCTATGGCATATAACTTCTATTTCAGTAAGGCTCCTTAAAAAAAAAAAAACAAACAGAATTCCTCTCACTGTAATATAAGTTACCAAGACCAGCCCATTAATAACCTCATATACACAGTCATAAAATACAAAGCATGTTGACTGCTTTGTTTTACAGAGACAGTGTTGAGGCAGAGAAGGAAGCAATGAAGAGAAATTGGGTTGGAGAAGAGAACAGATCAGTGGTACACAGTGGGCTGTGGGAAGGGTTCTATGCTTTACTTTCCGGGCTCAGAGAAGTCACTGCAGAGTTCTAAGTAGAACAGAGGTGTGAACAGAGCTCTCTGGCTGTGGGGTGATGGAATACAAGTTGTGGAGGTTGGGGCTGACCACGCAGAGGTCAGGGAAATATCCTTCAGAGAGAAAGATGAGATTTGGGCCAAAGAGGTGGTAGAGGTCGAGGGAAGGAAAGATGTGAGAGGTGTGGTGGCGCATGGTGATCAATTGCGTGGTCAGAGTAACCAGGCTGCACAAGAGGGAGGAAGTGAGGAGCACACTGAGGTAAAGATCTTGAACCATCAGGTCATTTCATTTGCTGAAAGAGTCAACTGTAGGGAAACATAGATGCTGGATAAGATCATTGGATCTTCAAAAAGTTACTCCTCCACCTGTACACTTAAGATATAAAATTTCACTCACCCTTTGGAGAAGAAAAAGTAAGAGCAATTATTAGGGAAGACAGACCATTGGTTGAATTAAAGAAGGAACTATACCTGCTTCATTAGAACTATAACTTATCCCTTCTTTAGACTCATGGTCAGGAAACAAGGAAACTAGGTGGCAGCAAAAAAGAAGCCAAAAAAGCAAATTCCCCATTGCAAGTTCACAAGCCTCCAGAAAGGATCAGGTTCCAAGCAAAAGAGGAATGTCAAATTCCTTCCCACTTGCTTTTGTCAGGAGGGTAGAGATGAATCCTGAACTCTATGATGCAAACTCGGAATATTTTACCTTCTTAACAATTTCCATTTCAGAGTAGCTGCATGCCTGCTGGCTAGCAAAGCCCTCTAGCTGTCTTTGACTTATTTCCCGATTTTTAGGCAAGAGATTTTTCAACCCTCATCCATCAGGGAAGTCTTAAGATGAATTGGTGTTAGCTTTAAATGGATTGGAGTTGGTTTATGGCTCTATCCTTTATACATGGTGCCAAATCAGGCATGTTCACTGACCTCCTGAACTTCAGCTCCCCTTTGTACACAATGGGACAAGGCCAGAATGGTTAGGATAATGAGAAGACACAACCCACAAAAGAGCCCATTTTAGAACCCAGCAAATGGCAGGCTCTACATTAAAGGTGGGAACTGGATGTTGGTGGCTCCTGCCTGTAATTCTAGCTGTTTCAGAGGCTGAGATCTGGAGGATCATGGTTTCAGATCAGCCCAGGCAATGAGTTTGTGAAACCTCACCTCAACCAAGAGCTAGGCACCCTGGTGCATGCCTATCATCTAAGCTACTTGAGAGACTGAGATCAGGAGGATCAAATTTCCACACTGGCCTGTGCACAAAGGGAGACCCTAGCTCCAAATAATCAGAGCCAAAAAGGCCAGAGGGCATGGCTCAGTTGGTGGAATGTCTGCCTTGCAAGTGTAAAACTCTGAATTCAAAGCACAGAACTACAAAAGAGAAAGGAGGAGGAGGGAGGGGGAAGAGGAGGAGGGGGAAAAGGAAGAGGAGGAGGGGGAAAAGGAAGAGGAGGAGGGGGAAAAGGAAGAGGAGGAGGAATTGTTACAGCGTCCTCCAAGGCAAGGATTTTCTGCCATTTTGGTTTGGTTGTTGCAATGAGAGGACCCTTTGAGCATCAGGAAAAGCCACATCCAAACATCCAATGCATGCATAAAACTCTGAAGAGACCTTTTGAAGTCTAATGCAGGAATCACATCTTGAGAATGGTTAGTGTCAGACAGGTTTTCTTTTTCTAGTTTTGCTGTACTAGGGATTGAACTCAGGATCTGGGGCTTGCTACACATACAGTCTACCACTTGCGCCATGTCCCCAATCCTTTTGGGTTTTAGTTTGTATTTTTAAACACCCTCTTGTGCTAACTTTGCCAGGGCCTGCCTCATATAATGATTCTCCCTCCGGTTCCCTGTAGCCTGGATTGAAGATGTGCACCCCACTATGCCCTGGCTTCCAGGTGCAACCTTGGCTGTCCTTTACTTGGGAAACTTAACAAATTACTGATATTCAAGCCCCACCTTCCTAATATTGTCTTTAGTTGTTCTGGGGTTGGACTCAGGCAACTTTTTTTTTTTTTTTTGCAGTACTAGGGCTTGAACTCAGGGCCTTCACCTTGAGACACTCTTCCATCCCAATTTTTTGTGATAGGGTTTTTTGAGATAGGGCCTCACAAACTATTTGCCCAGGCTGGTTTCGAACTGTGATCCTCCTGATCTTTGCCTCCTGAGTAGCTAGGATGACAGGTGTGAGCCACTGGTGCCTGGAGGCAGCATTATTTTTTAGATATCCCAGATGATTCTATCCATCAGTCAGAGTGATGAACCACTGGAAAGGAAAGGAACTGATATCTCATTAAGAGCTTCATGCTTGGCACCTGGATGACTTGTAACCAACATCCACTCTTAACACCCTGTGCAGTGAAATCTTGGGAAGTCACTTGACTCTGTGGTTCCCATTGATTCATGTCCAACTGTAAAGGCTGGAGCAGGCACATCAAAGCTCATTTTATAGGATTATTGGGATGATCAAATGAAGGGTTCCATGTAATCATTCTCAAAGGATAAATGGCATAGTAATCACTCAGAGATAAGACACACAGAACCAGCATTGCTTTCATTACCATTAATTCTCACACTACCACAATCATCTTAACATCTCTCCCTTAATCCTCATTACCCATGCTCAAATATCGAGGTTGGGTTTCCTCTGCCTTCTGCTCTTTAACCAACTGGTGGCAATGCCCCCGGTTAGAGTCCTCAGCCTTGAAGATGCCAAGACTCAGCTTTGCTTGAAAAAATGTCAGTTCCCAGGCCCCACCGTCATGACTGTAGTTCCATGGAACTGGAGTGCATCCTGACAACTTCACATCTTAGGCATCCTGGCAATGCTGAGAAGCTCTCCTCTAAGGTGTACCCCCATTTTGGATTTCTGTCCACTTTAAGTGTACCCATTTTATTTCAAATAGCAAGTGGGCTCCTGAAATAAATTGCTCCTCAGTCATTAGGCAAGAGAGGCATTGAGGCTAAAGCCAAGCAAATACTTTGCTAGCACGGAGGATGTGGAGTAGAGAAGAACCACTCCAGTATTGGGGACAAAAGTAAAGCTATCATGCATAAAGATGGCCACCATGATGGTGAAATCCCGCAGCTTGTGCTTCTTGTCCCCTGGTTTCTTTTCCTTGACCCTGAATGACACACGCCACTCCATTTGTCCCAAGCATCCCTTCTGGACCTGCTACCCACACAGGTTAATCACACTGGCTATCTTTGGATGCATAATTCTCATCTGACTGTTAAACATCAGCACAGTGTCACTCCACCAACTTGTCTGGAGCTTTCCAGAAACAGCGACTCAGCCAGGCTAGGCAGGTTATTTGGGGTGGTTTGATGGGGGTGAGAAGGGGTGGGTAGGAGGAAGGAGGGGTGAGAGGGAAAGGCAATTTATGGCGCCTGTGGGTAGCTGGCTTCCCCCCACTGGCACTTTCTAATTTTACTTTGCTTGCATTTATATTAGGAAATGCTGAAACTTCTTCGTGCTAAGGGCGGGGGATGAACCAAGGAAGATGTGAAGGCTCATTGCAACACAGACAGCCCCTCTGAGGCTTCCCCGCCTAGCTTCTGCCCACTTGGCAGAGAAGCTTAAAGAAAAGGCACCTGTGACCCCCAGCAAAGGAATGGAACAGCTTAGGGTCTTGCTCATTTTCCCCTGGAAATGGGAAGACTGGCCTTGCTTAGCAAGCATGACTCTAGATCCCATTGATACTCTCACACAAGGTCCAAAGGTTACTCTTTGCACAGAAAATACTCCTTGGAAGTCTTAATGTTTCCTGTGTCTTTAATAATGGAGACACGCAGCCCAGATTGTCTATCCCCATGCCAGCTACTGGTGGCCATACAGTATATGGACATATGGTATATCTGGAAGCCATGCAGACCTGTTTTTATTTTAATGTATAAAAGGAATACAACAATGTGTCTTGATATACTTAATATATACATATGCACAGTGAAGAGATTACAAAGTCAAATGAAGTCACATAGACATTTTCTTATATAACACCCTTTCTCTCTTTGCTTTTTGCTTTGGTCTTTTTGTGGAAATAGTATCTAAAAATCCACTCTCTTGGCAAATTACAGTATACTATACAATATTAATGTTTTTCACTGTACTAGGGTACTAGAGTTTGAACTCAGGGCTTTGTGCTTACTAGGCAGGGACTCTACCACTAGAGCCATGCCTCCAGTCCTTTTTGCTGCGATTATTTTTTCAAATAGGGTCTTGTGCTTAGGCATAAGCTGGCTTGGACTGTGATCCTCCTATTTATTCTTCCTATGTGACCAGGCACACAACACACCCAGCTTTTTATTGGTTGAGATGAGATCTCATGAACATTTTGCCCGGGTTGGTGTTAAACAGTGATCCTCCTGACCTTCGCCTCCCAGGTAGCATGGATTATAGGAGTGAGCCACTGTGCCTGGTGGTAAAATATTATTAATTGTAGTCCTCATGTGTTTCAGACCTCTAGATGCAGACTTAATTTTGAACCCTGTGGGAGCCCGAGCAGAATTGTTGAAGCTCCTGAACCTCCTTATGTATACAGCAGAGAATAAGAATTGAGCTAAAAATTCTGGAAATCAGAAAAGACATGTAATAATCTTAGCTGCAAGCCTGACGCCTAGTAAGTGCAAAACTAAATAGTAGCAATTATCTCTTTATTGGCATCATTATGATGATCAGTTTCTGGGGTGCTAAAGCCAACCTGGTTAGGTTCATTTGAGTGTAGCTGTGAAGGTATTTTGTACTGTGATTCACACCCACATTCAATTGTCTCCAAGTAAAGGAGTCTATCTTGGGAAAATTTGATGGGCCTGATCTAATCAGTGTCAGGCAGTAGGGTCAGAATTAAGGCTTCCCTGAGAAAGAAGGTTGTGGTCCATAGGGTAAAGTGTGAGCTTCTACCCAAGAGCTGCCAGTGTGCTGTTCCTGATGGCCTGGCCCATGGATTTCAGACTTGTTCAGCCAGCCCCACAATTATGGAAGCCACTCCTTGCAGTAAATTTCTGAATTTATAAGAATATCCCATTGCATTTGTTTCTTGGGTGAAACTCTGACTGACATAATCATTATCATGATTAGCACCACCATCACTACTACTGAATACACACAATTGTGTGGTATGTATGCAAGCCATGCACACTTGCAAAGACTCACACCATGAAGGATTTTCTTGTCCTTGGCACTCTTTCCAGAGCTGTGCCACCCCTGGCTTGAACTTTTAGAGGCACGGGAAGAAGTAAGCACCTGTGGATGAATGCGACTTAACAGTTTTCACTTTGTCTGTCTGCCACCAACTATGTACCATGTGCATTTGTGATCCAGCATTTTCTTTTCTTTCTTGCTGGGCAAGCACGCTATCACTTGAGGCACACCCCCAGCCTTTTGACTTTTAGTTTGATTTCAGATAGGGTATCATGCTTGGATATAATGCCCCTACCTCCATCTCCTGAGTAGCTGGGATTAAAAGTGGTGGCTTACACCTTAATCATCTCTTTGAAGGCTTTCCTCTTCACCTATAGTCACATTGTGAAGTGCTTGGTTAGGACTTCATACAAATTTTTAAAGGACACAATTCAGTCCATAACAGATGGTGGGATAATTGGTCAGTTTCATACCTTATACTCAGGAAGATCCCTGTCTTCATAAGTTTACCCCTAGGGAAGGGTAGACAGCAAGCTCTAAGTTTTCCTGTAGTCACAAAGATCTCTATTGCTTATCCACAGCAGGACTAATGATGTCCAAAGTTCTAGGTTTCTGAATGGTGGCATATCTCAAGTTCCATAGGTGATGCATAAAATGGATTCTACTTACAAGAGGTCCCCACAAAGGTAAAGACTGAGCAAAGGGAGCAGAGGATGAGCTCTTTGGCATTGGGTCTCACTGTAATAGTTTGTCCCCTTTCCATGTCCCTTGAGTAAAGGTGACAGATGGTGGCTACTACCCTCCAACAATGCAGGTTCTAGCACAAAGCCACCGGCACTGGATCCAATAGGAATATTCACCCTGGTTGGAACAACTCCATGCTACAGTGGAGGTAGCTATTCCATTACAGGGTTCTGTTAAACAAAAAACAAACAAACAAACATATATATAGAGAGAGAGAGCCTTTCTTCCCCTCATCCACCTCCAGCTTGGTGAGACTGTTGTTAACACTTGGCACTGTTTTTTCTGTAAGACATACAGTAAGAGCTTAGTACCTTTTAGTGTTATCACAAGAACTCATCTGGCCACCAGAAAGAATGGTGGGTTCCATTGCCATTGCTTTACATTTTGCAGCAAGATCAGTAATTAATTTAACCATTCCATCTATCAAGCAATATTCATTGGATCATCTATTTAAAGCACCAGGCACACTATTAGGGGAAAGTTTGGAGTATGTTTAATTTGGATTTTTTCTTTACATTTAGTGATTATTTCTGAGCTTTTTCTTTCTTTTTTTAAATTATTGTCTTTAATTATTGTTGTGACATTTACAAAATTTCTTACAATATATCAAATATATCATACTTGAATTCACCACCTCCATCATTCTCCTCTATTACCCCTTCCCCCATTCCTGGAATAATTTCAACAGGTCTCATTTTTCCGTTTATATACCGCACACAGTGTTTGCACCATATTCAGCCTCCTACACCCTTTCCCTACATCCTTCTCTCTCCTCCTGGTACTAACCCCCCCCCCCCAGAAAGGAGCTGTTCTGCATTCCTGTTCTTAATTTGGATTTGATAAAGTTTTTGTTTGGGCTATTTTATGTTGTCAAGGTCTTCCCTCCACCATTCATGTGAACCTAAGGGAGAGAGGAATGAAGAGTCTTGGAAAAGACAGTGAGAAGCATGTTCTGCCTAGGCAAAAACATGCACAGCTAATCAACCTGGTGTTGGCAGAATGAAGGGCCCAAGTGAGACCAGGGGGACCACCATAAAGCCTGGTTGACGAGAGAATATACATGGAAATGGGCAGCTATGTACGACTCAGAGGTAATGAAGATGCTATAAAAGAAAATACAATGTACACCTCTTGCTGATCAGGTAAGAAATGCCATGAAGATGGATGGGGTTATTTGAAGACTCAGCTACCAGCTCTACAAAAGCACTTGCACATCTGTATGGTATTTCCATAAAGCCCTTGAAGTTGCCAGGATGAAACATGAGATTACGATGAGCTGCAAAGGGCTAAATTGACTGCAAAAGGCCACGAATCCCTATACACTGTAAGAGGCACGTACATATAGAAGAGAAACAAGGCTACGGCAGGAGGAAGAAATCAGATAGCATTTCAAGTTAAGATGATTTCTCTAGCTCCTCCATTTTTTTCTGATTAGAAGACTATTGTTGAATTGTTTATAAATCCAACAGGGAATACACAAAGAATTCCCTGTGTTTTAGAACACATTTCTGTACTGAAATGTCCCCTTTCAAATTCTTCCATGGCATACTTCTCCTTGGTTGGGGACTGGGAATTTGGTTGAGGGAACCTCATAGTAAATGTTGTGGGCATGTGTTTGTCACTTTGTAAATCCTCACTCTGCACTTGACAGGAATCCAAGATCACTTTTTAAGGCTAATCTAGCTGAGGGATAAGATAGCATTCTTAGCACTTCAACTGGAGCACATATGATAGGCAATAAAATAAGCCTTAGCCATCATGATTGGCAGAGAGCTATGGTGTTATAGGCAACTCACCTTGGGGAGCTTTCCAGTATCTTTCTTACAAAAAAAAAATAACTGAAAGTACATATCATAATTGGTAAAAATGCATGGAGTATCTTTGTAAGGCACATTTGGTGACACACCGACAAACACATTAACAGCATCCAACCTCAGAACTCCTACTTACTTCTCATCCTTAGCAGATCCTTGCCATGAAAGTACCAAACACTAAGATGTTATTCTTTTTAGTAAATCCATTTTATCTGCAAGGTTTCCCTAGAACAATAATCAGTCTCTCCCTACCCACAGGCTCTGATGATGAGAATTACTCAGCATAGGTGATTATTTTTCTAAATTTTTCTACAAGCTAGGCAATTAACTCAATCTGGTATTGAGTTCTTCATGCTAGGTTAGCAAAGTAAGACATTCCATTCTCATCTGGGTGGCAAACCAGACCTCTGTTTCCCAATCATTGGTTCTGAACTCCTCATGCTATTGGGAAAATCACACAAGGAAGCCAGGTGGTCCCACATATCCCAGCCCCCATGCTGAGGCAGGGCACTGATGGCCAATGGGTAAACAGAAGGAAATTTGCTTTCAGTAATCATGACCTAGATTTCTCTCCATGGTGAGGTACCAACTCACTTCCTGGAGATAAATGTTATGGTCTCTGTGCTCATCTTTGTCATTTAAAAAGACTCAGGGGTTCCTGATCTTCCTTTGCCTTCTACTCTCCAACAAAGACTGTAGGCTGAACAAGCAGGTAATGCTGATCCTATTAAAGAACATGACACGAAAGCATGAGAATCCAGTTTTCAAGTTCCATCTCATGCCATCAAGCACAGGAGGCAGAACAGAAATCTGGTGGATGGGAGCCTGCTACTGAAGCACCTAAGCAAGGAAGGACAGGAATGAACTTTCCATATCTCTTTCCATACATTTTTCACTCATTTGGAATTTTCCCAAATATTCATGTAGCCAAGACTCATCACTTTCATTATATTCTCCATCACTCACCCTCTATCTTAACAACAGTGAAGGGGGCTGGGTGGGGAAACAAGCAGAAAGAAGGAAAAGGGGGGACTAAATATTTCACATGTGGTTACTACTTCATAGCCCTCCACCTCCCCTCCTTCTCCCCCTGCCATCCACACACACACACACACACACACACACACAAAGAGAGAGAGAGAGAGACAGAGAGAGAGAGAGAGAGAGAGAGAGAGAGAACAGACAGTGCAGGATAAAGTGAAAATCACATTAGTCTTCTGAAGAAGAGAAAAGAGGAAAAGAGAAGAAAGTTTCTGGTGGGCAGCCCCAGAGTACACGGGCACAGCAAGATGGGGTATCTGAAATAGTCAAGCACATGGAATGTCAGAGAAGAATGTTGGCTAACAGGGCAGGCAGAAGGGGAAACAGAGAATTACCAATCCACAGCTATGCAAGATGAACAAGTTCTAGATATCTAGTCTATAACACTGTACCTATAGTTAGCAACGCTATATTGTACACTTAAAAATTTAAGAGAACAGATTTCATGTTAGGTGTTCTTACCATAATAAAATAAAATGGAGAGGCAGACAGCAAATATGAAAAGGAGCATTGTTCTCTGCTGAGCAGGCAGAAGGTTAGGCCTTTGTAACGCTCAGTGCCATGTCACTTCCTAGCTGACAGAGACCTGCATGATATCCATACTTCACAGGGCAGCAGAAGCTAGGATGCACACTGCCTGTCCCCACCCTGTGTCTCTCTCTGCCATCCACATTGCCCCTCATTCATGCTAATGCCCCTTGTCTCCTTGATCACACTAACCTCCAATGTTTCAGGGCTTTGTATTTTTGTCCTTCTACTGAGAACACTCCTTACTCTGGTATACACATAAGGACACATTCTCACCTTCCAATTTCAACAGCAAATCATTCATCATTTGTGAAAATCATCATGATAACTTCAGACTTTATTCATTGCTGGTTTGAGGGGTAGTATTTTTGGTTCTCCATCACAAAGTTTACAACTTGGGAAACTTCAAGGTGGCAGGAATGAGAATGTCTTGTTTGCTGGTACATTTGTACCACATACATGTTGCTTGAATGACATGAATGACTTACTAAATGTGAACTGTGAGGGAGAGGAGAGAGGATAGGGAAGGGGAGGGAAGGGAAGGAAGGAAGAGGAGGAGAGAAGGGGCAAGGAGAAGGAAGAAAGGAGAAGAGGAGACAAAGGGGTTAAGAGAAGAGTGAAGACAGGAGAAGAGGGACAAGAAGGGGAGAAGATGCAGGATAAAGAGGAGACTGGAGAGAGAAGGAGACAGGTGGAGGAGGAATGAAGGAGGAAAGGGAAGAAAAGCCTGGATAGGGGAAGGGAACGATGAAGAAGGGGGTGTGAGGGGTAAAGGAAGGATAGCAGTCCAAATATAAGAGAAAAATACCAATGAACAATCCTGATATCTGAGAAGACTGGGTAATGTTGGAAAAATTTTCTAATCATATTAATTTTAAAGTATTTGCAGTACTGTGGTCTCTCTATCACCTCTAAGCTCAACACTAAACTCTGCTACACACAAATGCCTTGGGTGAGATTGCGTGTTTGGGGTGGGTGGCCTAAGAAGGAGGCAAGAGATTAGAGGTGGGGGGACACAGTTCACTGAAGATGGAAATTTGGCATGAGTGGTAGCTCCAAGAATGGACATGATTCTACAGGTAGATACAGATGACCTGGCAGGACCTGGGCTTCCCACTACCCACAGCCTAAGGCTCAGCCAGTATAAATATAGAATACTGGGAAAGTTAGGGGCACCTTGGCTGTAGAACTAAATGTTAGCTAAAGATTGTGACAATCTTAAAATATAACGTGAGTGATGTTTGAGAACACAGCACAGCTTGTACAGCCCTATGTAAAACAGATGCAAATCATATGTAAATGTGCACGTGTCCTCTTTGGCTGGCTCTGACTTTAGCCCCTTCTGAGGATGACAGATATGGACATACTTGGATTTCTAGTTAATTCAGTGGACGGTGAAGGACAAGGCTGCCTTAATTGCATTACAAGAAACTTGAGAAAGAGCCCCAAAGTTGGTGTTTGCAAAAGAAGATAGGGAGCCAGGTGATACCATTTGTCAACAAGATGCTGGACTGACCTTAGAGCTGAAGGGACCTACTTCTGAGTTATGCAGCCATCACCAGGATTCATTTCTAGAACTTTCTTCATCTTATAAAATGGAAACTCTATACCCATCAAACAATAAGACTCTATAATTTCCTCTCCCTGAGCTCTAGTAGCCACCATTCTCTTGATCTCTAAGATTTTGATGACACTAAGAACTGTATAAGTGAAACATACGGTATTTGTCTTTTTGAGACTGGCATATTTCACTCAAAGCAATGTCCTCAGTGTCCACCCATTATATAACATGTCCTCATTTCCTTCCTTTCCAAGGTTACATAATATTCCATTATGTGTGTGTACGATGCATCTGTGCATAGTGCAATATATTGTATTTTCCTTATTTACTCATTATCATAGGTACTTGTTATAAACAGTGCTGTTGTGAACATGGGTGTACAAGTAATTTCTTGACAATACTTTCAATTCTTCTGAATAGATACTCAGAAGTAGAGTTGCTGGGTCATGGAGCAATTTTGTTTTTAATTATTTGAGGACTGGTCATACTATTTTCCATAGCAGCTGTACCATCGTACATTTCTACCAACAGTGCACCAGTGTTTAAATTTCCCCACATCACTGCTAACACTATTTTCGGTTTTATTTTTTTTTTAATTATAGCAATCCTACTGTTTGGAAAATGGTATCTCATTGTAATTTTGATTTGAATTTCCCTAATGAGTGATTTTGAATATCTTTGAGTATCTTTTCATGTGCTTATTGGACACCTGTTTATCTTCTTTGGAAATAGGCCTGTTCAAGTCCTTTAAACATTCTTAAAATCATTTTATTTCATTTTGTGGCTATTACTATTGAGTTGCTCTTACTGGTTTTTGCATATGGTGCAGTGGCCGTAGTGGGGAGACTGTGAAGGAGTCTTTGAAAAGCAATGCTTATGCCAGGCTCAGGGGCCTAAAGACTGTTGAGGGTTCAGTTGGCTTCCTGAACTTCTATCAGTTCTGTTAGTCTTACCTTCAAAATAATTCCTCGCATCTCTCCACTACTACCTTGGTCTAAACCACAGTCTATTTCTCCTGGATGTCTACAGTCACTGCCTACGTTATCTTCCTGACTCCAAGCTTGACACGCCCATTCTCTACCCAAATTAAGGATCTCCTGCCTCACCCAGAACAGAACCCTCATTTCTCCCACAGTCCAAGAATACTAAAACTGATTTTTTCCGTTTCTGATATCATCTGGTGACATCTCCATGTACCCTCCCACCCTCTGGCCATTCTGTTTTCTGAGGTTTCCCAGCGGTGCCATATTGGTTACTCTGGCATCTAATTGTGTCCCTTCACGTAGGGACACTCCTAACAGAGCTGCACATGTGTGACCCCATCCTGCCATCAGACCTCAGGGAGGTCTTTCCCTTCCCATCCTACCTTCCTGCTCCCTCTCTTGCATATTTCAGTTCTGTTGCCTGAAGAACATTTTGTGCTTTCTGAAAATTATTTCATATTTGTACTGGTCGAGCATCCTAATCTGAAAATCCAAAATACTCCAACATGATACCACAGGTGAAAAATTCCACCCCTCACTGCAATTAACAGGTCACAGCCAATGCGGGTAATAAGAACAATGAACATATTGTATAAGATTACCTTCAGGCTATGTGTATGCAGTGCATATACAACATAAATAAATTCATGTTTGAATTTGGGTACCATCCATGAGATAGCTCATATATATGCAAATATCCTGAAATCCAAAAAATCTGAAAAACAAAACACTTCTGGTCTCAAGCATTTCAAATAATAGATACTCCACCTGTGTTTTCCACCTTGATTTCCTAAAATTGGGTTTGTTTGCTATTTACAGATTGCTAAAATAAGTGTGGCTTAAACAAAATACAGGTTTATTTTTTCTCTCCCATAGAAGAAGGGCAAAGCTTGGCAGTTCACCTAAACTGGACTGTCCTTTCCATTTTCTGTCCCATCTTCCCTAGGACTCATTCTGTGTCCAAAGTGGCCTCAGTCATATGAAGTAAAGCATCAATAGAGAAGAGGGGGGATGGCATGGGGATGGGGGCATGGCAAGTGAATCAGCCCTCATTAAAGTGTCTTCCCCCCAGAAAAAAAAACATCTAATAACTTTCACTGCCCTCTTTGTAGTGATCCCTCTCTACTGGGGAAGCTAGGGAACATAATATTATTATCCTTTAATTTGTGCATAGTTGCTACGACTAACAGACCTGTTACCCAGGGGTCTGCTTCTGAGGAAGAGGTGATAACCAGCCATCAGTTAGACAGCTGGCATTTCCTGATTCCCTCCTGAATGCCTTTACTTGACCAGAGAATACCCACACCACCCAAGCAGCAATGTTCTCTGTGTGGTGTTACAATATCCCTAGTGCCTACTGCGGCATCTGGCACACACACACCATAAATAGAGGTGCAGTAAACATTTGCTGAATAAGGATGAAACACAGTTGTGGTTATCTTCCGAGATGATGTTTAAGACTGAGGCCCTGGGAATAAACATGAGACCCTATTTGAAAAGTAGTGAAAGCAGAAAGGGCTGGAGGCATGGCTCAAGTGGTAGAGTGCCTGCCTGGCAAGTACAAGGTCCTGAATTCCAATCCCAATACTGCAAAAAAATAAAATAAATGAAAGGAACATGGATCTGGGTTCTCTCTGCCTCATTCACAGTCTTCCATAAGACAGACCAGCTGAGTGTCCCCATCAGCCTGTGTACTTCCCAACTTCCCACTCCATTCCCTGGCAAGCCCTACCAGCTTTGAATCTGAGAATTATAATACCATTCTGATCAGCTACAAGGAGATTCAGGGTTCCTTTCTAAAAGTCACAGCCCCATGGAATTCCACATTATGTTTAGGGCAAAAATCCAGTTTACAGATGAGAACAATTCAAACTCATCATGTATTCTGATCTCCAAAATAAAATGTAGCAACTATCTGACTTAGATTTCTCTGTATAATTTTCCAGCAGTTTGGCTCTATAATTGTGGCTGTCTACATTCTGGGCACCTCAAGAATGGACAATGGTAAGAGTTGTCACCATGTTTGTTTGATCTAGTTTCTTTCCAACCCCCAACTGAGACCACCTGCCAATGCTGTGCGCATGGAAGTGAATGCTGCCCTTCCCAACATAAATGCGCAATGCATCACAGATGTTTTGGCTGTGTTAAAACCTCCACTAAGGCATCTGCTGCTTAGAAGACTCAGACATCCATTTCCTAAGATATTTTAAAGTGCACAATTCAGGGCCCATCCTGAAAACATTTCTCATCTATTACTTTTTTAACCGATTACCATTCGATTTTTAAAATGATAAAACAGGAAACCTTTAAACACTCAGTGGATCCTGAATTATTAAACATAAAAGGGCACTTTGGTGTATTTATTATCACACTGAAGGAAATCTTGTCTGGTTTAAGCTCTTAGCTCCTTAAAATGTCCCCCTCTGTTCTGAAGTGGAGTTAAAAATGCATTGCCATAAAACTCCATCCATTTCCAATTTTCTCATCAGCGTTGTCTGACATTATGCACTGTCCCTCTCCCGGGCTGCACTTTTCCTCTGGGGAGGAGGCCAGCCACGTGGTGTTGATGGTCATACTTCACCAGCTGCTTGGAACTGAGACTGAGCCCTGGTGCTTGGACCTGCCTCCTTCCCCATTTTCTAGATGGACACTTTCTCTGTTGTCTGAGGATCGATTTGTGGGGGGGTCTTCCTGCAAGCACAGTTCAACTGAGCAAATGGCGTGCAAATGAGTTCTCATTTCCTTAGAGTCCACACTAAGCTTCACTTCTGCAGTTGCCTTGTGTTTTTGATTTTGTCCTTTTTTATGGAAGTGAAATTTATGTAACATAAAATGAGTCGTGTGAAGTATACCATTGGGTTGCATTTACTGCATTCACAATATTGCACAATCACCACCTCTATTTACTTTCAAACATTTTTATCACCCGGAAGAAAACCCCAGAGGCATTAAATAGTCATTCCCCATATTCCCTCCCCTGGCAGCCACCATTCTGTGTTAATGGGTTTGCCTATTCTACCCTTAATATAAGAAGAATCATACAGCATGTGATCCTTTGTGTCTGACTTCTTTCACTGAGCATAATCTTTTAAAGGTTCATGCATGTTGTAGCATGTGTGAATACCCCATTTCTTTTTATGGCTGAATACTAGTCCAGTGTGTAGACGCACCACATTTAGTCTGTCTAATTTCTCTGTTGATAGACATTTGTGTTGTTTCCATCTGTTAGCAAATGTGGTTAGTTCTGGTTAGTTCTCTGGTTAATGTATGAGTTTTTGTGTAGATATCTATTTTCAAATCTCTTAAATCTAAACTTCAAATGGAATTGCTGGGTCATATTGTCCTTCTGTGTTTAACTTTTTGAGGAAATCCCAGACTGTCTTCTATGATCTTGCACCCACAGGTTTTATACTTGCTCCCGAGGATTCAACTTAGCATTCAAGAAAGCATCACTCCAGAAAGACAAGGGCACTCTGGAATCCCCAAGAGCAAGACCTGAAATTAATGGCAAGTTCAACCTTTCCCTGTTTCAGCCACAACCAAAAAAGTACATGATGCTCAGAGCTGCATCCTTATTCATTTACTTCATCCCAGAGGAGAACAGCTGTGAAGGAGACGAGGAGAAGCCACATCTGTACTTAATTTCCACAGCTTAGGAAAACTAGAGGATACTGGGTGAAAGCACTTGGAAGTGGAATGGAAGAAGAAGGAACAAGTGGAAGAGACCAAAAAGGTACCATGTATGAGGTCAGGGGTCTGGAAAACAGGGAGAAACAGCCAGGCTGTTCTGGGAGGCTATGGTATGCAGCTTAAACTCACTTTATAATCCCCCAGACTCGCATAGGAAGATGAGACCATTGGCTTTGTTTACCTGAATGGTCCCAGCACTCCCTTCTCAGCCCATGTGTGCATATGTCTTTTAGTTTAGGGGCACAAACTGTGCCTGTCTCCCCTTCTGAAACCTGTGTTCTTTGCAGAAAGGGATTTTGGATTCCACTTACAAATGTGGACAAAATCCTCACTGCTTAGGTCCAGTGTCAGTGAGAAGTGAGCGCAAACATTCATGGAGCTTGATGTACTACCCCAGGCTCTGTAGACACTTCATAAACATCAGCAGAGAGGCTCTTGGTGAACCATTGGTGTTCACGATGGTCTGGAGGAAGAGATGGCTCTTGATTTTGTGCTACTGAGAAAATCCCTGATAAATAGGGCTAGAGAGGAAGCAGAAATAGAGTGGCAGGAAAAGCCAGAGGAAAGAGTCCCAGGAAAGCTTCCAGGATTGAAGGCATGAGAGAGCGAATATCATACATCTGGAACCATGAACACCAAATTTATAACACACACCAGTACTAAATAGATTGTTATCTAAACCACTCTTATTTGTAGGGGGACCCAGCAGGAAGGGGGAGAAAAAGGAGATGGTGCTGAGAAGAGAGGGATATGACCAAAGTCCAGTCTGTGCATGCATGAAAATAGAATAATGAAGACAATTTTTTAAAAGACAGTATTATTATTATTATTTGCAGTCTAGTTATGGGACATTTTGATTTAGACTTCAAAATTATTGGACTAAATTTATTCCTTTGCTTTCTTTGGACAAATAAAAGATGGAGATATATGAGGATTAAAAACACAGAGAGGGAATCCCAACCAAAACAGAAAAAACCAAAACAACCATAATCACTGAGGCTTCTGAACTCTCTCTAGAAGGCTGCCAAAAGTGATGCTCACATTTTGTAGAAGCTGAGAGCTTAGGAAAAAGTCCTCAGATACAGCTGCAAATATCAGGAGGCTGCGTCTTTCCAGCTAAGCTTCATGCAGTAACCCATTTGTAAAAGCTATGCACCAGGCACTGTTCTTTACATTCTGAATGTCTCTGGTGCTCAGGAAGTCTTTTGAACATGGACTGTTGGGTCCCTTTCCCTGTTCTGCCTCGCAATTACTGAATGCCAGCCACCTGCCCTGTCCATGGAGTAAGGCTCATCTCTTTCTGATCTGAGACTAAGATAGTAGACACAAAAGTGGCACACAGTCTCATGAGTGGAATTGGTTAGGACAGATTTCACAACCCTAAATCTCACCAAGAGCCATCTCCTGCCAGCCTATGAGGTGAAAAGTAATTTAAAGACTATGGCTCGGTTAGAGATGTTTTTCATATCATCAAATACAAGGCTATTCTGAGAATACTAGACCACTAGCACAGTACACCTGCAAATTGTCACCTTGCTCAGCCCATGAAAAACTCAATTCAAAGCACAAAACACAGTGAGGTTAAGATAGAGTAACTTCCAATGAAGTTCAAAGTATAAGAACTTAAATTTTTTCCTGACTAGAATTACCAGAACAATACACGGCTAATGAAGGACCATGAACGTCTGTGATCCTGATAAAACGCTAACATTGAAAAGGTGTCATTCTTTGAGTACTCTGCTTTCTAAATATATTTCTGGTGAAGGAATCACCAAATGAACAGATTTAAAGATGGCTGTAGTACAATAAAATAATGAGTGTCTGTGGTGACAAACCTGCCAGTTACCATGATGTGATTATGATACTTTTTGGTATGGGAATGTCAACTTCCCCCCACTGCCCGCCCATAAATATGTACAATTGCTGTGTGTCGATTAAAAATAAAAAAATGTATTAAAAAATATGGTTGCAACCGTTGCAGTCATTAATCCACATCTGTATTAGAATGGATATGTTAAATCTTTATCCTTAAAGAGCTACATTTTCCCAAATCTTAGCCACACCCCTGCAGCTATCCCTATGTGGCCACCAGGTGCTGTAATGATGGGTATCAACTTCTTAGTATCATTTGATATTTGGTGGTACTGTGGTTTGAGTTCAGGGCCTTGCACTTGCTTGGCAGGTGCTCTTCCCAGCCCTTTTTTTGCTTTGGTTACTTTTTGAGCAGGGTCTCATGTTTTTGCCTGGGACCTCTCTAGACCTTGATCCTCTTACCTTTGCCTTCTGCACAGCTGGGATCACAGGCATGCACTACCACACCTGGCTTGTTGGTTGAGATGGGATCTCACTAACTTTTTGTCCAGGCTGGCCTCCAACTAAGATCCTCCTGATCTTCGCCACCCATATAGCTGGGACTATAGGCATTCCCCACTATGCATGACCTACACTGATGTTCTTTTCTTAAATGGAAATACGTTGTTTAAAAAAGTATCAATAGTGTAGATTTTAAAAATCACTTATTCCAAACAGACGGTAACCATTAAACAACTACAGTGCCATCACAGATTGTTGAAATCTGCTCCCATTACTTGCAAACACTGAGAACAAGGCATCCATATTATTATTAAAAATGGAGGCCAGTTAGTATAGAGAGATGTTTAAGACACCCATTGAACAAAGCCTTTCTCACTGATCTAAACAGAGGAATGGAAAGAGCACTGAAAATGGAGTGATTCTTCCTACGAGGGTCTGGTTTAATGCTATCTTATAGCATCTTGTGTGTGCCACCTAAGTCCATAATGATAGGGTGAGGATTATAATTTAGGAAGGATTCTTCTTAGCCAATGTTTAAGAAAAAAAAAATGACTCCTCTCTTGTCAAGTGCTATTAGAATCTTTTCTTCCCAGTTATCTCGCCATGAAAATTTGAGTCTCTAATTCTGCCTTTCTTGTGGCAACATTTCTTGTAATTTTAAATTACCTAAACATTCTATGATCTGTACTTGGTATACTGAAGTACTAATGAATTGGGCTGCCTGCCCACAGCTGCTGGGACCTGGGTCTCTGACTTGTTTTCTGTTCTGTTACTAGCTCTGGGACACTGGACACATAAATACCTCTAATGTCTCTGTCTCAGGCTTTTATCTGTAAAGCAGAGGACAGTGTAGTTCCTGCCTCTTTGCACTAAGGGTGATGATGCACATAAAATGCATATCAAAGTCTTGTGTAAACAAGGAAAACATATACATTCACTGCTACACTGACTACATGCTTCAGTCTATCTCTTATTACTGCTGCTGTAATAAGTTAGCAAAAATGGGGTGGCTGACTATACTGCAAATTATAGTCAAAACTCACACCAGAGTTCCATTAGATTTTGCCATTTATCCTTGCTTTCTGGGTCAGAATCCTATCCAAGATTCCACCTGCCATTTTGTTATTTCTCTGTAGTCTTCTCACAGCTGATGTTCCAGCTCTTCAACATTTATTTGATCTGAATAAAGCCTGACACCATCATCCTTGTACTATAAATCCCATGTAGGGGACCTTCCTGATCTGTAGACACTTAAGTCTATAGCAGTCTGTAAGCATTGCCAGCCTTCAGCCAAGTCCTCAGCCCTCCCCCTTGAATATTGTCTTCTCCTAATGTCAGATTCATGAGCAAACTTTCTCCTTACCACCCAAACCAATTTGCTACCCTAGGGATAAACCAATAAAAGGTCATTTAAACACAGGAGATTCTGAGCTCTCTGGTATCACAACCAGAATTATTGGTCCACACCCCTTCTCCACTGTCCTCCTCCTATTTATTACTCCTTCCCTGGTTTTGAAAATGGCTCATGGAATTGTGTAAAGATTAAAAACTGTTTCCCTCTAATAAAATGTTAAACAATGTTGAAAATTAATCACCATGGCCGTCTTTGCTGCCCTCCTCAGAGGGAGATGGCTCAGGAAATTTAATAAATTATTATCACAATGATGTTCCTATTATAGAATTTGCATTTCACTCCTAAGGCTTGAATTCAGCCTCCAAGCTGCCTGCTGATGGTTCACAAAACCAATCAGATGCTTTTGTCTCAATGGTTAGAGAGCTATGCTCAGAGTTGTCCACTAACGAGTGTTCTGTGGGCTTTATACTTAATTATTTCTGCTTCAGCCCTAACCCCCTTCTTTATAATTTTTGTTTCTTTAAGACAACTGAAGACAGTATTTAATCGCGAGCATGCTCTCCTGATGGAAACACGCACTGTAATGATATGCCCAGCTTAAAAGCAAATCTAATCTACTTGCTTATTAAATTTAAATGTGTTTAAGGCTGATATGGTTTGAAGATGATATGTAAAATAACAGCTTCCATGGTTATAAATGTCAACTCTAAAAATTATATGCAATATAACATACAAAATAAATGCTGCTTCATCCTTACATTCCTCTGTGATCAATTCATTAGACAATGTATTACAAGCCGTGAGGACCATTGTACAACACAAGACACCATTTGTCACAGGGTATTCTAAAGCATCCAGGAAATGCAATAGAGATTTTTTTTTTGTCAGCCCTGGATTAGAGTTCTCATTAAAAGAGGAGGCAGGGTAGAAGGCAGCTCGCCCACGTTCTTTGAGCAGAATGACTTCTCCAACCAAACATAAAGATATAAGAAATCTATTCTCTTTTTGGAAACACTAGAAACTGAACTCAGGGGCTTGCATGCTCTACCACCTAAAACATTCCCTGAGTCTCTTGCTTTTACTTTGCTTTTCAGAAAGGGTCTCATGCTTTTGCCCAGAGGCCCTAGACCTCAATCTTTCTGCCTCTGACTTCCCAGTAGCTGAAATTACATGTGCTTACCACCATGCCTGGCAGAAATCTATTCTTATAACAAAATTCTATACTTAAAAGTGAAAGGGGTGAGAGAAGGTTTAATTTGGAAGAGATCACTAACTACAAATGTTATATACAATGGTAAAGAATCAAGTTGTCTTTCTCTCTAGGTGAGGAATCACAGCTTCATTATGTCTTAATCTCATGTGCATATCCTGGAGGTCCACAAACTGGACTGATCACCAGAATACTACACAAAGTGAGGAGGACATGCAGGATATATGCCTGAACACCATTCCAAGGTTTTCACTGAAAAGGAGGAAGAGATGCTCAGGAACTCACATTTCAAGAAACAAGCTCCCTTCATGGTTCTATGAACATTCAATGCCCTCTGAAGCATATCTGAGCCTTGTTTAGTATGTGTACTTGTGTGTGCATAGATGAACTCATTTTAACCCTTGAAACAAATGAGTGATACAGCAAGAATGGGGAGTACTCTACACCCCAGTGAACATCCTGCTTGTCAAAGTTATAACCACTCCTGGCCAGGAGAACAACATACCTGTTTGCTGGCTGATGGAGTGATACTGATTCTTGGGTGGCTGAAATTCTGATTGCATGTGGTACTAATTTGATGGTACCTACACCAATCTGGACACCTACCCTTCTGCCACCTTCCCAATTTCCCCCATTTAACTTAGGTTACTTCCTGTACTCCCTTTAGTTAATCATATGGGGCTCAAGAGTTGCACTTAGGAAAAAATAAAGTGCCTGGCTGAGAAGTGAAAATATATCTGTTGGGATTTATTGAAGAGTTAGAAACATCAATGCTTATAAAGGCTAATGAGAAAATGAGGGCAGAGGCGAGCAGACTCTGGCTGGAAGGATTTTTATTTTAAATTTAATTGTGCTGGGCTCACCAGTTGATCAATGGTTTTCTGGATTTTAGTGGCCTTCTAAGAAGTCTTGGGATTTTATCATTACTTAAGAGAGAACTCTACATTTGGGTCACTAACTGATGTCCTGCCCAATGGTCTTCCATTTCAATTAGGATAATGATCCATTATTCTTATATTTTTTGGGTAAGTCTATTCCAGGCACACAGGTGATCAAGACATAGAATGGATAGGACAGATTCTTCCAGAAAGCTGGAGGAAAGAAATAAAATTGCATTCAGTTCAATTGCATTTACTAGGCAAATTATGCAAGGGACTGCCTGCAGGTACCTGTGGGAACCATGGGAACTGCTGACCTTGACCTCTTCTGCAATTCACACCTATCTATAAACCTTTTTTCTGGTGACAGGCTAGTTTATAAATTAAGAGACAATGAGAAACAGGTAACTATGCCTCACAGAGTGGCCTATGTTCTCTGTTTCATACATGTGAGTCAGGGGCTCAGTGTTTGGGGGACAAAGCATTTTAAAATTGACAAAACTGAGTCGGAGTGGGAATTTATAGCAGGGCACCTATGGAGATTGACATCCTTCTGCATTTCCACAGCTAGAAATACATCACTTAGGGCCCTGAAATTTTGACTGCCTCTGAGATGAGTTTCTGAATCAACACTTCACTGGAGGTTTGTCCTGTATTCCAGACTTCCATTATGGTATCCACAATGTTGAAGAACTTCCTTCAACCCCCAACCATCTTCTAGTCTCTCCCCTGTACTTTCTAAAGGCTCCTTCAACTCTGAAAATTGCATTTTTAGCAGTGAGGCACATGCAACTCAGTATAGCAACTGAACCCTGATGAGCCACTGCTCACTGGTTAAGTCTACAGCAGATCTGCTTACTGGCTTAGACTGTAAAATGATAATTATGTAATAGGGGAAACAAAAGTACATGTGCAAACATGTGCATACACACACACACACACACACAAAGAGCAAAATCTTTGCTTCTTCCTGTATCATTTCAGTTAGGGTCTATATTAGACCTTTGCAACATGTAGTTAAAAGCTTCCTCCAACTGGCATTTTGAAGCTAATTGCAATGCAAATTTTAACTCTAGGGTTTTTAATAAAACCTTACTCAGACAATATCAGAGCATTTTAATGCAAGATGTAGAAAGCCAAAGGAAATACAAGAAGATGTACTATGGTGTCTTTATTGTAGCCTAAAGTACTTATGTTAACTTCTCCAGCTCTGCAGCCTCACTGTTTCCAGGAAACTCTGCAGAATGTATGTGTGTGGGGGAAAGGGGGAGGGGAGAACTTCTTTTGTATGTATGCCTTTGGATTCCCTTCAAGTCAGATAACAAATCTATTGCTAAATTGGCCAATTCTTTTAAAAGTCTTTAATGCATTTACCAACATATTGCACATTTCCTTTCAAAGATGTGAAAACCAGAAAAAATTAAAATGAAATAAAAATATCTACAATCCCACTATCTAGAGCTCACAATGGTGAGCACATAGCCAGATAGGTTCTCAAGATCTTTGCTCTATGAGTAAGGTAACTCTTAAAATGCTGTGGTTCAAGTACTTTCTTCATTCAACCATACATGGTGAGTGTTCCCCAGTATGGTCACCATAAATTAGTTAATTCTCTGTGTCAGAAATTTAGGTGCTTTTCAATTTTTCACTATTAGGGGAAAAAATGCTGAGAATATTATTATTCAGGGAGGCATATTTGTTTTCATAATTTTAAAATAGTTTTCTGTGGTGCCCAATTATGTGTATACCTGCCATTAAGACCACACACAATTTTTAAGTGATTAATAATCTCTCAGAAGAATTAAGGAAGGGCATACTTCTGTCTGTCCTTTCTCATCTTATATATATTTCACCTGTTCAAAAGGACTATGGAATGATATTTTAAAAACAAGTTATATAGGCTGTTTTTGAAATGATTGAGTAAATTTTAACATAGATTGATATTTGATGGTAGGTTGGATTTTTGCTAGTGCTGATACATATAATAATGATAACACAGCTTTATATAGGATACTATTTCTTTTTTTTTTTTTTTGGCGGTCCTAGGGTTGGAACTCAGGACCTCATGCCTGCTAGGTAGGCACTGTACCACTTGAGCAGTGCCCAGCCTGATGTTTCTTTTTACATCAATATATCTTTATGTATTTTGAGTTGAGTTTTACAATAGCTGAGAATTTCCAATGGTTGTGCCTATCTAGGCACCAACTATTAAAGTTCAGTGGTGAGCATATTGTGTTCACTCTATTACTCTTCTGTTTTCTATGCATATGATATTTTTCATAATAAAAATAGTTTTTAAAAGGAGTCAGAACATTCTTCTCAGTGGAGGAGACAGTACACGGTAGGACAGAGGTGGTTCTAAAGTAGATTTATAGCCAAACAAAGTTTCTTACCCAAGAACAACTACAAAATCTCTATTTTGAAAATGCTACAGAGGAATTGCCCACTAACAGTAAACAACATGAATAGCCTAAAAGACATTCTCTTGCATCATAGAGTTTGTGTTTCCCAGGGGTATCAAAGATCCCTGAACCCAACTACTTGTTTCCTTTGATGTCTAAAATGCACCAAGAAGTCATAAAGGGTAAAGGCCAAGACATATTGGAGAGGAGGAGGAGGGAAGTCCAGGAAGTGAGTCATCACTGGGCTTTGAATCTTTGCTCAAGAAGAGATTAGGGTTGTTGTTAACTGGGGACAAAATGCCACTGAACCCAAATAGCTTTCTCACCAAGTACCTGGGAGACCAAAGGATGCTCAGAACTTCATATGCCTGTATAAAGACTTTAAAGTCTCAAAAGGAATTCAATATCTCGACATTTGTGCAAATCGTTTAACACTTCTGTGGTAGCAGGAAAAAGCAAGTGCATTTGAAGATAAATTGCATAACAAGGCCTATCTCTGAGGACAAGACTAATTTGTGATTCTGATGCAGAAATACCAGCCCAAATGTTTCTCAAGGAGTAATGAAAGTGGTAGCATTTCTTGCAAACTGTTGTATCCCATCTGGCCAAGAATGTACGTGTCCACAAAGATGATCCACGCTGTCATGGCAATTATTGGGACACAATATTGTCCAGGGACAAGACCCAGATAGCTGTAATCGAGTCTTATCACTTGCAGACAAAAGCCCAGGATCCAATGAAACTCCATGTAATCCATCTCTGTCAACTGCATTAAGGAAATTGCCTGTCACAAACATCATGGCTGAGATTCTGTGATTAAACACAAACGTGGAAATGCTCAAGGGTACGGTGAAATCATTAAGAAAAAAAAATTACATGCAAACACCTCTTTCAACTGACTTTCCTTAGCATTGATTCTGTGCTCATAAATATTTGAAATCTAGAAAGAGAGATTAACATGAAAATTATCAGACACCTACTTTGGGGCTGGATGCTCAGCCAAGTGCTCCCCTACACTATCCCATAATATTCCCATGGTTAGGCGGATTTGATGAGCTAAACTAAATGGGCCTGCTTCTGTGTACTGTGTGATTTCAAAAGCACTAGTGACTCTAAGGCTCAATCCCTTATCTCCAGAATGAAGCGTGAATGTGTAAAGCATGTGTTGATGTTCATGCTTCAAAGAGGGGATGTGTATAAGGTATCAAACACACTTCTGGTACTGGTAAGCATTATTAAGCTTATTATTAAGTAATAATTATGAGTAAGCTCACTATTGCTGTTAATTTGTGTCACTTAAACACACATGTGCTTAAAGTTTAAGGGTGCTGTGTAAGGGTCTGAACTGGTAAGTAGAGTCACAGAAATTGACAACCAAGGTGGCTCTGACTACAAAAATCAAGTTTAAGCTATAGCTCCACCTTGCCCAAATTCTGTTTTAGAAAGTTTCACAAGAGTTTTTAATCAGGTTTGGGGGTTATATCTGCTCAGGTACACCATGGGATCAAGACATGTATATTTTGAGCACTCCAGCATTCGTTCCTACTTCGTGTTTATAAAATAAACAGGTTTTTCTTTTGTTTTGTTGAGATTTGCTATGTAGCCGGGGCTAGCCTTGAACTCAGGATCCATCTATCTCAGACTACTGAGTGCTGAAAGTTTGAGTATGTACCATATCACCCAGCTTTACACAGGGTTTTCAGAACTGTGGCATCCTTACGGTGACATACTTGGTTAAGTTTTTACAATGAGATTGGGTTTGTAGGCCGCATGGTAAGGAGAGGTCAAAACACACATCAGAAGCAGATGGACAGACGCCAGTGTCACATGGTGATTTTTGTGGACATATTGATGGCAATGGCTATTATGTCTTCACAGAGTTCTGCTGAAACCTCTTACACTTCCTTCTCCTCTGCTCCACAGTTCCACTCTCCAGTCCAGACAGCATACAATTCCTGCAGGCTGTTATTCAGATGACAACCTTCTCTCTTAGATCACCCTCATGACTTAAGCCATGCTGCTTGATCTTCCTACCTTCTCACTCCTCTCTACTTTGTTTATGGTTTTTTCCCAGACCATAACACTCTTTCTCTTCAAATACTATGCATGCATTCAGGCTACAGGCTCTTCTTTCCCATCCTGACTTCTTCTCCTGCATCCCTTCCAGGGTTTCATGCCACCTGTGGCCAACTGTACTACCAATACCAGTCATTCCATTACACATCATCTCGTTTTGTGTTCTTAATGACATCATCATGGTAGCCTCAAGTTTTATCTTCTGTACTGATTGGCTCTCTCATTCTGTATCTCTTAAAATGCCTTCCACAATTAGAATGGTAGATCCAAGGCAGCAGAGACCTGATATTGTTGGCTCCTAACAGCACACCCAAAAGCAGGTGGTAAATGTCTCCTTGCTGAATTAAGCTGAAAGGAGATGGAAAGTTCCCCTTAAACTTTGTCAGTTTTATCCTCACAGTAAGCCAAATTCTGGCTTACATTCTGTGTGAGTCAGCAATTCTATGATTCCTGCCTGGAGATTACCATTTGGCCCTGTATCCTGAGTGCATCTTCCTGTTTTAAGACACTTGAGAGCATTAATGCAGGTTTCTGAGAGCCCAAAAATCTCTCTCCTCTCTTTCTCTCTCTCTTTCTCTCATGAACACAGTTTGCTTAGGACTATTAATAAAATAGATTTGGGGGGAGAAAGAAATAAAAACTATCATCTGTTGTAGCTAAAGTTTGCAATGACTCTATGTCTATGAAGTTTTCATTTTTTAACAATAAATAAATAAAAGACTTTGGTTCTGTACACTTCCATGGTGCCCAGTAGCCTCAATTCCTGGTTTGAAACATCAAGCAGAAAGATTTTCCCTGTTTCTTCTGACAAATTTGAGTCAACCATTACTGACATTTCTCCCTATAAACTTGCTAGCACAGCACGTTTGTAGTTACTGGGAATTATGTCTTCCTAGTTCATAATGTCTTCTCTTTCTCCCCAGTCAAGCCCACTTCCCCTCAAACACAGCCTCCCGGAACTCTTTGGTGTGTGTGCCTCTTAACTGTTGTGCCTCCATTAACTGGACAAGGGGCCAACCACAACTGAGCCATTTCAGTTCTTTCTCCCAGAGAATTTGGAATTAAGGATATCATTCTCTTATGTCTACTTGTTTTTACTTAAAAAAAAACATGGTGTGTCCACTAGATGTCAAGCATTGCTCTAAATAAGTCTTTGCTCTTGGGAAGTTTAGGTTATAGTGAGAAGTAGGTAGAAAATGAGAAAACAAGGAAAATAGGGCATTTGTGTTAGGGGGGTGTGGTTTGGGAAGCCTCTGGAAGGCACATCATGTGAGGTGTAAAGCAATTAACATAACACACCCAGGAATGTAAAGATCTTGGAAGCCATTTGAAAAGGAGAATATGCAAACTGGAGAATACAGGAATCTGCTGGATTAGAGGAAGGGCTGCTGTCCAGGGTGCTGACACCATTCCTAGTCCCTGCTCCATCCCACATATGTCTTCTGTCTATCATTTGGAATATATGGAATACTTTCAAACTCAATTTTCTATTTTTGCTTACATGAGTCTGAAGTGTGTTTCTGTTCTTTGTAATATGAAGAATTAGGACTATCCATTACCCCTCTATTTCTAGGGCAATACCTCACCATGAAATATCCAGAGGAGTCAAAAACATGCAGAACAAGGAAAAGCAGCAGAAATCCAGCTGCTGTTAAGCCTTCAGACTCAAGAAATGCGGGACTTATTCAGTTTTGATGTGGAAACACATCATGAGAGGAGACTTGAGGAAGAAAGGAAGATACTTTAACTTCATGGTCTTTTTGTGAGACCAGAATTCCAGCTAGAGTAGCTGCAGAAGATCATAATTATTTACAAAGCCAGGATTAAACAGTAACCCTACACAGCTTCACATAACATATGATTTGAGGAAATGTCCCAGATTTCTGTCCCTCCAAATGAATTATCCAGTTCAAAGGTACCCAAGAGGGCTCATTGTAAGAGATAACTACAAACAAATGGCATTGACTAAGGAATTGTCACAAACAAGCTTCCAATGCCTTACGCAGTTAATCAGCAAAGAAGAGTGCACTTGCCCATCAGTGAGTGCATGCACGTTGGATCTGAGGAAGTGGTGGAGCTCTCTTTATTCACTATCTTCGTTCTAAAGGAAAGAACTGAGATTTTTTTCCCCCAGCAATTACTGAAGTACCACTTCACATACAGCAATTCAGAAAGTGTTTTGGGGAGGGGGGGTACTTACCTAATACTGGCATAACCAAAATATGAAAGCATTCTAAAACTGCCAGGTCACCATAACTAGCTGCTAAGACTTATTAACAAAATAGCAGAAGGTAAGGGGATGTGGAAGGAAAATGTAAATTGGAGAGACAGAGAAGGATGAAGTGGAATTTCTTTCATTGAAATTTGCACTTCACCAATTGGATTTGGGCACTCTTTCAGTTCTCCTGACTGTGATCATGGATAAGTAACAATTTTCATCCTTAGCATCTGGGGAGACTATGGCTCAAAGAGGTACAAAGACTATTGCAAGACCAATCACTGGCAAATTTCAGGGCAAGAGACAAACCAGATCCCCAGCACCCAGTTCATGTCTTAACAGCAGGGTGTCAGTAAACCATGGGGTGTGAGACAAATTTCTCCTATTGCTTGTTGTAGAAAACAAAGATTTACTGCACTGCTGCCCACATTAATCTGTTTATGCATTGTTTATGAATGTATTTGTTCTATAGCTGCAAAGCTGGAGTAGTTATGACAGAGACCGTATGGTCCACAAGCCTAAAATATTTATTATCTGCCGCTTTACAAGAAAAGTTTGCCAAGCAAACTCTACAGCATGGTGACAAAGTTTAAGTATAAAATCCTAAACCTGGCATGTGCTTCTTTTTAACCTTGATGCTTAAAATAAAGTTTCCCTATGGTAATATTTTGCCTAAATATTTTCACCTTGAAGCAAATGTTCTGGCTTTTTTTTTTTTTAATCATAATAACTCACAGTAGAAATGGTGCAAGAGATTGCAGAGGCAGATAATTTTCCCCAAGTAAATCTTTTGCAATCCTTTCTAACACCACAGGGAACCATCTCACCTTTTACAGGAAAGGGAAGAAAACAGTGTCACTGTAGTTGGCATCACCTCATCTATCAACCCGGAAAGTATTACCCAATAAAATCAAAGCACCCCACCAGATAAATCAATACCAGTGCATGAGCACAGTGTTGGCTTTCTGAAAACATGTCTTCAGCATGTAGAGCTTTGCTCTGCCCTGCATCTGATGAGAAGTGTGTCCCATTATTAGGAGTCAGATTTCCAGAGATCCTATTCCTTTCTGTCATTGACAGTATTCTTAACCTCTCTGAGCCTGTTTCCTGTGGAGACTTAACAAACAGAAGTAATAATTGTTCCCTCTTTATGGACTAACATAAGTGATTAAGTAGTTAATGTTTGTAAAGTACATTAAAAGATCAGAATGCAGTAAGTGCTGTGTGAACAATTGCTATTGTTGTTCGGTTATGATTATTATTGCATTATAATTGTAGTGCTGCAAAGCAGAAAATGGATAGGAAATATTGTGGGTTATTGGGATTACTGTAGATAACACAGAATTTTCTAAGAGAAGTATGCTGTGTGTAACATATCTGGGGAAATTTTGAATTATTTTTTCATTGGTACACAAGTGAAGGAGAACGCTTTTCCAGTGAATTTCATTGTGGTTGTTGGAATCACCCCTGCAGTGGTCAGCTTGGTACTTAAGAAAAACAAAAGCAAATCATGTGCACCATTAACTTTAAAATGTGGGGCAAAATGGAAGTGACAGCACCTAACAGACTGGCCCAACAGCAAACATACTTAATTGGTCTGCAGCTTGGCAAATTCTCCCACAGATTTTGGTGAATCATAAATCAGATCTAGGGAGAGCCAGAAAAATTGCAGAGACTGAGCAGATCATTGAGAGAGACGGAAGGCAGAGGAGTTTACTCTCCAAGAGCAATGCTGTCAGAACTGTGTTTTCATAGGTATAGGGCAGGTGGAACCTTGGAGAATATCTGTACAAGATGGCATCACTTTATATTTCCAGTGGAAATGAATTCTGAGACCAAGGGATAATTTAAATGCTTACCTTTCCACAAAACACAGCAAAACCCTGGTAAACCAGCCTTCCTTATTGATGACAATTTGCAGTTTTATCTCACATCCTTACAATGTCAAATGCCCCCAAAATATTAAAACCTCAGTATGCATCAAATAAACTGTGAGCTAACCAAAGGAGAAAAAAAAAACAAAACAGTTGAACTCTGTACATTAATTATGCATTAGATTAAAGAAACAGTCATAAAAATAAAAGCAGAACTACCTTCCATGTGGTTCCTTTATGAGTTACTTCATCACCCACCATATGTGCTGCCACAGAAAATTATAACGGGCCAACACTGTTAACTATAAACAAAGGAGGGAGTGAATTATTATTTATGGTCTTGTTAACCAAATCAATAAAGCCAACCAAAGTGGATGAGTGTAGGAAGGAAAGATGTGTGTTCATCAGGACATAGCTTACGTAGTAACAGGTGGAATGCAACATGGTGGTCAAGGCACATTTGGTCAGAACGAATGCACTTGACTTATGGATGGTAGAAATGCACCCTGATGTCTGGCAGGGGATTGAAAACACATGGATTGAAACACAGATGACAGCCTTTAGTGTCATGTAGTAAAATTTAGTAAGAGATAAGTGACTCATAGCCCAGATAGTACTTTTATTTCCTATTTTCACCAACGGATAGAAGGCCGAATTCTGGTGGCATGAACAACCTATAACTATACATAGCACATAATCTCTTTGCTGGTAGACATAGTGCATAGTAGTGATTACCAACCAATCAAAAATTCCATCAAATCAATAAATTGATGGAGTAAAACCTTGGAAAATTTGCCCATATCCAGCTCTCTCCCCATTTCTGGTCACATAGTAATATGATCTCTGCCATTTTGTTGTTGTTGGTTTTCTTTGGAACTGGTTATGACCATGTAATGAGCTTTGTCCAAGTTGTGAGTGACTCACTCACTTCATTACTGTGACAAGACATTCTACTGTCAGTCTTTTTCAGTGATCACAAAGAAGAAGGCAATGGGCTCCAGAAACTGAAGGTACAGGCTGATGATAATTCCATGAAATCGAATTGCTAGGTCACTACACAGAGGACAGCTGCCTGGAGAGTCACTCAGGCCCCTGCCAAGATTTCTATGAGCAGAAATCAAACTTTTGTTCTGTTGCCACTGAGACTGATAGTTTTAACACCAGTGTCACCTAACATACACTATCTGTGGAGCCTTGGTACAAGTGTATAAGACTAGCCTTGAGCCCCCGACAACAGTTCAGAAGGGAAGAGTCAAAGTATTAATTAAATGAGTGATCCAGGATTCCCAGCTGATTCCTTGAGTACACTTACAAAGGAAACACTACACTATAATAGGGACTAGCAAACCAGGAGTCACTAGTCAAACCCTGTCTACATTTATAAATAAAGTTTTATTGGAATGCAGCCATGCTCATTCATTTATGCATTGCCCAGGGCTGCTTCTTGCCTCAACCGAAGTGCTGAATAGTGGCTGCAGAGACCATAAGACCTGCAGAACCTAAAATATTTACAATTTGGCTCTGTGATGATAAGGTTTGCTGACTCCTGTGCCGGAACTCTGTGCAAGTTCCCTGCTTCCCTGTACGATGTAAAATAGTGCAGTTAGCTTGGACAGCAGCAATCATAGTCCTATAAGAGGTGGCCACTGTGGAAACACTGCTGAAAATAAGGCACATGTTAGAAAACCTTCCAAAGCATCTCACACCTACTTCCAGTTTCTCTCAGACTCAGCTCTCGAGGTCCTCCCTGAGGGCTTCTTTTTTGTTTGTGCAGTTGACACTTTGGTCTTGTCCTGGATAATCAGGAGGCAAGAGGGCTACAGATACAACTCCCCTTCTATGGGAAGCAGTGGAATTCTATGTGGGGAACCTATTCATGGGTGGAAATGTAGGCCTTGTCAGCAAAATGACAAGTGCTCAGTTTGAAATCACTATATATGAGGTCTGTCCAAATCAGTTTGGGGTAATACCCCACATCTTAATTTATTTGTAACCTGGGCTGGGTTTTGCAAGTTTTCATGAGACTTCATAGTATGGGGAGTGTACATTTTTCTATTGAATATCACCTCGTATGTAAATTACTTAAGAGAGAGTTTGAAATTCTAACCTGAAATTAAAGGCATTTGTTTATTTTCCTTTTTTCTGGTACTGGGGATTGAACCCAGAGCCTTGCACATGCTGGTCAAGTGGACTATCACTTGGATTACAACCTTCGCCCTTTTGTTCATATTTTCTTTTTGAGATAGGTGGCCTGGAACTTGCAATCCTCCTGCCTCCACCTCCTAAGTAGCTGGGATTATAGGCTTGTACAACTCCTGACTGAGATTAGAGTCATTTAGATGGAAAACTTGAAAACAAATACTTCCTCCTATTTTTATGCCAGACTCCCCTCTCCTCCTACAGTTCTTTGTTAAAATTATACTTATCACATAGGCATTTGATATGTATTTGTTCATTTGTGTATTAGCTGTCTCCTCCTGACTATGATGAGACCAGGAATATCACCTTATTGTGTTTGCTACTTTTTTATTCTCAGTATCCAGAACAAGAGTTGAAGCTTTTTCTGTAAAGGATCAAATATAGACTGGGTGCAGTCCACCCAGTCTCTCTCACAGCTAGTGAACTGTGCTATTACAGCAGAAATCCAGCCATGGACAATACAAATATGTGCCAATAAAACTGCATTTATAGAAACAGGTGGAAGACAGGATTTCTTTGAGGACCATAGTGTACTGCTCTATAATATAGAATATTCTTTAACACATAGTAGGTACCACATAAATATTTATTGCCTGGATGAATGAACATATCACCTGTGGGGTTAAATTACGGCCATTAAGTTAAAATGATGCCAGGCTTTCTTCCAAGTGCCAAAGATATAAAATCAAATATAAGATAAAAATTCTAACAGCTAGAGAAAGGCAGAGTGATGCTAAGCACTTAACATGCATTATCTCACTTAATCCTATCAACGATTTTAAGAAGCACGTATTATTATTAATCTCATTTTACAGTTGAGTTAACCAAAGCTTAATATGTTTAAGGAGCTTGTCCAAATTCACACGCACGCAGCATGGAGTACCAGGAATCCAACCAGAGAAATCTAACTAAAAGTGCAAGCTTTGAACTAGACCAGGGTCTGTTAGTGGGGCTCTGTTGGCTGAGATCCACCTTGGATATGTGTCAAAAATGAGCCAATGTTAACATGAGATGACTATGAACCAGTTGGTTCTCAGGCACCTCATCATTTGCATTCTGACCTCTCAAGATTTGAAAACCTGCGCAACAAAGAAACCAGGGTCTTTTCTTTGGACCCATATGTGCTCAGGGGCAAACGTATGACTGTCAAGTCCTTTCAAATCCTCTAAAGAGTGACCTTTTCCTAAAGAGCACAGATTACTGCAACCCAGCTGAGAGACATGTGCAGAGACCTGCTTTACCCTGAGAGGGAGCATGTCATTTTATGAGAAAATAAAGGGAATAATACCAACTACAGTGTCGCAGGAAGAGGCAACCTCAGAAAGCTGGGAGTGACAGGGTAATGTGTGACTTTCAAACTCTGCCCTGAAGCATACTCAACATCAAAGTTGGGACGATGCATCTAGACCCAATCTTCTCCAAAGTGGGGTTCCCAGACAAGGTGAGCCTTAGCTGCAATGGGATCATTTGCATGTAAGGTCCATGTTCTTGCATATGCTATGGAGCTACAACTGGCCTGTAAGCTTCACAAATAACGAGGGCAGGCTCAGCAACCTGCCCAGTGTTTCTTATTTGGCATATAAAGGAAAGCACTCTGTTCCTCACTTCAACCCCCTCCACTCACTCCTTTGCCAACTTAGTCAACAAGAGAAAGGGAGAAAGGGAGGTATTGATAAAGATGCACTGCTCCCCAAGATTCATGGAGTTCCATTTCTCAGGTGGTCAGGTTATTTCATTCAGAAGTCAGCCACATGCAAAGATGCTCAGTACTCATTTGACAGAAGGCTCAAACGAGCTGAAGCCGATGTACATGACAACATATCAATAGAATGGCGATCATTTTAATGACAGAAAATACTAAGAGTTGTCAATGATTTGACACAACTTAGACCCCTGTATGTTGTTCATGGCAATACACAATGACAGAGCCACCTTGAAAAACAGTATGGTGGCTTTATAAGTTCACCTTAAATTTACCACACGGTGGGGGAGTTTCACTTGTTAAGTATCCACCAACAAAAAGAAAGAGAAATCATGCATCCACACAAAAAAAACAGGAAACAAATGTTCGTAGCAGTATTATGCCTGACGTCAATATTTAGAAATGATCCAAAGATCCATCGGTGAGTGAACGAACAATCAAGTCACAGGGCACTCAACCATAAAAGAAAAAAAAAACCTATTACTATACACATCACATGACTGAACCTCAAAAACATCCACTGAGTTAAAGAAGCCAGCTACAGAAGATCACACATGGCATGGGCATTTCTATGAAATGTGTCCTTGCTTCACAAGGACAGGGTGAGTTGGAGAAACTGAAAAAAAGCAGTGGGTAACAATGGGATGGAAGGGCTATATCATTCCAAATTAGTATGATTGCACAATTAAACATCTACTTAAAATTGAATTATTGGGCCAGGCATGATGGCATACACCTGTAATTTCAGTTACTCTGGAAGCAAAGGTAGAAGAATCTCAGTGTAAGGCCAGCCTGGGTAAAAGCCTGACCCTGCCTAAGAGACAAACTGAAGCAAAAAGGATTGGGCCATAGCTCAAGCGGTAGAGAGCTTGCCTAGCAAGGGTGAGGCCTTGAATTCAAACCCCAGTACTGCCCAAAAAAATGTTTTTGAATTATACCTTGATAATAATAGATTTTATGAAATAAAATTAAACTTCAACAATCTGTAAACAAATGAAAGCATGCCATGAGTGAGTGATTAATCTCTTTCAGCTTCTGTGTCCCTGAATAATTTTGGAATCTTTTACCAGGGTTCACTCCCCACATGTGTTTTGGTGGACATTATATAGACAGGTGGGCATATATGACTCAGCCTGGTCAAGAAATGCCCTGTTTTCTTGCAGAAGACTTAAGTATAGTCAGCCAGTATCTTTCTAAGGATTTATCCCCATTGTCTTGAGGTGTTTATCCATGAGAATGGATCTGTCTGCAAAGAACAAAAATCCAGACTCAAACCAGCTTAAATAGTAAAGGAAGTAAGTGTTGTACACCAAAGTAATCCAAAGCCAAGACTAGACCCAATTCCTTTCATTTTAATGGGTCTGTTTAATCAAATGCCCAACGCTCCTCCTTTTGGGGGATCAGCCAACAAAAGGCTTAGGTCTGGCTTGAGGGTGGGGGTGTTGGGGATGGGGTCATTATGATTGGCTTAGATGACTTAAGTCCTTGCCTCACTCTCCCTGCAACTGGGAATGGGACGCAGCTCTCCAGAGTCACATGAACTTGATGGAAGGGAGTAGATATGGGAGTATCCACACGAAAGCTTGAGCAAACCTGGTATTCTTCTAGGAAGAGGAAAACATGCTAGAGCACAGCTCACTCTTGAACATGATGAACATGTAATTGGATTCACTATCAGGCTGTGAATAAAATCCCAGAGTTGTTTCTTCATTCTCCTCCTGCCCCGTGGAGAAAACTCATCTTCTCTAGAAGGGAATGAAGTTGACATGAGGACCCATGAGGATTTCATTGACAGGAGATGTGAACACTAATTGATCACGTGCTTTTCTGTTTATCTCTAGCCCTTTATTGATGGCATAGACTAAGACATGCTTACCTTGCTCCCACCCCATTTTATTTTATTTCTTTCTTTTTTTTCATTTTTCTTTTATTATTCATATGTGCATACAAAGCTTGGTTCATTTCTCCCCCCTGCCCCCACCCCCTCCCTTACCACCCACTCCACCCCCTCCCGCTCCCCCCCCTCAATACCCAGCAGAAACTATTTTGCCCTTATCTCTAATTTTGTTGTAGAGAGAGTATAAGCAATAATAGGAAGGAACAAGGGGTTTTGCTGGTTGAGATAAGGATAGCTATACAGGGCATTGACTCACATTGATTTCCTGTGCGTGGGTGTTACCTTCTAGGTTAATTCTTTTTGATCTCACCTTTTCTCTAGTTCCTGGTCCCCTTTTCCTATTGGCCTCAGTTGCTTTAAGGTATCTGCTTTAGTTTCTCTGCATTAAGGGCAACAAATGCTAGCTAGTTTTTTAGGTGTCTTACCTATCCTCACCCCTCCCTTGTGTGCTTTCGCTTTTATCATGTGCTCATAGTCCAATCCCCTTGTTGTGTTTGCCCTTGATCTAATGTCCACATATGAGGGAGAACATACGATTTTTGGTCTTTTGAGCCAGGCTAACCTCACTCAGAATGATGTTCTCCAATTCCATCCATTTACCAGCAAATGATAACATTTCGTTCTTCTTCATGGCTGCATAAAATTCCATTGTGTATAGATACCACATTTTCTTAATCCATTCGTCAGTGCTGGGGCATCTTGGCTGTTTCCATAACTTGGCTATTGTGAATAGTGCCGCAATAAACATGGATGTGCAGGTGCCTCTGGAGTAACAGTCTTTTGGGTATATCCCATTTTAAACTCAATCCAACTCCATCATTAATAACAGAGAGTATCCAACTTAATTACCAAAAGCTAAACTAACTTGACTTGTGGAAGGGACAGTAAGTTTTATCAACACAAGTGTTCTGGGCTTCTAACCACCTAACTTCTAACACAAAGGAGGTGCTCCATAACTGTTTACTGAAGGATAAATTTCTACCAAACAGCTCATGCATCTCAATACTTTCTTGGGAGAAGACTAATTTGTCTTTCTTTCTGTTTCTCCATGTGGCCCAGGGTGGGACATGCTTGGCTTTCATCCTGCACCCACAGAGAAGCCAATGGGTTTGAGAAGTAACTTACCTTGTATAATGTAATAGGTTTGACACTGTGCTAAAGAATATTACTTTATTCAATTTTATGATGCCGTGTGCTATAAGAGGGATTTAACTGTAGATGGGTGTATGGAATTAGTTTCTTTATAGATGATTAAAATAAAAAACGTTCTAAATGTGTTCCACCCTCCTGGAGCCATTCTCAGTCTTAACTACCACCTCCTAATATCTTTACTGCTCTTTCCCTGGTGTTTCTGAAAATTGCACTCAATGTGTAAAAATAGTATGCAGTACTGTAATTGAAATGACAAATGCTAAAATACAAGGAAGGAAGCAAGAAATAAAGAGACAAAATGGCTTCTGGGAGAAAAAAAAATTGCCAGTCAAATTGAACTCGATTTCACACAAAACATTTGAAACCAGTGCAATCCTCATCGAGTAGATTATCTGGTTGTTTCTTACTTCTGTTTTGTTGTCTGAAAGTGAGTGAGGTTTGGAGGGACATGAATTTTTAACAGTGCGCTATGCTTGAGCTATAAATCCCTTACAAAAATGGCTTAATCCTTCAATTCTTCTTTCTTTTTTGTAGTACTGGGGTTTGAACTCAGGGTCTCCTGCTTGCTAGGCAGGTGCTCTAACACTTAAGTTACACCCTCAACCCCTTTTGATTTTAGATATTTTTCAGATAAGGTATCGTTTTTGCCTTGGCCAGTCTTGAACCATTAGACTCTTAGCTATGCTTCCCATGTAGTTGGGATTATAGGCATGAACCACCATTTGATTTCTTCTTTGAGATAGAGGCTTGTCAATTTTTAGTTGCCTGGTCTGGGCTGGAACTGAGACTTTGCTGTCTCTACCTCCCGAGTAACTGGGATCACAGGTTTGAGTCACTATGCCTGGCTGCAGTAATAGTTTCTAAATGCAAGTTTGGTTTGACTAAGTTTTCCTACTTTCATGCAATTTGAAATAAAAGTGGTGGGAGCAGAGAGTTGTGATTATTTTAATTTTGTTTTTATATTAATAATAAAATTATGCAATTTAATGTAATTATTTCAATATAGTTCCTGATTAATATATGATAGTAATAATTAATTAATCTGTTATTAAGCACAGTTCTTTATTCTGAGAGCACAATGTTTTCTACTTGCTGGCTATTAAAATGTCGTTTCTGTCACCAAATTCTAGGGAAAATAGATACATGACAGTTTTCATTCATTCGTTTTACAATCTCTTTTTAAGCCAAAGGAACTTTTTAATTGTTAAAAATATTTTACACAATCCAATCATACTAACAAATCACTATAAACCTAAATAATGAGAACAATGCAGCTGCTTTGATTTGCCCTCAAATTTCATCTAAGGAGAATCCCAAAGTGCAGTTTTGAAATTAACTAGGCTATTTGGGTGTCTTGTGTTGGGGCCCCAGGCAGGTCAGTTTTAAGTTTTGTCTAGCCTGTCCTACAGAAGGCACAGTGTGACTCTTTACCTCCACATTGAGAAGTCAACCTTCACTTAGAAAAGCAAAGAATGAAGATTTGTTTCTGCCACAAATCTTCAGTTCCATGAAGGCGAACACCCAGCTGTGCATGAAGGTCCTCCTGCCTCCTGCCTCCTGCCTCCTGCTTCCAGCTTGACTTTTGGTATCACTTGGCATGATGTGTGTTCACAGTAAGTTGGAGTTTCCTTTCTCTCTCTTTCAGATGTAAAGGAAACAACGGGAATGCTAATTACATTTAATGGAACTTGGCACAATTTCTCAGGAGGTGGTGCTAATTTGTAGAAGGTAACACTTCAGATTTTCTGATAAAAGGCTGGGGATCAAAGGGTGGTTGTGGGAGACAGAGAAGTATGCATTTTTATCCACTGGTGTCTTGGTGGGAATAACAATGTCTTCTGCACTATAAACAAACCAGTAGGAAGACTTACTTTTATTATATACTTTATTAGGAAAATGTGCGGTGCATGGGAGAATGAAGAGAAACTCTGAGCGTGACTAAGACAGGAGCAGATGGGTTTTTTTGACAGAATTTGACAACACCACAAACCATTGTGGGGTGTGTGTGTCTGGATATTCAGGAAAAATAGAACCAATGGGTTGCCCCAATGCATTTCAGTTCTAGGATACAAAATTCTGGAAACAAGAGATAATTAATAATTTATGTAATTTGGGCATTTCATTTTACAGATGAGAGCAGGAAGGCACACACAAGGATCTTTCTGAATTGTTCAAGGTCATGTGTATTCTGAGAAAATTGGAACCAAGCCTCCAGCCTCCAGGCAGACACTGGGACCTGAATCTACATGTCTGTTCTGGAAATTGCTCTCTGTGGGGTCTTATTCTCCCTTAAGTGGTACTCATAACTGGAGATGTGTCTCAGTTATCAGCCTGCTTCAAGCTACATGTTAAGCACAATTTTACAGATAAAAAAAGACATCAGCTAAGCCTACATTCAAAGAACCCAGGAACTTCAATGAAGTAGGGAAACAGATTGATAATGAGTTATTATAGTTCTGAAGCCTAGCTTCTTAGAAAACACTAGCCGATGGCTTACCATATAAAGAAACCCATTTGCAACAACCCTTTTGTTATGGCCAAGTAAATGGAAATGGCTTCTTTCATGTTATTGATAAAGACACCAGTGTTCAGAACGTAAAGCGAGAAAATTATACTCTGAACACCGAGGCAGCTTCTTGGCCACAGGTTTATCTGTTGGGATAAATTCGGTAGCACATTAAAGGTCCACTATGAATGAAATTTCTTGTTTATAATTCTACAATCTGGTGAGGGTGTAAAGGTTCCCATATATAAGTCGGAGACCATACAATAGAGTGAAAAAGTGATAGTAATGATGACAGAGATGTCTTAACATGATCAGATCATTACAGTCAGCTGGGATGTACAGCAATACAAGTGTTCTCGGCATGGAGTTGAGGAACTTGGGGCTTTAAGACTGTCAAGCTGCTTGCCTGAGATCAAACTTTGTGGAGCGATAGAGCTGGAAATGAACTGTGCATGCGTCTGTCAAGCCCAGCTCTGCATCCACTGCTGATGGGCAATTGGAGCCAAGAGTTCCATGAGGCTCTGAAAGTTCACAGAATGTAGGATAGTGTCCAAGAAAAAAACCAGAGATTGAGTGGTCTCAAAAGACAGAGAGGGTTTTGAGAAACGGAAATTAAGGAGTCATTCTAGATGAGAGACAGAGCAAACAAAGAACTGGACCAAGATGGCAGAGAGTGGTTGCAACAATTAAGTTTGACATAAATGGAGAATCAGACCCACCCATTCAGTGGGGACAGAACAGGGGCCATTTGGATGTAAGCCTCAACAGAGGCTCAGTGGGCTCTGGTATCAGGCCATCAGATGTGTGAAGCAAGTTGCATGCTTTCCCTAAGATTTCATCATTATGTCACTCATCCATCAATACGTGTGCAGCCCTTATTAGATGCCAGATACTATTTTAAGTGAACAGGATACATAAAAGAACAAAACTAATTTTAACCCTACTGCTGATGGTCCAAGGATCCCCATTAGGTATCGCTCAGAAATGGATATTAAACAGATAACCCAGGCAAGTCCTTTTGCTAGATACATAGGAAGTGCTCAATCAATAGGGATGGGGGGATGGGGGTGGGAAGAGAAATCATCCCATTATTACTGCTATTGTTATAATAATTATTACTTTTGTTGTTAAGCTACACTTTCTATATAAGGAGTTTCCAGAATTTGAAGTTCTCTCTGTGTGAAACATAAAATAATATTAATTACCCAGTGCACACATGCCAAAATAATAATTATGCCAATTACATATCGTTTAAACTGAAAATATCACCCATGTAAGAGGAGAAGGTAGACTAATCTAGTCTCCAAACCTTCATATCCAACATAATAGCCTTGACATTGCAGATGCAGTAAAACCTGCACAGAATTTTGGTTCTGGGACTCACTCTGAACTTCTGGTTCTTCATTTATAAATGGGGTTATTCATGCATGTACCCCTGAGAAACATCACGAAGGTGCAGTTAATCTTATATATTAGCACTTTACAAATCTCCACTGAGGATATTTGGCCATGTTTGTGTCTTCTTCTTTTTTTTTTTTTTTTTTGGTGGGACTGGAGTTTGAACTCTTGGCTTCGCACTTGCAAAGCATGTACTTTATGGCTAAGTCACACCTCCGGTTTATTTTAGTCTGGTTATTTTGGAAATGAGGTCTCACGAACCATTTGCCTGGGTTGACTTCAAACCATGGTCCTCCAGGTCTCCACCTCTCAAGTAGCTTGTGTTATAGGCGTGAGCCACATGTGCCTGGCTTTTAGGTTGTTTCTTTCTGTTTTTTTTTTTTGGAAGAAGCTGGTGAGGTTCAAGCTTAGAGTCGCAGAGACCTGGCCCAGACTCCTTCCCAAACCCATCCCCTACCCTCTCCAAATGCCAGTGTTCCTGAAATAAATTCTGAAAACGCAACTTCCCCAAATTTGCCTATAATTCAAAAGCTAAGCTCTAAGGTAAGCGCTTCCTTACTCTAAAACACCTCCCACTGCCTGCAGAATTCACCCCTTAAACCAGAACCATCCAACATCCTGGGTAACTTTCTCCCTCTTTTTTTTTCTACTGTGCAACCCACTTCACTGCCAGCAGCCTACGGATAGAGGCCAGTCAGTGGTTCAGAGCCAAAGCTTGCTCTAGCGTGGGACACAGTGAAAGGCCCGAGGTGATGGGACTGCCATAAATCTAGGTTGTTTCTTGAAGGAGGAGCTGGTGCTACTGTGTCTGATCTCGTGGGTACAGCTCAACCAGGGATTCTCTTCAACATCCTGCAAATGCCCAGGGTACCCTTTCCTTCCCCACACAGAATAATCTGACCTAAAATATCAATAGTGCCAAACTTGAAAAGCCCTGAAATAGGCAAAGCACTTAGCATCACATAGGAACTCATTATTATTATTGTACTATACTATATATACTATATATAATAATTATTATTTCCACCATTAGCACTACCACACTCTATACATATAAATATGATAACACTCTGGATGCTGACAGAATTGTAAACAATTGTCGGCACTGCCTTCCCATTAGGTGAGAACTCTACAGTTTTTCTACTGTGAAACCTTGGATGATGTGCCTCCTTCTTCCTCCACCTCCAAATCTTACTGTCACGGAAACAAAACTCTATCTAAAATAATCTAGTTCTGTTTCTGTCCCAGGGTTTATTTCTTTTAATTAGACTATTTGAATTAATTCCCCATGGAGTTCACCCAAGGCAGGACATCACAAAACCTTTAAAAAATATTAAGTTTAAAAAAATGGAGTCAAGACAAAAATAGAGCCACTTGCCTCCCATTTGAAAATATATTTGTTCATGTCAGGAGAATGAAGGATGCATGAATTATTCATTAGAATAACAGTTTATTGGCAAAATTGTTGTCTTTGGATGGTATGCATTATGGAGTGAATAAATAGTGTGCAATGGATATTTTTAGGGACAGGAGAGTAAATCTGGTAAGAAAATTCACAATAGGAAGGAAAGGAAGCTATGGCTAGAAGTGGTTGAAGCCTCTCAGTGAAATATGCAAAGGAGGTAAAAATTGTCTCCACCAACACATAAAGTAGAGATACAAATAAAGCCCTCCTAATGGCTGTGCTCTGTATCTGCATGGCTGTTTTCATTCAATTTGCTTAATTGAAGTCTTTCTGTACCTGTGGGAGAATTAGGTTTATGAGTAGGTTTCCTCTGTCTCCCTTCCTGAGTTGGCTGATGAGGTGCACAATTCACGAGGACCTCAGGTAGGAGGAGAATCTGCCCACTGAGGGTTGGTGCCACCTCAATGTCCCATCTTTTGCCTGGCTCTGCTTCCTAGCATATATCATCAAACATAGCTAGTCTTCCTTCAGGGCCCTGTTGCAAATCGGACCATAGTCCATTTCCTGTTTAGAGTGAGTCAGTTCACTCATGCTGTCTGCTATAGTTTGGATCTAGAGTGTGCAGCCAAAGGCCCATGTGTTAGAGGCTTGATCCCCCAGCTTGGTGCTTTCAGGGGGTAGAGGAATCTTTAAGTGGTGGGGCTTAGTATGAGGTCTTCAAGTCACTGGGGGAGTGCCAGTGAAGGGGATAGTGGGACCCTAGTCTCCTTTTGTTCTGGCTGTGAGGTGAATGGCTATGCTCTGTCCTGTCCTCCCACCATAATGTGCCATCATACATCCAGAGCAATGAGACCAATTGATCATGGACTGAAACCTGCAAAAAACAGTGAGTCTAAATCTTTTCTCTCTATCAATTGATTAAGCTCAGGAATTTGTTGAAGTAAAAGAAAGCTGACCAACACATTCCCCAAACCTTCTAGATCGAATAACAACTTGCTGAGGGATCCTCATCATTGGCATCATGAATACAAATCCAACACTCATAGAAAAGCTGTCATTGATGATTCAATGTTAATATTGATGATTAAATGTTAATATTGACTGATTCAACACAGAAGAGACCATTCTGCTTAGTGGAATCTCTTAAACACAGCTAATACTACATGGTTCTGGATCATTCTGTGTTATTCCTTGGAGAAGGAAAATACTTTGCTTCATGAAAAAAATTGAAATCTAAATGAAAATAAATCCTTACCTGTGTGGTTCTATACTGTTCAGGACAGCCGTTTACTATCCCCAACATCCCCAAAGGAGGATACAAGTTAAACACCTCCCTAGAAGAGGGGTCTGTCCACTAATTTTTTCCATGAAGAGCCAGACAGTGATATTTCAGGATTCAAAGGCCAGATGGTTTCTGTTGTTATTACTCAATTCTGCCCTCTTGAGCGAAAGCAGTCATGGTCAATACATAAATAAGTAAGTGAGGTTGTGTTTTGCAAATAAAATCTACACAAACAGGGGCCAGACTGGATTTGACTCTCAGGCCTTAGTTTGAAGACTGTTAGAGAATTTGATTCCTATGACCGTGGAATTCCACAAAGTGGTTTATTAAACCCACAGAAATGCATGATTTTAGAGTTCTGGAGACCAGAAGCCCAAAATCAGCGGATATGCTGGGCCACAATTTCTCCTACGGCTCCAGGGAGGGTCTTTTCTTGCTTCATTCAGCTAGCATGGCCCAGGAATTCCTTGGCTTGTGGCAGCATCACCTCACCCTCTGTTTTGGTAGTCACATGTCCTTCTCCTGGGCTCTCTGTGTGTCCGCCTCTCCCTCTATTTCTCTTATAGACACAGTCATTGAATTTAGCACCCACTCTGATTTCAGGATAACCACATCTGAGGATTCTTCACAATTTATGTCTGCAAGGCCTATTTCCAAACTAGGTCACATTCTATGGTTCCAAGTTGGCTTGAGTTTTAGGAGGATACTACCAAACCCATTATACCTGGTCTAGAAGAAGTATATTCTTGAGTGTATTATAAGTTGATCAAAAACAGGTAAAAGGAACACCTTTAAAATAGTTGCATGCTGTGCCAGAAGTCTGCTTTCTATCTATTCTAAAGTGAGATGACAAATGCCAGAGAAATGCTGTAGACATGCCTCAATGTGTGATTCTCTCCCTAATGCCATTGGGACTGAATGGGAACTCTAAAGAGGATGATGATAATGGCTGCCATGTCTCTACATCCCTTGCACTTGGGTACTGAGCCACCAGTGGGCTCTCACACAACCCAGGACATTCTGTCATGAGCTTGAACAACACTCCCTAGCTGTCCACTCTCAGTCTGTCCACACTGCAGCCATTCCTGACATTGCAGCTTGTGTCTGCCTGGAAGCACTGGTGAGAGTCTTCCTAGAGTGCTAGCTCAAGGGAGACCAGGGGAAGAGGCCATATGCCCACCCCCTCCAAACCTGATTCTTCACATGTGCCAAGGGAGGGCTGGTGTGCTACAGTGAAAATGTAAACAACTTATAATTCATGAATAGGCTGCTCTTTAGCATCTGTGGTCATGCCAGCTATGGGCTTCCTCCCAGTCCATCCCACTCCAGTCTCCAAGCTCAGGTCTCCCTGGAAACCCATGTTTCCTACCACCATGACCCCGATGGCCTCTGAATCATAGTCTACTCATGGCCTTTTTTGTACTTTTCCATTTTTTTTCTTATTACCCATGCCCTCAAAAACTTTATCTAAAACTTCACATACTGTTTGCTGACTTGGATGTTTTTCCTGAGTAATTATCACTCATTCCCTTGGAGGGAACCTGGTGGTGGTGGTGGTGGTGGTGGCGGTGGTGGTGGTGATGGTGGTGGCGGTGGTGGTGGTGATGGTGGTGGTGGTGGAGGTGTTGGTGGTGGTGTGTGTGTGTGTGTGTGTATTTACTCAAGACCAAAAACATCAGAAGGAACAATGTTGATTTTTTTTTGACTCTTGGTCTGTAAGAAGGAAAATCCAAATGGGTACTCTTACCCTGTTTGGAACAACAGAATTGAGAGCTAGAGGAAACAAAGTCAAAACTCAGAATTCCAGGGTCAGTGACCAGGAACTCTGGCTGGACCCAGTCTACAGCAACTGCATGGATTATGAGCAAAGCACACCCTGTTCTGGCTTCTCAGATAAGTGCCTTGGAGCAGCAGTCCACAAACCACACAACTTATGCAACAGCCCTTGTAGGGCTTAAGCCCAACTTGTAAAGCCCACAATGCTCAGTTCCTGACCTAGTGCCAAAGACAAGTAGGTACCCAATGAATATCTGTACCTACTACAGATATAGGGCGTATTGGGTGACTGTGGGTAGGACTGTATCCTTGGTTGCCAAAGATGGAGGTGGGAATTTCAAGTGGGAGCTCTGCTTTTGTAACCTGGATGCCTTTCTGAAGTGAGAGAAATAATTCTAGCTCATTCTTAAGAACTTTGATTTTCAGGAGTGGAAGCTGTGATGCCTTTGCCAGGTCTGGTCTCCTATTCTGATTAATGATTCAGGTTAATTTATGAAATAATTTGTACCACAGTCCATTTAAAATTTCTTTCCCTTTCTACAGTTACTTGAAAATGTCTATGAAGAGATATAGCAGCAATGTTTTTAAAAGCAAAAGGTTGAGGACAATCTACTACTTGATCAGAAATGAGATTAAATTGTAACACAACCCTAAAGCTAGATTTCTGGACAGCCATCAGGTGGGGGAAACTTGGTAGAAGGGTGTTGTACATATTATAGTACTTTTGAAATGTGGTTGTGTGTGTGTATGTGTAAGAGAGAAACTACAAATAATTAAAATTAGTTCTTTCTAGAGGAGAGGATTTAAAAGCAGTCTTCATATGCTTTGTGGGCTCTTCTTTCTTTCTTTGGCAGTACTGTTGTTGAACTCAGGGCAGGCACTCTAACACTTTATCCACTCTGCCAGTCTTTTTTTGCTTTGGTGATTTTTGAGATAGGCCCTACCTTTTTGCCAGTACCAGCCTAGACTGCTATCCTCCTGTATATGCTTCCCACATAGATGGGATGACAGCTGCACACCACCATATCCACCTTTTTCTTTGAGAGGGCCTTGTGAACATTTTTGCCTGGGCTGACCTAGTACCACAATCCTCATAATCTCTGCATCCCAAATAGCTGAGACTATAGGTGTGAACCACCACACCCAAATCTTTTTAGTGGTTTGATTTTCACAATAGATATGTATATTTCTATCATAAAAACAAACCCTGGAAAAACATCCTCAAATTATTTTGCTATTTATAAACCAAGATCATGAAGAAGGTTATTGAGACTGTAGATGAGGGAAGAAGGAGAGAGACTGAAGTTACAGGAGTAATAAATAGAAGGACTAGAGGATGGAATGAGCAGTCAGATGGTGGATGAGGTCAGTCACCCAGTTGCAAAAGCAAAACGCCACCAGACCAGCCTCTTCATACATAGTCATAAAATTCCCTCATCTGTGTGCCATTTTTCCAGAGCAAAATCTCTGAACATGTCTCTTTGCTCTGAATTAATAAGGTTACTAATCACCAGGGGACAAGGGCTCTCTGCAGTGACATTTATACAATTCCCTGCCCCTTCATCCAAATCAAACAAGGTAATACTCAAAAGAAATTGGCCAGTAGACTCACCATGCTTCAACTCAAGCAAGTCAAAACCTTTTCAAATCTCACTTGGCCAGTATTAAAATAAGCAAAATAAGATTTAAGGGTCTTGAGCTGCAGATGCATATGCTAGTTTAGGAATTATTTGTGTGTGTGCTGCTATGTTTGACAGAAAAATAAGATGGATGCAGTCCTTACCCTTCCCTCTTAGACCTAAAGTCAGGAAGTCTGCATTTGCATGCACTATAACAGAATTAGAAAGATGGTACCTGACCTGTCAAAGATCATTGGGATAGTTGGTGGCCAAAATGGGAACAAACCCAGCTGTCTCAACTTCTGTATGCCTCTGCAGGGGGACCAGAAAAGAACTTATATTGCTCCCCCAACTTGTAAGTCTATAATTCTTTAACAACCAAGGAAGAGAAAAGAGGAATAGGAGAATGAAGGAAGAGGAAGAAGAGGAAACCTGTTTACAAACAAAGAGAAGTCTTTGCCTTTTATTAATATAAAATTATGGTCTCTAGATTCTTGTATAATTTTTACAATCTGCAAGATGATATTGGCTCATTTACACTTATGGAATTACTGTGATATTATAATTAACATATATACATATATACTATATTTTTATATACATATAGTATACTATATACAGTACACTATATTTATATATATACACAGAGAGAGATGAAATATAAATGAATAATTGATGGATGGAAAGGTGGATGGATGGATGTATGCATGTATGGATGTTTGGACAGATGGGTAGACAGGTAGCTAGATGATAGATAATATTTTAATTTGTTGTTTTAAAACAGCTAGTTATCATTCCACCATTATTGGCATATTTCAGCTGCTGTAAGAAGGGCCGGCTTCCCTGGCACATCTCCCGGACCTTGGAGGGGTTTCTCTGGCAAGAAACCAACTCCCTTGTGAGATGCTGGCTGCAGCTCTGAGAGAAGGAAACAGATTCTTGTTACAGTAAATGTCAGCACCAGTGGGAAAACCTCACTAGCTGGCTGTGTTCTGGGAATAAATATGTTTTGAGTGGTTCATTGCCTGGAAAACTCAACTTGGGTAGTCCCCAAAACACTTGAACCTTGTTACTGGGGAGCACGAGGAGTACCTTTTTTATTCTGGGCACTTGAAATGGAAGTCAACTGAACATGTTCCATTTTTCCCATTTTAGGACTGATTAGAAAGTTCCAGACATCCAGCACTCATGCTGACACCACCTCTGCAAAGGCAACTTTTTTATTCTTGCAAATATCTAGAAGTCGTCGATGCTCAGGAGTGACTGCTCAAATGAAGAAAAAGGAACCCTCCCTGGGAAAACTCACAATGTCCCATTATCTTCAGCATCAACATATAAAGGTCTATAGAATTAGGTTGTCCAAGTTCAAATAGTGAGTCCAATACTTACTAGGTAAACAGCCTTAGCATGTAACTTAACCACATGAATCTCAGTTTCTACATCTGTAAAATGGGGATAATAACATTCTCTCACTCAGAGGATGACTGAAGGAAAGGCAGTAATGGCTAGAGGAGTGTACTGAGTGCCTCACAACTGGCAATAGATACTTCTAGGAATAACGGTATGGTCATACTACTATTAGCAAATATATGATGAATTGTGTTTTCAATTCTAAAGTGACACAAAAAACATCAAGAGGTACATCCACTTAAAATAGTTATGTAATTCCACAAGTAGGCACTTTAACTATTTATAATTCCTGATGAGCTGTGGATTAATGGGCAAGAGAAGACATCAAACAGATATAAAAGTCCCTAATCATAGCTCTTACACTACCCCCTCAAGCTTCAAGAGGTTCCTTTCTGCTGGAAGGGAAAAATGAGCAATTATGTTCCGAGCCACACAAGTAACAGAAAACCATGGATGTGTGCTGCACTTCTCTCTGTGCCATCTACTTTGATTTCCTATTTATTGCTAGAATCTCTGCTTGAAAGGTAGGGAGACTAGGTGAGTGCAGGCTGGATTTAAAGGACACAAAATGAGAGAATGAGAGGAGACATCAGCAACTGAGTCAGAAATGAGTGTTGACTAAACAAATATACCCCATGCATACTGGGCTTCCCCATCCCATGGCAGGGCAGACATCATTAGTTGATCACATCACACTATCTCCATGAGCCTGCCCATGACAGCATGACCCTCCACAAATTCCTGCACAAACAGGCACTGCCTCTCAATGACAGATACAAAGTGGTAGAAAACCACTTCATCATCTGCGCGTTGACTTTGATGGAAAAAGTGAAGGTCTGCAAATAGAATGAAGGCAGGCACTCAGTAGCTGGGAATAGCAAGAGCCAAAACAGCAGCAAAAAGCAGCTTGACATTTAGGAGGGAAGTACAAAGCTGGTCTGTGGCTGACATAGATGTCACACAAGAGTGAGTCTTGGAAAATGATCTTCCTGTTTGAACAAAAGTGAAACAAAGTCTACAGTCACTTGAGATTCACAAACCTGGAAGCATCAGACATCCTTAGAGAGAAAGGCAAACATGAAAAAAGGATAATATTGTAGTTGTGGGGAGAAATTAATGCTACTACTGCTATAAATGTCCTAACTATTTAGAATAGACATGTGGCCACAGTTGCATAGATAATGTTGATATAGGTCAGGAAATATACACAACAACTAATCAATAGGACAATTCCCCAAAAGGAAATAATTTTATCACTAAACCAAAAAAGATAATAAAATGTATTCATCTTGTGCCTGTATTAGGAATAGGTAGTATGTGATCCAAGCCAAAGCACAGATTATTTTTCTGTTACCAGTGAGTGAACTACCAACACTCTGTTGGTGCGACTAGGATGTATATGTTGGGGAGTTTCGTTATTTTATGGGAGATAACAGGGATTCCATGGGTTTATTAGACTTCCCAGGAGAATAGACAACCATATCTGTGCAAGTCTGAGCAATGCTTTTTCCTAAAAGTGACTTTATAAGGCAAAGAAGGGAAAAGATAAGGGAAGAGAAGGAGGAAGAAGAGAAAGAGAAGGAGGAAAAGAAGGAGAAGGAAGAGGAGAAGAGGGCAGGATGAGAAGAAGGAGAAAAAGAAGGGGAAGGAGGAAGACAAAGGTATGGAAAAGGAAAGAGGAGGCAAAGGAGGAAGAGCAGAAGAAGATAGAGGAGCAGAAGAAGGAGGAGAGGGAGAAGAAGGAGAGGTAGAGGAGAAGGAAAGTTGAGGAGGAGAAAGAGAAAGAGAAGGAAGAAAAAGAAGGCAATGGAGAAGGATGAGGAGGAGGAAGGTGCTTAGGTCATTGAGCCATGCCACAGTATATATTAAGGGACCTTATGATAATGGAACCATTCTATATGTCAAATGTTAGGTGGACATATATACCTACACATGTGATAAACATGTGGAACTCATTACATGGACACACACATATAGTTCACAGACACACAAATATACATTTGTATGTATATTTGCAACATACAAATATACATGTGCACACATACCATATAGACACACACACCCACGCAGACACACAAAGATGCACAAACACCCTAAAAATATAATCCACATCACACAGTCACACAAACACACAAAGTACAAATATACTTGGAGAAGTCTGAATAAGATGAATAGATGGCATCAATACATTGCATCAAAGTCTGATTAAGATCAGTAGATCTCATGATATCAATGAGATCAATCAATGGTTGTGAGATGGTACTAACGTTTTCAAGACATTGCCATTGGGGAAGCCTAAGCATCTCTTTCTCAGATTCACATGACTCTACAAATCTACAATGTCTTCAAAATTAAGTTTAATTTAAAAAACCTTTTAGCTCCTTAAAAGTCTATAATGGATCAATGTAAACCAACTAGTTGAAATATACTTTGCTGCCTAAAGTAGACTACCAGGGTTTTATCCACAATTTCAAACCTAAAGAATACGTGTAGGTAACTTACTGACTAGACTCTGGTTTTTATGAAGATATTTTGCTTTCCTCCACACAGGGCTGCAGTGACCACAAAATGAGGGCAGAGCAGCCTGGCAAAGAGAGATATTGTCATCTCCATGGTCAAGATCCAGTTCACATTGCTGCTGAGGACACAAGAATTTCAGTTCCTCCACTAGGTTCTGATCTGGTTATGTGCATGGAATTTGGGACTAAGCTCCCCAAACCCCCATGGTTTGTGTTCCTTGGTCCCTGAACCCACATCACACAGTGCTAACATTCCCAAATAGAATTGCATCTAGCTGGAAAAACATTCCCTTTGATTCCACGGCAACCCTATATCCTCACTGCATTTTGCATGGGCTGCAACCTTCCACTTACCCTACATTCATTTCTAAATTGAAATGGTATCTTGTACTACACATGTTTTCTCTGGCAGTTTGTCCTGTGAATCCATTCAATAATAAAGCATATGGTCTGCTTTCCCATTTTGAGAGCCTGGCTAGAAGGATGCTCCTGTGAGTTTGCCTCCCTTAACCTGTGCTAAGGAGAATCCCATCGCATTCTTCCATTCCAGTCGCTTGGAAGTCACTGAATATTTAGCAGCATAATTGAGTATCCTAGGAGCAGAATAGGGGAGTTCCTTGTAAATTTCCTTCAACCTTTCACAGACTGACAACAGAGGGGTGTATGCTTATTATAAGGAAAATGTTGTAAAGAAAATAGGTTATCCCATACATAGGGGATATGCAAATGGATAAAACCTTTTTGGAGGGAAAATCTTAGCAATATCTGTGGAAGGTAAATTGATCTAGCCCATTGCCTAAGTAAGAAATTATCTTATAAGTATTCATGCACAAGTACAGAGGGATAGAAATATAAGTAGATACCATGTCTGAAATAATAAAAAGAACCTAATCCAAACCATTTAAATGTGCTTCGATAAGATATACGCTAAATATTGTTTTATTCATAAAATGGAACACATGCAAGTATGAAAATAAGTTACTTCTACTTTCCCAATGTGGAAATATTACACATGTGGTGTTAGATGAATGGATAGAATTTAGGAGGGGAGGGGGTCTGGCTGGTAACCCAATAGACACCTATGGTCCATTTCCTGGGAATATCGCCATCACTCTTATTCTCTACTCTTGATTCCTTACTCACTCTAATATGATCTACAGGTGTGGTAAACTTCATGGTGTCATAGTTACAGGGGGGAAAATATCAAAACATTTCAACTTTTATTTAAGTAAATTCACGGTGGTTGTACAGGTTGAATAGAGGGGGTAAATTTCATCAAAGTACATTATATGAGTGTAGGGAAATCCCACAGTGAGACTCTGTTGAACAACTAATATGCAGTAATAAAAAAGAGATTAAAAGCGTGAAGGGTGAGGACGTTTGTCGCCCTTTCCAAAAAGATGTTTGGGGGCAATTTTGCATTCATATCTTAAAGAAAAACATGCACACAATACACACACACACACACACACACACATGCAGTATTCTATCTCAGCAGCAATTCATATTACATTGGACCCACCTAATTCAAGCCAATATAGTTTTTGATAATAAATTATTTAATACAATGTGAAGACCCTACTCTACACTCATTGTATATTAGCCAAGTTATAAGACTCTTTAATCCTACACTCTCCATCTATAAAATGGGGTTGATAGTAATATATACTACATAAAGTTGTTGAAAATGTTAAATGTAAACATTTGGAAACATGCTTATGCAATACTAATGTTCAATTAACACACACACACATACATGCACACATACATGGTACATGCAAATATTCATACACATACACTTGAAGGCAGAGAATTTGGTTATTTCCCAAACTCAATTTTATGCCTCTCCATTACCATTTCCTTACAAGTGCCCACTTATTGTCAACCTTTTATGAAAGCTTCTTTAAGTCTAAGAAGCAGTAGGTGTTCAGCTCAATTTAGCATGAAGAAGAACTTCTAAAAATACATGCCATGCAGGAATGGCTATCTTATGAGAAGATCCCTTTCTTGAGCATATTCAAACAAATGGCCTCTTGTTAGGTAAATCATAAGAATGATTTACCTCAGGAAGGGGCTGTATCTTTCAGGCTTCCTCCCACATTCACAGGAAATGCTTGTCACACACCTCAGTTAACCTTTATCTAATCTCCCAGGCAACATTAGAGGCTGATTCTCTGTCCTCCACCTGTAGACTCTTTCACCTGTCTCCTTCACAACGCAATAACTTGAACCTATTTGTACATCTGTAGCATGTCTTTCTCCCATTGAGGGCATCCACTTGATTGTAATTATTTCTTAATGTCACAACACTGAAACAAAGTAAATGTTCAATGAATGACTTTTGAATGACAAAATTAATCATTCTTAAGCAAAAAAATCCATCTATGAACTTTTCCATCTATGAACTTTTCCCAAAAATTCTAGTCTACTAGATATTTTGGCAGGATATTTACACAATTCTGCTGTTTAAGTATTGATAATGGAAGCAACAATGATGGTGATGATGGATAAACTGAATAGTAAATCCACAGAGATATGCATGAAGACAAGATACGCCCTTGTCTCTTTATTTCCATTCTGCTTATTTAAGAAGGGATGTTTTACCAGCTTTAATGTAGAGCTAGACAATTTGCCTCTGTTTCCTTCCACCTACAACTAAGAACAAAAACACCTGGTGTTTACCTTTCAGTTGGGTGGAGAGTCTTCCTTAGAGTACTTTTCTTCTCACAATGACTTTAAAAACAAGCACAGCAAAAGAAAAAAAAAATGTTACCCCTCCCATCCAATAAATGTCCTCCTTCACTAAGTCAAACTTTTCCTAGAAGGTGAGAAAGGAAGGAAAGTTGAAAATAAAATGTTGCATTTAGAGTTTAGCTGTAGAGTCTAAATCAGATCATGTTTATTGATTTGTTTCAATCAATAGACACAGAAAAGTTCAGGAGAATTGACCCATGCCTCCAGGTATGCATTTGATAGAGGTTTTTTACCCAGACCCAAAGTCAGATTATTGCAGAATTTCAAAAAGGAAAAGTTTGTGTCCACCAAGTGACACAGATGGGTTGATAAGAGGAGGGAAAGAGGAAGTCTAGCCTCTTAATTAACCAAATGATAAATTAAAAAATTGTTAGAATTGTAAGTGCACACACTCTGGTTTGTAAGAATCCATAGGTTTCATGCACCAGGTATGACCAATTCTTGGTTCACTCTTTGCCTAGATTGAGTGTGTTCTCATCAACCATTTCTGTGGCACTCTTGCATCCACTGGAGTCTTCCAAATAATTAAGTGCCTTTGTCCTAAGCTCTGGGCCATTCACCTTCTGCCACCTCTTTTTGGGTTAGAAACTAGTCTGCTGTGTTTGGAAATGAAATTTCATCCTCAGATCCCACAAGGAATTCATCTAAACTATTTCCTACAGGGTTTGAGACAACCAGATCATGATTTCTTTTGCTAAATTCCTTCTTACTGACATGTGTACACACCCAACCCATGACATTCTAATGTCACTGACACAACAGAGAAGTCACTGGCAATGATACAAATGAAATCCAATGAAATCTGTTGTACACCACTATGAAGACTATGTGGACCAGCTATTTGATAGCATTAAGCTTATGGGCCCCATCTTCCAAAAGAATCTAGGATTAGAGTTGAAATCAAAGCTTTAAAAAAGTTTTTGAAGTCAGGTAAGGAATGGGTTGAGGTAACAGACACACCATGGAAGAGTAAGTTCATAATTTATTTCTTCTCGATTTTCTCTTCCCCATATCACCCATTATTGGCATTTCTCGTCATGACAAGAATGTGGTACAGCTATCCTCACACCAGCTGCGCTACTGCCATGGATGTTTCACCTAGCCAGGCAATCAGAATCCCCTCTCCTATCAGCCCCAAGGGTCAAAATAGTTAGTACTTCCTCTTACTTTATATATGGAAGTTGGGTAGAAGGTCATGCTCTGCTCCAAAACATGAGCTATTAAATATAGAGCTTGTAGGGTACAAATGATCACATGAAGAAAACATGCTTAATAACCATGCCATCATTCAGAAGAGAATGTAGTAGTTGGATATGAAGTGTGTTTCCCACTCCCAACCAAACAAGTTCATGTGTTGAGCGCTTGGTCCCCAGCTGGAGGGACTATTGAGAGCTCATTGGATCATGAGGGTACTAACCTCATCATCCATTCATGAATCCATAGCTTATCAGGCTATTGGGTGGTAGGGAATACATTTGAAAGGTATGTTTTGTCCTCAGGCACTTCCTATCTGGTTCTCTCTGCTTCCTGGCTGCCATGAGGTGAGAAGCTCTCTTTGCCACACTTACCTACAGCCATGACATTCTGCCTTGCCTCAGGGCAAAAGCAGTGAACCCAACTTACATGTACTGAGACCTCCGAGACAGTGAGCAAAAATAATCCGTTTCTCTTTTAAGCTAATTTCTGTCAGACATTTTGTTGCAATAATGAAAAGCTAAGTAAAATAGAAATCCAAAAGATGGAGAATAAGTAAAACATTAGTGACATTAGTTGCACTTCCTGATCTAATCTTACTTGAAAAAAAAAAAGCATGCTTATTGGATTTCTGATTTCATGAGCCAATAAATCTCTTTGTTTTAAAAAGTTTAGCTAGGCATGTTGACATATACCTGTATTCCCAGCTACTCAGAAGGCAGAGGTAGGAGGATTGCAGTTGAAGACCAGCCCAGGAAAAGTTAATCCAAGACTCTATCTAAAAATTAAAACCAAAAGAACTAGTGATGTGGCTGAAGCAAAAGTTTAAGTATGTAAGGATAGGATCTCAGTCACTTGCAATCAAAAGCATTCTGAATCCAAGTGAAATGTAGTCAGAATCCCACTCTATGGCTGATTTTTAAAAAATCACTTTCCCAAAGACATCTGATTTGAGCCAAGGTAGCCTCTGGGTCAGCAAAAACCTTTCTTTCCTTTGGGCAACTTCCCACATGACATTGCCAGTTGAGGTTTAATGAAATAGTTCCTGAAAGTGGAACACACTTTATAGTCTGTGTCATTTGAGGGCAAGAACTCCTGTGCTCCCATAAAAATAATTTTGGAAAGAAGTATATCTGCTTTCAGAAAGTGTCGGCCAAGATTTGGCCTGATGTAATTTAAAATGGCTAAGACAATCAGCTCGAAAATTAAGGTTTCTAATGGGAACACCTACTCAGCCCTAATAATAGGGGAACTACAATCATAATTATAATGCAGTGGAAGCAGTCACATCATTAACTAACTTTTCTCAGCTATTGCAATTAACAAGCATCAATAGATTGAGTAAATTATTAATAACCCACACATGCTCCAGTATGCTCTGCTGGTTCTACTTTTTTTTAAAGTATGAACCAAAAAGTTCACAGCTGATATCCAAACAATCTCTCACTGATCTCTATCACGACATCATCCATACTTTTAAATAATTCTTTCTGAAAGCAATAACAGTCATAAAGAATTAAGTAGTGAACAGAGAAGAAGACGTCCTGGAAGTGAGCCATGCAATCAAAAGGAGAGTCCACCTTTTACGAGTTGATGGAACAATCGTTCATTCCTTACTTTCTTCATGGTGCAATCACTTACGGAATTGTTATTATTGCTGAGTGGTAGGAAAGGCAGGAAGGCTTGGAGCTGTCACTTTGCATAGTGTAGCGGGTATCAGCAGTTCTTAAATGCAGCCAAGGGACCGATTTAGGTTTATGGTGTTCACAAATATTCACCTCAAGTCATAGGGAATTAAATAGGGTGGACCCAGTGTAAGGTGTACATGATAAAGAAGATAAAAGAAAAGGAAAAGAGGAGAAGAGAGGCGAGAAAAGGAAAGAGCATGGAAGGGTTAAAAAAGAAAAAAAGGTACAGAAAGTGTTAAGGGAAACAGCCAAGGTTACAGAGAGAGACAGTCTATTCCACCTCTTGCATTTAAATTGTTGCCTGACACTAGGCAAATAAAACATACTCATGTCCTTAAGGTACACATGCTGTAGCAGAAGGGCACTACTTATAAGAGACATCAACAGACCATGAACACTCTATGACTGGAAGAAATGCAGGAAAGAGGAGGGAGGCAAGGACAGGCAACCTAGGGCTGTCCTAGGGCAGGAGGACCAAAGACAGCATCCTCTGAGAATTAAAATCTCTTCTGAATTTTTTTAATGACAAGAAGTAAGGACTGTGAGGCAGTATAGAAATGGAGAAGGGTCCCAACTGAGGAAATGCCATATACAAAAGTTGAGATATGAGAAAAACTTGGTGTATTTTGAGAATAACAAGTTATCTGGTGTGTTGGAGTATAGAAGAGATGGTGGAGGAGGTTGAGGTTAGGGACCATGTGCTCCCTGCTGAGGGCAGTGGGGAGCCTCTGTCGAGTCTTCATTGGGAAATAACAAACAGGCTTTACTAAATGAGAAGCTCCCTAGGGTTGTACTTGTAGAATGGAAGGGAGGGCATGTGGTGAGGGAAGGAAAGAGCCATGGGGAATTTGTAGCAACCCATGCAAAGGGACAAAAGTGGTCTTAGCCAAGACTCTGCCATGGGAATGGGGCAGGTAGGAAATCAATAGATGCATTGTTGTGATCATTGGGAAAGGAAACCAAATGGCCTAATGCTCACCCTGCATTTTGGGTCCTTGACGACTGCTAACTCCTTACCACATGAACAATCACATCACAAGGGCCACTGCCACTAGACTGATGCAACACCAGGAAGTCCAGAAAACTTGGCTCTGAATTTCAAAAATCCCTGCATATAATAAACACATGATAATTAAAAAATCACACACATATGTATGTATGTATATATACATATATATACACATACATGTGTGTGTATATATATAGAGAGAGAGAGACAGACAGACAGACATTGCAAAAGTGCTTGCTGGAGATAAATTCTAATACTTGTTTCTTTCTTCCAACCTATAAAACTGAATTTTCAAAAGTAATCTCCCACTGTAAGAAAGGGAATCTTTCAGGAAAAAAAAAGTGTAAGGCTGTTGGACCAGAAGAGCCCATCCTTTTCCTTTAATTCATGAGCCAAGAAAGGAACCAAACAATATGGCTCTACTTGTGTCTATCTTCCTGTCTCCTTCGAGAGAATGGTAGCAGACTGAACTTATTTTAAGCACATGCAGAGTCATCTGACAGTCTACCTGTGCTCAGGAGGAGGAATAGAAAAGGTGACCCGAGGGTCACTCTGCTACAAACATACTCAGAGACCGTCTGCAGCAAGTGCCTGGGGCAGCTAAACTCAGGATCAGTCTCAGGCAGACTGCCTCCCAGGCCTCTTCGGGTTTCTGCTCAAACGATTGCCTCATTTTGAGACCATTCAAGCATGTTAAAACTGTAGACAGCTGAACAGCACATCTATTCAATGACCACTTAAACTATACAACTGGAATTTATCACAAGTACAAGGGAAAGGGGAGTCATTAGAAAATCAAACTTGGAAAATCTCTCCATCAAACAAGTATGTTATCTATTCAGGGAACCAGGCAGAGCAGATTTCAAAGATTTAATGTATGTAGCTTCCTCTTATTGTGGAAAAACGATATGAGGGAGAGATGTACACAGGAAAACAGGTTTTAAATACATAGAGGAGAAACCTGAGACAAAGCAAAAGTAAAAAGAGGGAGAAAGTATAGATTAAGGCAAAAAATTAATTTTGCAGTAGCCGTGTGTTTGCTAGAATCAAACTTCTTGGAGTTTCCTTGTAATCACTATTGATTGATTACTATCGATTGAAAGGAAAACTATCCTGTCAACAATGTCCCAAGAACCTTTAAACTTCCTCCATTTGTATTAAAGTTCTGTTTTCATGTTTGCTGGTCTCACCAACACCAGGCACTGAAAGGCCTGTATTCTGAATCTTAGGAGTTAGAGATGAGAAGCAGCAGGTTTTGTTTTGGGCTTTCTCTAAGTTGATTCTTTGCTAGAGATGGGTTATGATCAATTAATCCATCTTTGTCGATCTGATAAGGAAAGTACTTTTCACTTGACTTCTGCTCTTGTTGTAGTTCTTACCCTTTTCTGCTGCCCACATGACTACAGGTGTTCATTTGGAAACTGTTTCTTAGAAAGCCACTTAGATGAACATCTCCCATTTCTTTTGTTCCTACTAAAACTTTCACCCTTCTCTTATCCCAATAATCACTCCCATGGACGTCCTGGACCATGTCATTGACCCTATGTCCTTCTCATTTGCTGTCAAACTCAACATGCTACAGAGTCAGATTCTTCCTGAGAAACAAAAGAGGAAATCACCCTTAGCAACTGCCCCCCAAGGAAGGGTAGAGGGAGTGAGAGGAAAACCTGAAGGGGAGGAAACACGTTGGCTTTAGCAATATCTACTTTAGAGTTCTCTGCTGGAAAACTAACAGGGTAAAGTACTGTGTGCAACATGCATCACACCCACCACAAAGTCTCAGCACCAACTTTAAAGTCACACGAAGCTTGGTGATAAAGCAGGATGCATTTAAACATGGGAATCAACTGCAGAATCCAAAAATGCATTGCTTTTTTAATGCTAACTGCCAGTTTCAGAGTTTCTGGAGTGATGCAGAATAAGCTTTATGTCATATACATATTACTCTTGCTTTGTTTCAATGAGGAGCCCAAGAAGACCAAAAATAAACACAAAAGTGAACCCCAATGACCTATGCAGCTTACTGCTGTCTAGTGTCAGAAAGCCAAAGACAACCTTTGTTCTTGATCACTGGTAAGCCAGACCTGATGAGGGTGAAGGAGGTAATTGGGCAGGCAAAGGGTTGAGGGGTTCAGCTAGGTGCATTGCTACTGCAATTGCCTCTCTGCCTTGCCCAGAAAACATTATCACCGCAAGCAGGTTTTCAAAGGCGAGATATATTGCAAGTGAAAAGAGCTATCATTTTTAGTGCCAGAGAAATGCGGAATTTCAATACTTGACATTTGCAGTTACTATAGAGGTCTTAGGCTCAGTCTCATGGGAAGTGGGGAAGAGGCTTGAACTAGGACCAGCAGCTTATCCTCTGAGGTACAAAATACTATGCTGCTCCCTGACCTCCAATCTAGATATGCTTAGATAGGTAGAGCTCTTTTTAAAACTCATTTTTGCCCCTTTGGAACTGTTAGGAGAACATAGGAGTCAAAGTTTTAGTCACATCTCTCTTAGCCCCAAGCCAAGTAATCAAATGGTACCAACAGATGGAAAGAGTGGTTGCATGAAAAAAAAGAAGGTAGTAATTGCCACGCAGCAGTGGAGATGAGCATGTGGTCACCACTGCTGCACCTAGAGGGGCCACAGACTTGAGGGATAGGGGCTCTGAGAACCAGCATGTATGTGAAAGGGAAAGATAGGCCATAGGTATGAGCCATGAAGAAGTGGTGTGTAGGAGAGGGAGGGAATTAAGGAGATAAGGGAGAGAGAGATGAAGACTGGGGAAGGTGATAGAGAGGGAGAATGAGGGGAAGAATAAGCAGGAGAGAAGGTGGGGAGAGGAGAACAGGAGACTGAGAAAAAGAGAGTCAGAGGGAGGAAGGAACAGAGGGAGAATGAGAGAATGAGAAGGAGGAGGGGGAGAGAGAGAGAGAGAGAGAGAGAGAGAGAGAGATTGATTAGCTGATTCAAACATGGTTTCAATGTCTTCCTATGTCAAGCTCAAAGACACATTTTAAAAAGAAATTTTAAGACCTTCATCAGCACCTAAACAAGGCCACCAGCAGCTATTAAGCACTCATAAACTGAGCATGTCTCCTAAATGCTCTCATCACTGTAGACTGGGAGGGTTGAAACATGCCATAGTTTGTTTACAGGCCATCACAGGAGGATCCAAATTCCCCTTAAGTGTAAATGTGAGGAAAATGAATGCGAAAGAAGGGGAAGCGGAGATCAAAAGGTGGCTCCTAGCTGTAAGTAAAACATCCTGAGACCCGCAGACATTTGCCCTTGGAAAGTAGTCAAGGTCAAACTACAGCTGGTACCAAACAAGCAGGCTAGCACCATCTGGTCAGGGCCTGTCAAGAGGAAGGACCTACAGGAAGTGACATGCAGGGCTGACCCCTCCCACGATTCTTATCTCTCTGCCCCACACTGGAGGAGGTAAAAGAGCCTGACTTTCATGTAGGCAAAGACACCTCACATGAGAGGCACAGCCCCACTGGAAACCCCAGGGAGACACAAACCTAATGCTGCTTAAAGGCAACCTTCAACAATCACCTTCCCGGGCCATAAAGACTCCTTTATTCCATGGCTTAATTTGCTATTGATTGAGGGTTCTTTTTCCTAGTGATGCAGGAAAACATTTTATTTTCTCAGATGTAGGTGGGAGGGAGTCTATCCAGGGAAACGAAGAGAGAAGTTCTGTGCAGAGTGACAACATCATTGAGACAACGCTGCAAGGAAAAGCTGTCCACAACATCCTTAAATATCCACATCTGGAATCTGTAAATAGCTCTAAATTTTTCTATACTGGGGCTTTTTTTTTTTAACCTGGTAAACACTGACTATGCACCAGGATAAGTACCAAAAATTGTGAATGCTAGGTCATGGTGCAAAATATTATAGCTCTGTCTATACATCCATTGCTATGCAGAAGAAATTCTTCACTTTCTTTGGGCATTCAAAAGATTCTGAGACCATCACAATGAGGACACCTTCAATATAAGATAGAGTCTACCCTATCTTTTCCAAAGCCAATTATCTTTGAAAACTAGAGACATTTGTGGGAAATCCCCAAAAGGGACAAATCCTATGAACACTACCTCCACCAAAGGGGAAAGCTTAAAGACATTTTACCCTAAATGTGGCCTTTACAGCCATTGAAAGGCAATAGCGATCAACTATGAGTGTCCTAAAGTCAATACTATGGTTTAAAGAATGTAGGGATTTGTGCTCAGGAAAATCTACCAAAGTTGTTCCAGCATCTATGAACAAACATTACTGTGTAAAATCCTACAGACGGGCCATAAGTCTATGGCTGTCCTCCCAGATGAGCACAGGGCCTGATACATAATTGATGCTCTATAAATACTGCTAAGTGATGGAAATGAGCAAGTGAGCCCATGAATGAGCATCCCATTAAGTGAAGGTCTTCTGAGAAGTTGTAAGGATGACAGTGATGTCTGCAGAGGGCTGAGCTCCCAGGCTGTGGAGGCTTGCTCCCCTCCAAGGACATAGGAAAGATAAAAAGGGTGAGTGAGTGAGCTCTGAGAGAAAGCTACCCCATAAATACAAGGTATTGTTATTTTTATTTTTATTGCTGCTTCTGCTGCCTTCAGGGGAGGGGGGAGGATATTGGAATATGGCTAATTTTCTGCTTGACTCCAGACACATTCTAAATGACTGAGCCACATTTTATTTTAAATTGACTAATAAAGAAACCTCACACCCCACACCATTTCACATTTCCTTGGGTCGTTTAATGTTCCCACCTTCTAGAATGGCTCAGTCCTGAAAGTGGGGTCAGGGGTGGGTGGGCTGAATAATAGCTTGATGCACCATTATTTCCTCCCTTCCTCTATCCCTCTCTCCCTTTTTTCTCTTCTTTCCTTCCTTCCTTCCTCCTCTCTCTCTCCCCATTTCCCTCCCTGTCTAACTGCCTCTTTATCTCACCCTTTGCCTATTTCTTTGTTTCTGTCTTTCTCTATCTTTTCTCTACTTCTCTGTCTCTCTATCTCTGTGTCCCTCTCCCTTTGCCTTTCTGTGTGTGTCTCTCTATTTCTATCTTTCCATCTCACTATTTCCCTCTGACCTTCCCTCTCCACTTGTTTCTCTCCTTGTCTATCTCACCCCCTGCTTACTCTGTCTCTCTCTCCCTGTCTCTGTCTGTTTTCTCTCTCAATTTGACCCAAACAAAACACAAAAGAAGTGAGAACAAATATCACCCTGAATCAGATGCCTTGCCTTTATGCTCACTTAAAAAAATGTACGGCTTTTTGCTTTTCCATACATAAAAATAAATGGAAAACATTTTGCAAATGTCAAATGCTATATAAAAGGAAAAAATATGAAGGACACTGGACACATAAACAATGATGCTAATGACAAACTTTACCACTCCTAAAACACTCTCTGCCATGCAGATAAAATTCTGGAAGTTTATCTCAAGGGTCAGAAACCAGGTATATCAAAGGTAGAAATGTATTCTTGAAGAAAATTACTGTCCAGTTATGTCCAAATTATATTAAGGAAAGCAACAGAAAAAAATCAAAGAAAATCCCTCAGGGTGATTTGTAAGCAAACCTATGTGCCCAAAATGGTGTGAGGCATTACAAATACAATTTACAGAACAATAGAGGCGGTCCAGCTCAAATGCAACAGGCTCAATGAGGGAGGCAGATAATCAAACATGCATATGCAAGCAAGATAATTACTGATTATGATGTTATAAAGCAATGTGCTTTGATTGATTATAGAGAAGCTAAGCAGATAAGGGAAAGTCTCAATGAGAAAATAATATTGTGGTAGAGACCAAAGCCTAAGACAGGACTGCACACAGTGTTACAAAGAGAAAGCACAAATGCTCAGGAGTAGAACACAATCTTGAGGTGTTCCAGGAACTTCCCACAAGCTAGTGAGGGCTGGTGTTCAGACCTGATGGAGGAATGGCACAAAATGAAGCCAAAGAAAAACCCAGGGTCTGGACCTTGCTTCATGGGCATGGTCACAGGTCTGGATTTTTTTCTTAGTAACATGAAATTCCATTGATGCTTTTAATGGTGGGAATGGGGAAGGGGGATGACATTGCTATGGCTTGGGTGATGGATGTCTTTCCAAAGGTTCATGTATTGGAGACTTAATTCCAAGATGGCAGTGTTGAAGTGGTATGGGTCTTCCAGAAGTTGGGCCTAGTTGGGAAGACCGTGATCAAGTGGGGTCATGCCCTCAGAAAGGATTGAGGGATTTCTTGTAGAATACTGGCTAGTTCTTGTGTGTGTGCTGTTAGCATGTTTTATAACATGTTCCACTCATGTTTCCTTGCTTCCTAGTTCAACATGTGATTACTCCTCCATGTGTACACTCACCATGGTCATCTACCACAATGTGATGTAACTGAGAGAGCCCATTTGAGCACCATGTCCTTGAACCTTCCAGATGGTAAGGTTCATAAACCTATTTCCTTCATAAGTAGTCTACCTTAACTATTTTGTCATTCTGATGAAAATCTGACTAACACTGACATGATGAGATTTATAATGTCCAAAGTTCTCCCTGCCTATAGTCTGGAGAATAGGAGGGAAGGGAGAGGAACAAAAACAAAGTGTCCACTTAGGATACTTAGAGCAGCCACCAGGTAAGAGATGGTGGTGGCTTTGATGTGGCTGGTAACAGTGGGGATAGAGAGAGGAAGATGGATTTGGGCTTGCTCATGGATTGGATTTTAAGAACAGAACAAGGAGAGTGAGAAACTACAGTTGCCCATAAACAGATGGGTTGTTTGCTCCTTGTAAATACTTAGAAATGCCAAAGTTAGATTAGTTTAACTCAGTCAAAGTACATGTTTATTAACATATGGTCCTTTATCAGGTCTGGGGAGTCACAGTCCCCATACCTTCCCACAAGAAAGAAATGATCCTTGACTCCCTCTAACAAAATTATATTTCCATGCCTTGTGGTTTCATTGAATCCTACAAGCTTTTCCCTTATGTCATCCTTCACAGCTTTCATTAAATAATCATCTGATAAGGCGTATAGCTATCTCCCAAGCTTATTCTAAGGTCGATCAGAGAAGGGGCCCCATCAGTCTTGGTCAGCATCATATTCCCAGAACCAAGCACTGTGTCTGTCATCCCTTGGGTTCAGTGAAATGAGTAAATATTGGATGTGAGTAGATGGCCTGAAATTAACCAAGTCTCCAGGAGATGAAGGACAGGAAGCAATCTAAGCCCAGCACTAACACCCACCCATCATTTCCTGATATCCTCATAAGGAACCTCCTACTCCCTCCCTAGCTGACTCCAAGTCTAGACATGCCATTCTGATAAAGCTGAATCTCCTTGAAAGAGATGACTCATGGCTCAGAAACCACCTGGAGATCCCAGGGCCTGCTGAGGGTGGATTCCTGGCACAGCTCTATAGGCAGAAGAAGACTTCCATCTCATTCCCTCCTTTTCTCTCCCACTCCCATCTAAGACTTTGTACCTTAGAAACCATACTTAAATTCCTTCTAGAAATGGCAGTTCTTCATGGAATCATTTCACCAAAGAATGGCATGGAACCCTGCTCTTAGAAAACCCCAAGATGAACAGTTTGGCAACCCAGTATGAGCACTTAAGGAAAACACACTGTAGCTTAATGCTATATTGTCTATAAATATTTTCTGATTCACAACTCCATCTCTCACATTCAATTTCAAAGCTTACTATACAAGTTATCACTCTGAAAAATTCTCTGTTAAGAGTTTTGATAGCAAGTATTCATTCAGATACTGACAACGCACTACCTTAGAAAGGTGCCATAAACATTCACTCATTTGTGTAAAACCAGAAGGAGGCCCTCAAATTCATTCAGGTATTCACTCACAGTTTTCAAAGTATTTATTAAAGTAAAGTATGTGCCATATTGATGACTTAAACAGACAAGGCTCCTGTCCTTCTAGAACTACCTATAGACAATATAGCAATGAATATACAATTGCAAACTGAGGTAAGGGGCAGACAGATAATGAAGAGTATCCTATAATATAGAGGGAAGGGAGGCATTTAGATTGTTTGGTCAGGACCAATGACTATGAAAAGGCTTTAAGGAGGTGATATTTAAGACATGAGAAGGAACCTACTACTTAGAGAATGGAGGAGAAAGATAGACAGACAGAGTTAGTTACAGACAGAAGGAAACATGTGCTGAAGACTGGCCAAAACTGCTGATCTCCTAATGTGCAGGTAACCATTTTTTTCCTTTGTGTTCTGTGTCACACTGCCATGGCCACTTAGATATCTAGTCAGCAAGTACAACTCATCTCAGGCTCCTACTTTAGCTCCCTCTTTTCCACATCCCTCCCATTTACAAACTGACCCCATCCTTAGAGTCTTTATCTCTTCACCACTAGCTCACTCCCTAATATGTGGACACTTTTTCTCTATCCACCCTCAGCTCAAATAGCTCCATGCATGAAAGGTCAGAACCCCTTGTTTCCAAATCCAATTAATTTGTCTCTCAGTCTTAAACTTCTTCCCAGCCTTTGATGTTGCTCACCCACCCAGCAATCCTGCCATGTGCCCCCCTTCCTTTGACTCTTCTTCCAAGGTGAAACTGACCACAGTTGGCCCCTCATTACGTTCCTTTCCTAACCATGGCAGATAAAAACAGTCATAGTGGAGGCAACGTCAACTCTTATTGAGTAGCCAGTGGATGATGACTTTTACTTAATTTTAGTTTATTCTCAATTGAGAAGCCAGTATGGCTGGCAGCTACTCACTGACCAGAGAAACAGGCCTAGTCTTGATTCTATTCCATGGACATGCCAACCTTTGTGGGCTCTGGAGGGTGTTGCACTGACTATGGAAACCACTCCCAGTGGCCACTACCCTGGACATTCTCAGCTTGAAGACAGTTAGTTTTTCACTCTGTGCAGGCACAATACTGCAGCAACCTCACCATGACCAATCTTTGGGCTTTGCTAAGCAACACTACACTTTATCAAAAGTGTACCCAGGCAAAGAATATGTGCAATTCTTATGGATGCTTGCTTCAGATCAGAAGACTATACCCAAAGCCTAGTACAGACCCACAGTGTGCCAGAAACAAAACAGAACAAATAGTGCTGTCTTTGAATTATTTTATATCTGAACTTCCTGAAAAGGCAAATGTGCAGTTAAATAGACTGAAATAAATAGAAACAGGCCTCCAGAATAATTACAGGTTGTTGATTGAAAAATGTTAATCACGTCATATTAGGAGGAAGACAGGGTTAAATTGGTGAAATTTCAATTCGCTTAGGCCTTATCTCTTGTTGGAAAGAACCAGATGAGTAATCCTCAATATTCTTCAGGGATGCAGCAAACAGCAGCAATTAAATTAACAACTACAAACTTTATGCTCAGAGATTCAAAAATGAAAGATGGAAACACTTTAATTTTTCACAAGTTGTTACCTTAATTATCTGCTCATTGCTCTGTCTCTTTTCCCTCATTATAAAAACACCCCCTTAGTATTCAGGGATCCCTGTTATCTGCTGTAGCTCAGGAACAGTGTGAGAAATGCCATCGGAGATGCAAAGCCATGAATCTTACTTTGCAGGTGCTCATTGAGAGTAAATTGTTCTGCTGTGCCTAGTCTCTGTGTTAGTTCTGGAGAATGCTGACAAAAATCTCCACGTGCCTGCAAGTCATCTAGACTCTTGCTAAACCACGCACCCAGCAGGGTTGCTATATCACTTTAACCCAACTGCAGCCTCAACAAAATTCCTTTGGAGAACAGGATGAAACTTAATTGGTCAGGTTAATGAAACAGGATGAAGAGAGAAAGCGCTGTAGCAGACAGGGAAATAAGCAAGTATTCAAATTGAAACTTCTTTTGCTAACATACTGTAAAGACCTGAAAACAGGCTTATGGAAAGTCTCCATTATCAAGCGCAAACTTTGAAACCTTTACTTGGCTTTATTTGTTTTTATCTCTCAAAATGAGAGCTGCATTGTCAGCAAAGGAATCCCACTCAGATCAAGATAAATCATCTCTCTTGGAATGCAGCTAATCAAAATTGAAAAACACAGAGAGAGAAATCCAAGAGCTACCCCCATCAAGCTGGAGAATGCAGTCTCATGGTGATTTAACAGGGTCCCTGGTATCTGTGCATTAAAACTGCAGTCAGCACAAACACTACACACATGTCACATAACCCTTTACCATGAACTCAGAAGCTCTTTTGCAAATTTAGTGCAGTTTATGAGCCATCACCAGCAGCAGTAATCACGACAACAACTGTGCTTTTCATAGACAGGATTTCCACCTAGACTGTGCTAATGTGAATGAAAGCTAACTGGAATTCTTTTCCTTTTCTTCACTGAGAACCATTTTCTGGGTGGGGGGGAGGGGAGGTGGGAGGGGAAGATCAATGACGTAATTAAGAAAGTCAGCTAGCAACTTGGAAACTGTGAGGGAAATTAAAAACCACCCTACCAACCTACCAACAAAACCCTCGGCTGAAAACTACAATATGATCAAATGATTGTAAATCCAACCTGGAAAATGCATGAAGACATATCAATAATTGAATGCACCGCAGCCTCCCAGCCTGAAGAAATAATCACCATCACTATAAATCCTCTTCCAGAGTGATGTTAAAGTGTTTGACGGTTATATATACTCGGGCAGCAGCATCATTTAGTCCACTTTCTGAATCTCCAAAGTTTCACAGCAAAATGTCATCTCCCCAGAGAACGCCCTCACAACAAATTATTACCACAGCTCTATTGATCATCACCCAAATGGCAAAAATCTCAATAAATTTCATCTGGACCTTTACTGAAACCTCAAAAATGCATTAAGCCCCTCTCTGCTGACCACTGCGTTTATGATCGCTATTGTGTTTGCAGGGCACTCAATTTTATACAGCATAACAAAGTGCCAAGTGCTAACACAATTCCCTCCATTACCGAGGCCCATGTATTAAATTTAGTGAAGTACGATATCAGACTTCAAATATTGCAAGGCTTAGAATTGAATGCCGTAGAGCCTAATGTTATCAACCTGACAGATACACTGACATATTAAATAGCACATCATGTATTCATATTTGGAACCGATGTTGTTTTTCTGTTTAGCTGTATATTTTTTTGGATTAGCCATGATATTTCAAAATGAACAGTATGTTTGGTAGTGGAAGAGAAGTGACAGCAAAGAAGCTATGTTGGTCATTTATTCTTTCTCACCCCTCCACCCTCACTGCATAACACATCAGTTACTACTTTTCTTAATGATATGCTATTATACGTCTAGTGAAACTGTAAGTGACTCAAATAAATGTCGTTTTTTAAAATAAATAGTTTATTATTTTCTTTTTGCCTTCCACCAGTGTAAATAAGTTTTAAAATTATATCCTTATTCTATGAATAAAATGGAAAGCTTCTTTGATATTAATCCTATATCTCTCTCCTGCGTTAAATGAAGATGAGATCAGTTCTCTGCCTAGTATCTTCCTTGTCATTGATTCTTTATTGCAACAAGAGATACTACAAGGACTGACTGAATTTCCTTCAAACATTCTGCTTTTATTCCAATACTACTGAACCATTTTAGCAGCTCTCTTTTGAAAAACCAGGGACATTATGATATTCTCAGTCACTCATGTTTATCCCACACTGAAATGCACTGATCCACAGGCAGCAGAGAGTAGACATGGAATGCCCCAACAGCCAAAGTGTCTCCCATTCCCTTTCTATAGCTATGTACAAAACAATGTTGTGCACAAAATATAATTTTTCCATATGTACCGAATATAATTTTAAAAAATTATAAACTGTCTCTTCCCCTCTTTTTTTTGTTCTCAAACCTTAAGAATCTGATACTGAACTCTTTCTAGGTCATTAATTCTGCTACTAAAAACTGCATTTTGCATGCATAGGAAATATTGTGTCAAAATCTAGCTTTGCAATAATGAGGTCACTTCTGAGAATCAAGAAAATATCAGGGCACAAGAGAACTAATGGCTTATTTTCTCTAGTCTGCAGAGTCATCAGAGTCACAAGGACAAAAAGTGTGTTCTGTGCAAAATGGGTCCAGTTTTCATACACAGGGGACCTGTCATATTCCCACGATGCTGTGTCTGTTAGAATGGATTTCTTTTTCAGTTTTGATAAGCCTGCAGTTTCTAAGAGTTTGAGTACTTCAAACAGCTCATAGCATTGGCGTCATGCATCATTTGTCCTTTTATGACTGGGTGGTTTCACAGTACACGATGACCCTAAAGAGCATCCAAATTGTAGCATTTGACAAGATTTCCTTCTTTATTATGGTTGTGCAATATTCCCTTGTGTGTTTATACCATATTTACTTCATCCATCTATCAACAGACGTCTAGTTTCCTCCACCTCTCAGCTATTGCTTCAGTGAACATGGGTGTGCTGGGCATCAGTATTTTTTAAACCTCCCCCGATGATTCTAAAGTGAAGATTGGGTAAAGAATTACCTAAGATGGTGTGACATCCTTCACACTATGTTATAAGATAGTAGCCTTTTCAAAGTTGGATGCTTAGAAAAAGGGAGAATCTAATGCCATGTACACCAATAGTCACAAGAATATCAACGGCTCCTTCAAAGAAGTTGAGAGGCCCATTTGCACCAAAGTCTCTGGTGAGGTACACCTATGACTCTTGGGTTACCTTCTGTGGGAAAGAGAAGACTATAAGGAGGCTACATCTGTCACACCTGGGCAGAGCTCTCTGCTGGAGGGATGGTATACAAGAAAAATTTCCAGAGTCAAATGATCCTGGGTCAAACCCAAGCTCCCATCACTTTCCAGCTGTGCCTTCCAGGGAGTTCATCAACTCTCCCAGCTTCACTCTCCTCCACTGTAAAATGGAGATTATCAAACCTACCTGAGTAGAAGTGAGAGCAATAAAGAGGCCAGCCAGGACTTGAAACAGAAGCAAGTACGGTCAAAACAGAAGCTACTGTTCTTAAAATAAATAGGACAATTTCAAGTCATAAAGTTCTAACTTTTAAAATTCCCATCAGATTAAAAATAAGGGAACACATTACTCTGATTTAGAGGTGATATGTCTTCTCTAGAAAGGACTGGTCATAAAACTGAAGATGTGGGACCCTCATGGTCACTTTCTGGCACCCTTTAGTTATCTGTCAGGTTAGTAATTATATGAGGAAACTGGCATTACTCTTGACCTTCATTCTAGTTTTCACCTACTTTTTAAAAACATGCTGATAAAATTTGAACACAATATTCAAAGCAGGGAATTTTTTCAGGAATGGGCTTCCAGAACCTTGTTTATTTTATAATTTTTAAAGAAAATGACAATCCTATATTTATCAAGGAAAAGGGCACTGGGAACACCATTGGGTATAAAATCTCCATCTCCATCAAAAAGCCTAAATATTCTTACTAGTATATAATACATGAACATTGAATGACTGATTCATTTAATCATCCAAAACATACTTATTATGTACTCTCTATGGTTCAGGCTTGGAGTTAGGCTTTGGGTTAATGCAATGAGTGAGACAATGGTGCTTGCTTTCAGCAGCTCCTTGGTGGGTAAAAGGATTATGATCACCATTATGCTAGGAGTTACTGCAGCATGGTAGAAAGGCACTAAACAGAGACAACTGCCTTCAAAATGATGAGTCTTCAGAAATGAGGAAGACTAGACAAGGGAAAAAGTAAAGATCCCATACAAAAGGAAATTTATGAGCAAAAGCGTAGATTAGGGAAGGCATAGACAGACATAGAAGAATAAATATCCAATTTGGAATTGTTCACAAATAAAATTTGAAGCAGGAAGTGGATGGCAATGTTGAATTAAACCTATTAACTAGAAATTCATTCATTCATATATTTATCCTTCATCTATCCAACCATTAACCCATCAATCCATTCACCCATCCTTCCATTCACCAATCCATCCATTCACTCATCTATCCATCCACCTATCCATCATTGCATCCATCCACTCAATCATCCATTCATTTTTTCAAAGTAGGAAATATTTCTTTAGTTAGAAGTAGTGTCAGCCCCTGGGTATTCATGAGGAGCAACAAATTGTTACTGTCCTAAGACAATATGCTTGAGGCTAGCTTGTTAAACAGCAATAACCCACTGACACAAGCATGCTGTACCTAAACGTCATCATACTAAAATGCGGCTGATAGTTAATACAGTTATGTTTATATTTAAAAGTATTATTTAGATCAAAATCCTATTTTAGAGGGTTATATTGAAGATTGAGGGAAATAATGGGTTAGTATATACAAAGGAGTTAGAACAAGGCATTCACTGCATGTTACCATTATTTGAAAGAAAACTTGAGGGTTCTTTTTTTTTCTCCTTTCTTGGTAAGAGTGTTTAGGAAGGAGGTATTTGTATTTGTTTTCCACTAAAGCTACCCATTTGCTGGAAAATAAGCCTGAGCTTCTACAGCCCTTGAGTTTCTCCCCTATTCAAGAAAGAGCCTACCAGAGGATGAGGGCAGCAGAAAAAAGCTGAGCCAAGAAACAAAAACAAAACAGATTTCAGTCACCACAGTTGTATGTCTTTATCCAGCTTCTTCCTGGTTCTTGTTGTCATGTAAACCAATAAACTCATTCTTCGACTCTTGACTGCTTGAGCTGTGACTCTGTCACTTGCAGCCAAAAGTGTCCTGATTAATATCCTGCTTGATATAGTCCTTACATTCTTGCAAACTATCTGCGTTTTGAGTCAGGTCTTCCTAACAAGACTTGGCGGCTTCAGTCAGCCTCCATGGGGTTACAAAGAAAAATGTAGAAGACAAGAAAGGGGCTATTCTTTTTCTTTCTTTCTTTCTTTCTTTTTTTTTTTTTTGTGGTACTGCAGCTTGAACTCAGGGCTTGCACCTATAGCCACTGCACCAGCCCTATTTTTGTGGAGGGTTTTTTCAAGATAGGGTCTCTTGAACTATTTGCCCACTCTAGCTTCGAACCACAATCCTCCTGATCTCTGCCTCCTAACTAGCTAGGATTACAGGCATGAGTAACTGGTGTCCAGTGAAAGAGATACTTCTTGATGAGTATAGAACCCCAAGTCCAGTGAAAATTCCTCACCCTTCATTAGGTAAGCTCTTACTTGAGACTACCACCTAGCCAAGAACTCTCATTTCACTCCTTTGTAACTCTACCCTCACCTTATCCAAACCCTAGTTCAGAGCCAGTATACCCATTGCCAGTACACACACACACACACACACACACACACACACACACACACACAGAGAGAGAGAGAGAGAGAGAGAAAGTGAGAGAGAAAGAAACAGCTATGACCCTGAAGAAAAGTAAATCCCTATTGTTGAAACCTGCTCTGTTTATGCTTCAATAATAATGTTAATTTCTTCATTCCTTTGTAATAGAGTACCTATAAAATGGGAAAGGCAATAACAATTTAAATATAGGGGGTGATAATAAGTATCAAATAAGTTATTTATGAAATACTTAGAACCAGACCTGGCAGACCTGGTATACAGAAAGCATGTGGCTAGCTGGCCACTCCTAGTATCACTGTTCATGTTATGTTTAACATTATCCCCTCTCTTGCTATCACACAAGCAGTGTGGTATTTACTATGGATATTAGCATATGCTACGGAAATCATGAGTAAAGGGAAATATGGAAGGTTCTGAATAGTGATTTTATGCTTTGGAGGAGCCATCTGTACCTGCCTTACTGAGATTTTCTCTTCTGAAAGTATAGTTAGTCCTGCCCATAGGGTAGGACCCTGACCACCATTTATGACCACATGAACCAATTCACTTAGCTACTGCTATTTATACCAAATGGGCCAGGAAGGATCCATCAAAATCTGCTCCCCAGGAATTCAGAATTAAAACTCAGAGGTCACCCGTTAGTCATTTGAGGCTAGGACTGTAATAAGTAAATAAAAATTTTTGAGTTGGATTTTAGAGCCTAAAACCTATTCATTTCCCTGTACTGTAGTGATATCCATCTTTGATGGTGAGAGCTAAATAAGATGGTTTACGTGGGGCACACAAAATCATCCATGAATTGGTACAAAGAAGTACTCAAAACTATGCCATTCCTATTTTCTAAGGGAACTAAATACTTCATAATAAAGAACTGCTTAGCATCCAACAGGTTCTGAATTTGTAACAGAAAACAAGACATTTAGAAAGGACTTCTTGTGAACAAAACAATTGGTACTAGTGATGAGTGTCAAATTTTTTTGAGCAACTATTTACCTGACATTCTGCTAATGATCACAATGTATTATCTTGATTTCTACTCATGTCTTACCAGAAAGATGGCATCACCCTACCCATTGTAGAGATGAAGCTGTTGAAATTTAGAATGACTGAGCAGCAAACCCCAAGTCTTATATCTGGCAAGAGGCAGAGTTGGGATTTGAACTCATACAACAGGCTTTAAACCATCAAACCATCATGTACTATTGCCTCCCCCTTTCCACAAGCAAAAAACAAAACAGAACAAAAAAACCTCCCATATTGTCACTTTGGGTTTTCTTTAAATATCTCAGCTTCCACAGGATGCGCCCTTCATCCAAAACCAAATATTGTTCTTAATAAGCCAACCTCCTCCTTTCCATATGTAAATGTCTACCTCTGAGTCAATGAGCAACAGCTTGTTCGACTTTCCAGTCCTGTGAATTCAGCTAATGGCACTGCTTCTTCCAGGGCTTGGAATTTAATTAGCTCATAAGTCTGTCACTGGCTGGTGAAATATTTATTTCTCAGGAATTCACGTTAGTAATTTATGAATCAGAATCATACAGTAGAAGTGGGATGGAGACTGTTTCCCCACTGGCTCTATTTCTACCGGAAGTCTAGCCTTCCACGTTGCAATAGCTGTACTTATGCCTGCACTGCATCCTTTTCTGCATGTGGAGTAGAGTTTGTTTGGGGAAATTTGGGATTAGTTTGATGTTAATATTTTGGGATGAAATGTGAAGGAAGCCTTGTTGGAGATGGCATTATAAGAAACCTTCAAAAAAAACCCAAGTTATTAAAGGAAAGAGGAAAGAGGAGAGGAAGGAGAGAAGAGGAAGGAAAGGAAAGGAAGAAGGAATGCAGTATAGCAACTATGGGAAGAGTACAGGAGTATGCAGGGCATATTTCAAATTGCAAAAACCATATCAATGTCTATTTTACTGACAAGTCTATTCTCCTGATAATTGGTAAAAGTATAAAATACACTAGCCATTCTGGAGGATTCATGTGAATGAATATGTAGTTTCTAATGTGCATATCTCCTGACCTAGGAGTTCCATTCTTAGAAGTAGATAATAGGTAATCTATGCATAAAGACCAATGGAGAAGCATATTTACTCATTCAGGTATCATTGCTTAAGACATACACGTCTACTCTTACTCCTCTCCTTTCTGGTCTGCCCTGAAGGCTGTACGAGCTTCTTAAAATATAAACTAGAGGAGTAACCACTGTTCCCACACAGAATTCATCAGTGGCAAGTTCTAAATATGAAGCAGCATATTTCATACACTACTGGTAATCTATAGTTGCAAAGTGTCAGTATATAAATATAAAATCAGGCCAGCATATCTATGGATTCTGCATCCACAAAATCAGTTAATCATAGATCTAAATGTTTAAAAAAAATAGAGTGTGCTGTTCACAATAGCCAAGTTATGGAAACAATCCAGATGCCCTATGACTGATGAATGGATCAAGAAAATGTGGTATATATACACAATGGAGTTTTACTTAGCCACAAGAAAGAATGAAACCATGTGGTTTGAAGGTAAATGGATGCAATTGGAAGACATCATGTTAAGTGAAGTAAGTCAGGTTCAGAAAGATAAAAGCTGTATGTTTTCTCTCATATGTAGAAGATAGATCCAAAAGATAACACCCCAAAAAAACCCAAATATGATTATATACAAACATATTATGTAGAACATGTTTATAATAATGGAACTACTCTCGGAAACTTGGGGCGGAGGGAAAGGAAACGGGAACGACAGAGCATCAACAACACCATAATACAAAGATCTGTGACTGTAGAGGACATAAGGGTGCGTATTGAAAGCCATTGAAAAAATGGGGGGTGGGAGATAAGGGGTAAGGGAGAGCAATGGAAGGGGTTGAACAGAACAAAATAAAGTAGTCTCACAGTGGTGATACTTCGAAAAACACCTTTGAATATCGACTTAGATATTAATAACAAAAGACAGAACTGTAAAATAGTCTTGTCCTAAAATAGTCCTAAAAATAGACAGTATATGTGTGGGGGAGGTACTTGTGGGAGGGGAGGGGGAATGAAGGAGATGGTGAGGGAACATGGTGGCTGAACTTCATATACATACATGAAATAGAACATAGAAACTTCTTGGAACTGCTTCAAGTGAGGCAGAATGGGGGTTGAGGGGGAGAGGTGGTGGAGGAGATATAACCAATGTACAACATAAGCCTATTTGGAATTGCCACAATGAATGCCCTCTGCACAACAAATATATCCTTATAAAAAATTGATAAAATAAAAAGTAGTGTCCATAAGTGAACTAATACATTTTTCTTGTCATTATTCCCTATCCAATATAGGATAGCAAGTATTTAATAACAATTATATTTCATTAGGTATTAAAGTAATTTGGAGATTATTTAAAGTAGATGGCAGAAATGGCTTAGGTTGCATGCAAATATTATGCCATTTTATATAAGGGACTTGAATATCCTCAGGTTTGAGTATCTGCAGAGATTTCTAGTACTTACTCCTTAAAGATACTGAGGGCTGACTGTGCTTTGAATGAATTAACTTTAGGTGTGACTGATCATTCTCTATCATGTTTCTGTTTTTAATTTTGTTGATTTAGTATGAGGTATTTTGTGTTTTCTGTTTGCTTTGTCTGTTTCTTTTTTGTTTGCTTTGCTCTTTTTTTCTAGTTTCTTTTGAGAGATGCTTAGATTTCTGATGTGAGAACTTAATGTATAACATCAGCATTTCCCCTCTCAGCACTGCTTTACCTTCACATCATATCATTTTGTATAGTGTGTCCTCATGTTCTTTTAGTTTTAAGTGTAATTTCCCTGAAACCTCCTTTTTGGACTAAGGATTACTTAGTCTTTGTTGTTTAATTCCACATGCTTTTAAAATTACCTATTATTTTTAATATTACTAAATCCATGTTAAATTTCATTGTGTCAGAGAGAAGCTTAGTATGATTTCAACTGCTTTAAATTTGTTAAGGTTTATTTACAATCCAGAGTATGGCTTATTTTGGTGAACTTCCTATGTGGGCTTTAGAAGAACAGGTGTCTGTGGTTGTTGAGCAGTCTGGATTATCCATTGCAATAACTTTTTGGTTGGTTGATGGTATCATTCAGTTCCTCTGTACTAAGAGTCCTCAATTATGTTTGTAGGTTCCTCCATTTCTCTGTTCAGCTCTACTGGTTCTGGCTTTACCTTGCAGGTGTCAAATTTGGTGTCTGTACACTAGGATTACTTCATTCTCTTGGTGAACTGACCCTCTTTTTATCGTGTAATTCCCTCTGTGTTCCTGGTAAATTTCTTTACTCTGAAGAGTATTTTGACTGATATTTAGTGTAAGAGATAGGGTGGAGGTTATCCCAAATACTTCCCATCTTAATTCAAACTTCAAGTCCTTTGTGGGTTCTTACAGTGTCAGTTGACTTGTCTTGTCTACCATAATTTGAGTGCATTTAATATACTTTTTACTACTGAATCTCAGAGTCTAGCTTCATGTTCAGCATGCATTAAGTACTCAACAGTCTGATGAGTCAATAAGTAATTTCACCATGTAGAGTTATAATGATTGCTAATCAATTATGTATCTTTATCTGCCTATCTACATCCAAAAAGTTGACACACATAACACACACACACACACACACACACACACATATGTATATATAAATACCCATGCAAAATTGATGAAAAATTTGCTTCCTCCTATGTATAGTAAATATCTGATACTTATGGGTGGGGTTCGTGCTATGTGTTGCTAGTCTGAGTTAAATGCACACTCTTGCTCAGAGTTTGTAATACATGTGTTACATGTGTTACATGTATTGCAATACTTGATGGGATTATGGATGTGGCATATCTTTATAGGCAGTGGGTTTTATTTATTTACAGAGCATCCCACCTGAGAAAGGTAACCTAGATTGCTCCTCATTAAGTCCAACAGCCAAAAGAACTCACTAGTCAAGTGCATCCAATACATCTTTGCTTTCAAAGTCATCGAAACAGTCTTTTGCATCTTTCTAAAATGATACCATAATTGTAATAACAACAGCTACAAGATTAGAGTCAGTTTTTTACGAGCTAGGCACCAATCTAAATTCTTTTCTTCTTCCTTTCTGTACATGATTTTACTAGATTCTTGTGGTGCACTGATATTAGGCCGCTTCCTACCATGATCCCTGCTGACTTTTAAGATTTGGAATAATCCCTCCTCAAGTGTGGGTAGAAGCTGGCTTCAAACCAATGGTACAGTGATAGAATGTTTTTGGTGGTATGTATAAGGCTACATAAAATTAAAGACTCCTGCTTCCTGGGATCTGTCTTTGGGGTCTAATTCTGGAGTTTCTCTCTCTAGTATGTGTCTGTCTCTTAATCTCCATTTCTGGTTTTCAAAAGACAAGTTGCCATGATCATACAGCCACAAGGAAATGGGGGAGCTAGAGAGAAGGTTCCCTTCTAGTTGAAATGCCAATGAGAACCCATCCCTATGTGACACCCTCAGGCAGTGTGTGAGCTCCCAAGCAGAGGACACAGATAAACCACATGTGGACTCCTGACCCACAAAAGAGGTAATAATTTGTGTTCTGTTTTAAGCCACTCAGTTTGTAACATGTATGCACCATAGAAAACTAGTATAGTCCTTGCAAAAGCTCCACGAATTAACTATTGTTTCCATCTTTTAGATGAGGTAATGTAGATTCTGGTAGCTTAAGAAATTTTCCCCAAATTGCAAATTAAATAATCAGATGAGCTAGATTCCCAACTGAAAGATCTCAGACCCCAGAAATGCATTCTTAATCGTGTCATATTTCCTTCCTTCACATCCTCACACCTTACAGAAACAGACTCCTAGGTTGTTAATACATTATCATTGATTTAAAACTATTCTCAAAACTTTCTACTGAAAAATTATGAGTGAGGCTGGTGATTGAAAGGATCACTTTTCTCAATGATTTAAAAGGTGTCACTGTACCCTACAGATATGTACAATTACTATGTGTCAACTAAAAAGAAAAAATACGTTAAAATATAAAATACATCAATGCACTTGCTACAAAACCCAAAATACTTAGCACAGCTTACAAGTCTCAACATGATCTGAACCTTGGCTACTTTCCAACACATCACTTCTCTGACCTGCCTTTCTAGTTCCACTTCAACCTCACTGATCTGCTGACACAGCATGATTTTAGCTGCTTTTAAGCTCCATGTTTGGCACACTGTCCTCTCTATTGCCATTACTCATCCAACTCTTTCTTCGTTGACAGGTCTCATGGTAGACAATTCCTCCTCTAGGAAGCCTTCTCTGTCACATGTTCCCAAGAAATCCCAAATTTCCTCCATCTACCCCATATCATACATTATTTAAATCCCCTGTTGACCACTCCCACTTATCTGTTTTCTGTGTGGCATTACGTGCCTTGGCCCAGTACCATGTCTAGCACAGAGAAGGCAGTCAATTACCATCAGCCAAATGCATGGTGGGCATTCCCAGAGTCCTCTCTGTCTCAATTTCCTCTAATAGCAAACAGAGTGCTGCTTAATGAATCATCTAATGGCCATTCTGCTGGCATTCCACCAAGTCACATGAATTGCATTTTCCAACTTCCACAGTCCTTGACTGATGCTGTGGGCTTTCTTTTTTTCAAAATGTTTAGTTTTAAAGTCTAATAGGTTCCTTGAATGGAAATGTATAGTAAGTTGGAGCAGTCACAAATACAGAGCTTGACTATTTATTGCCTATTTATTTGCTTGTGAAATGAGGCTTTATTCCAATACATTGGAGTGAAGTGTATTCATTGCAATAAATCAGATTGAGAGGAGAGGTTGGGAAGAGCAGAGATGTTGGTGCATGTTACTACAATAGTGCTAGCCCCACTGGGAACTATGCACTAGAAAACATTTGCCTCAAAAGTACTTTGACCAACTTCTCCTGTTCTGCTCATAAGGGTAAGGGTGATGTCCCATCCCCCATTCCCAACTCCCCACCACCTCACAGGCTCTCCAAGTCACATGGAGCATCTGAGTTGGCAAGGGTTTGCCTGTCTGTCTTTCTGAGTTTTTTCTCTGCCTGTATATTCAGGAAGGTGAGAATAGGCGTAAAATGGAGTTTGTGAATGGAACAAAAAAGTGGGCAATAGTGTACTACATGCAGAAGGGAATTTCAGATATCATTGTTCCATTCCTCAGTTTCCTTAGCTGAAAGTGGACAAAATCTGGTACCCACTGAGAGAGTTGTTATAAGGATTAAATGAAAACAGCTACAGGCAACACTTAGCCCAGTGCCTGGCCCTCAATGTTTGCTGAATGTATGTGAGCTTTTATTATTGTTACCCTCAGCACAAAGCAGTTACAATATTAAGTCCTCAATAAATGTCAGGGGTTCTCATTCCATCACTGCTGTTTTTGTGCTTTCTTTACTGGCTCCCAGGGCAGGCATTTTACAAATGTGACAGGATGTCTCTAAGATGATGATGAGTCCTATCCTTATGTAACATCTCCTCTTGAGGATGGACCAGACTAATTAATTAATGAATACAATAAAGCATGATAAATGAGATTTTACTTCCAAGATTAGGTAATGCAATGGCTATATTTTTGATTGGGGATGAGTGGGTCTCTGTCATTCTCCCTTGAATTGCTCACTCTGGGGTAACCAAGTACCTTGTCATTGGGCAGCCCTCTAGAGAGGTCCAGGTAAGGAAGTGGACAGAAGATCTTCTTGACCTTCCAACAGCCATGTGAAAGAGATCAGTGATGAATTCTCACCTAATACAGCTTGGACATGGTGTTAGCCCCAGCCAATACCTACCAAAACCATGCAGCAAACAGGTCCTCAGATTCACGACCTACTATTGAAATGGTAATTATATAGCAACAAATAACTAAGATGATAATATTAATTTTTTTCCATAGAATTTAAGCTCTGTAAGGGCAGGGCTGTTGTATGTTTTTTTTTCATTGCCATAAAGTTGACATCCATCCACATTCCTGGCATATAATAAGTGTTAAAAAATGCATCTTTTTCCATGAATGAGTGGAGGTCAATGTAAAAGTCTATTAAGATGGGGATGTCCATCACTCACCTGGACCTTTTCCATCAGCAACAAAATGAAAACACACCACCCAGTATGGTGGCCTATTTGCATAATTCCAGCATTCAGGAAACTGAGGTAGGAGGATGATGGGTTCAAGGTTAGCATGGGCTACATAGTAAGATCTTGTGGCAAATTAAAAAGTTTAAAAAACGCAAAGATAACGTAAAAAAGGGAAAGATACCAGTTTTCAACATGAAAGTCTTGATGTGAAATGCTAAAAGAATATATCTTTTGGAGCCCTAGTGGAGGAAAGTTATGTAACATATCATTTTTAAATCATACTTACTTATATTCTTCAAACAAACTCAGTGGGTTGAAGCAGCATTCTTTACATACCTAATTTTGGCTAGTGTTTCCTTTCTTTCCTATTTTTCACCTTGAATCCTTTCCTCTGTTCCTAACAGTGGAGGTTTCCACTGTTCCACAGCCCATAGTACCCTCCTACCAGATAATTTTGCATCTTGGTTTGCAAAAAAACTAACCAACCAACACATGATGGGTATTCATAAGATCTTCGTCACACGTTGGATTTATGCAAGGCACAACAGTTACCACACTTAAAACTTAAGATGGCAGGAAAGAAGCCAGAGATGGGCACATACACAGAAAGGAGGCAGCTTCCAGGCAAACAGCAGAGCTTTTCCTGGGCTAACCCCCAACCTGGGGTGGGCAGTATGAAGGGAAAGGCTGCAGAGACTCATTCCAGGGGAAGGACACAGGAGGCTCATCACAGCCTTGAAGAGACTATGTTTAGGAGGGGAAGGCATTTCAGAAGCATTCAAATGACAGAAGAGAAAGATCTGGGGCTGGTGGAGATGAATTGGTGGTACTCAATTTCTCATTAGGCTCATGGTGTCACTTTGATTTGAAACCATGTTCCAGTGCTAATCTTCACAGTGCCTGAACACTTCTTGCAATGAATAGCTCTGGCTCATGCTTCTGTGCAGATGGCACAGCCCATTTCTATGCCTTTATTAAAGGGTACAATGAGCATATACTTCCTTCATGGTGGGAGGGGGGATTTAGAGTTGTTAGATATGTGACCTTGGACCTCCCTAGCAAAAAAGCACCTTCCCGAAGTGTGCTTTCATTTCTTAGTCTGGCTTGGATGGAAAATGCAAAACTTGTGAATAAGCACAAATAGCACTTTCCTAATTGTTTTTTAGTTTGTAACTTTCAGAACTCTGTGCAAGAAATGTTTTACCTCTGAAAAACAATTCACTTTTTTTTTTCCTGTTTAGTGAGACTGGGATTTGAACTCAGGTGCTCTACCACTTGAGTTATGACTCCACCACTTTCAGCTCTAGTTATTTTGGAGATCAGGTCTCACATTTTACCCAGGCCAGCCTGAACTGTGATCCTCTTAAAATGCTTACCATTTTAGCCACACCCCCAGCCTTTTTTTACTTTATTTTTCATATAGGCTTAATGGGTTCGCCCCAGACTATGATCTTCTTAAGATGGCTCACAACTGAGATGAAATTTTTGCCACATTTTAAGTGAGAACTCTTTGTTCATAATGCTTATTATTGATCCTATAACTATGAATTTATCAAGCACTCACCACGTAAACAGTAGAAGTGATTTTAAAAAGGCATAAAGCTTCTACTCATAGAAATACATCTTACAAAGAACAATTTACCCATGCACACAGAGGTATATGACCTGAGATCACCATATCATGAAGTATTGTTAATAACTGTGAGTATTTTCTAGTGGTGGTGGTGAAACCTTAATATTCATCACTAGGAGAGTAATGTGTAAACAAATGAGGACCCACCTATAATACAGGAGATGTTTAGTTTTTGAAAGAGCAAAATCTACTTGTACTTGTTAATGTGCAAAGATCTCCAAAATGTATTCTTGGAGTGGAAGGAGACTGAGACAGGAGAAAGTGTCTAGCTTGGCAGTTGATTCTAAAATAGTACACATTGCACATTCTCAACTTGGACTTGAAGTCGGCACCCAATACACTGTTGTTTCTATAGGTTTGCATGGTCAGCATCTGTGCAAGCATCACCTTAATTTGTAACCAGATAGGAAGCTACTTGGCGATTCTGATTTCTTCTCTTCAGGAACCTCAATAATTCAAGACTTGCATAAGGTCATAGGATGTATTTGTCCTAATGAAAGCAATCTCAATATGTATGTATAGGGTACTGGGGACATTGTCAATAGGTGGGGATGGAGAACACAGTAACTTTTTGCTTTGCAAGCATCTTTATAGTTTAAAGATGTCACAAGAGTCTTTTCCATTGAGCTGTGTGATAAAATTAGCCACCAAAGCCCAGAAAAGGTAGGGGCTTATGGAGCATGATTCTTACCAAAATGATGGCAAGTTGCCATCGTGGACATCCCTGCCATTCAGTCCATGGGACATCCTGCCTGAAGTCTCCTCAAACAGCTCAGTTCATCTATTTCTTTTTGACAAGTATATATTGTATATATTTATAGAGAGTTTAATTTTCAATTGACTGTGCTAGTTGAGATATTTAATTATCCATTTTGTCAGGGTCTCAAGCCTTCACTGTTTCTAGTTAGGTCTGATACCCTCAAGTATTCATGAAATAACCATCAGCAAAACCAAAACACCTTATGCAGGGTGCAAATACTGGTGAATGCACTCTCTGATTTGATTCTGTCCAGAAAACCTCAATTAAATCAGAAAGTAGCATTAAATCTCAATCACCACCATTATTGCAATTGTTACTAGTATTCCTGCCACACAGATAATGTAGCACAAGTCCAGAAAAGAGGAGTGATTTGTTCTTTGTCCCACAGCTAGCCAACTGCAGAAATAGTAAACTGGGTCTTTTGAATTCAGGTCTCAGGACCTTCTCCTTTGACCTGTGTGAAGGTATGCAAATATCTGTGCACACAGAGTTTACACAGGCTAGATTTATGTTAATTGAAGTAAGCCAGGCTCAGAAAGACAAAGGCTGCATGTTTTCTCTCATATGTGGAAGATACACCCAAAAGATAAACATATACACAAAGCACAAGTCATCATATATAAACTTATATGTAGAACATGTTTGTAATGGTGGAACTACTCAATAGAGCTTGGGAGAGGCAGGAAAGAAAACAAGAATGACAGTCAACAATATCGAAATGCATTATATCTGGGCAGGTAGAGGATATAACGATATGTATTGAAAACTGTTGAATAATGGGAGGTGGAAGGGAAAAGGTACAGGGAATTAACGGAAGGGGTTGAATTGACCAAAGTAAAGCCTAGTCACAGTGGGGATACATCGAGAAACCCCTTTGAACATTGACTTAGGAATTAATAATGACAGACAAGACTATAAAATATGTACAGTGTGTGGGGGAGAGGTACTTGTGGGAAGGGAGGGGGAATGGAGGAGATGAAGGTGAAGGAAGATGATTGGTGGGCTTCATATACATACATGAAATCTAATGATGAAACCTCTTGCCATTGCTTTAAGTGTGGCAGGGAGGGATTTGTGGGGAGGAGGTGATGGGAATGATCTAACCAATGTACAATATAAGGCTGTTCAGAATTATCACAATGAACCCCCCTTGTACAATGAAATATACTCCAATAAAAATTGAAAAATATTCAGACTCAAGCTTTTAAAAGAAAAGACCATAAACAGTATAGAGCTGCTTGTTAAGTTTCCAAACATAAGGTATGGAAGGTTCTGACTTGATGGACAGTATGTATTAAAAGAACGAGTCTGTTGACTGTGTACAAGATAAGTGGCACATTATGATTTGGAGTTTGAGTGGTCATGATTTAGGAACTTTAATAATTCAAGACGTAGCCTAGTGTGTAAGATCATAGGATATTTTTGTATCTAATGAAGTCAATCTTTTTCTTTCTTGCTATCTGTCTCTCCCTCCTTCCTCCCTTTTCTTATACACATTAACTATTTCAAGGGTTAAATCTGTAAGAAGTCAGGGTGAGAAGTCTATTAATTGTGAATGAGACCACCTGCAGTATCTGCTGAGTCCACAAGTCAGCAGGTGTTCAATTCAGCTGATCAATCTATGCAAGTGGACGATAGCCCCAGAATTATAACATTTATTTCCCTCTCCTGGAAGAAAAAAAATTTAAAAATTGGGCAACAGCTTAAAGACAAAAAGGACATAAAATAACAACCAGAATAGGTTTGTAAGCACCATGTCCTTTTGGACTAATCTAATCTTCCTCTGCAGAAAACGTTTTATATGTGGCATAGGTATGAACCATTTGCATCCCAGCAAATACTTAGTAATTTACTTAGAAGGCTTTGGGGGAGCAGACATTGCTTCACTTGGCTTACGACACAGAGAATAAGCTGATAAAATGGATATATTCGGGGAGCCTTCCATCTCTCATCACCCCTCCCCCCAGAAGTGGAATTGTAATACACATGGCACACATTTAAAAATGTAATATAATCAAAGGAAGCTTTATTCTTACAAAGGCTATTAAAAGAACTAAGTAAATTCATACAGTATAATAAAAATGATTTATTTACTATGAGGAAAAAATGGTATGGAAAACAGTGTAGCTAAACTCCATCTGCAAAACCAGATTCCCATAGAATATTAATCTTCATTGATTAGCTTGGAAGAGAAAGAAAGCTCTACTCTTTCCTTTGCATGGCATAAGTTAATTCAAACACTTCAGTTTGACAAAGCCTTGTCTGATCACATTGAACTCCTTAATTCCGAGCATTGCAGAATATTCTATTTGCTTCTTGAAATCATCAATTTATGTCCAACCACATCTGTAGGAAAATGAGATTTACCAAATGTTTCAAGATAGGAAGCCACACTTGTTTGGCTTGTAGATGAGGGTAGTTTTTCTTAACCTTTTCTTTTTTATATACTATGCCCTCTCAGGAAAATAAAAAAAAAAAAAAGGAATCAAGACATTCTCCCATTAATATTGTACGATATCAGTTTCAGGCAGCACATGGATACGCTCGTGTGAATCCACAACCAAAATTTAAACTCTAATTTTGTATCCTGGATGCCCCTGGGTAATATACACACATCCTTTACCACCCATTATTGCTTTGGGGCTAGAATAAACATAGATATTTCAGCATTCAGTTGCTAATTTTCTCCTTTGAAACAATCATCCTGTAACATTATTTTCACAATGAACAAAAAATTCAAAAATCTTCTGAGACTATTGATGCCAGGTTCTGTTTTGTTGGCCTCTGCCTCATTTAGCTTTGGGGAGTTAATATAGTTTAGGTTACACTGTGTTCCAAATTAATACTCCAAATGTCACCAGAACAACTCTACTAATCTTTACGCAGGGAGATTGCTCCTTGTTATTAACTGCTGTGCACTTGAAGGCCTTGGACCTTACAGGTAAAATGACCAACTAAGCATACCCAGCTTCTCCTTAAGCCTGAGCCTTGTATGAATTTGTTCATTTCTTGACTCTGTCCATACGTGCTGCCATGGACAGGCAATTTCATCTCTCTTTTGCTCATGTCCTGGGTTGTAAATGATATTATTAAAGGTTAATAATAATTCCTATCACACTTTATAATTTCATACTGGTTGGTGAGATTATTTGCCATGGGTCTTTGTCCATGGCATGAAATTAAAAATCCAGTGAAGGTGGTGATGACTTGGTACCATCATCCCATCACCCATCACGTATCATAATGCTGAAACAAAGCACCATCCGTAGGTGCTAAGTGAATGAATGAATGAAATTATCCAAGGGGTTTGCTTCATTGTTTTGGTTAGGAATCACCTCCGTTCTTTCCTCCACCTTTAGTTGCCATCTCCTGGAAACTCCTGCTGCTACAAACAGAAGAGGAAGTGCCATATCCAAATAGTTACTTATCCCTTACACCTGGACTTGTTTGGTCTCTCCTTTTCTTGCCTCCAACCTCTAGGAGCCCCTCTGCTTAGCCTAGTCATTCTGTCCCACACTAGGCTCACAGGTGTCCCCCTTCAGGGCCCAAAGAAGCTCACTTTCCAAGAAGGCTGTATCCATCTGGAGGCCTTCTTCCTTCAGGGCTCCGAATTCCCTGAGGGTCCTGCTAGGCAGTTTGGGAATCATTAATTTGCAGGCGGGAGGCAAACCTGATGACTGTGCTTGACTGCAAGAATTGCCTAGCCTTTTCTTTCTTTGTTTCAGGGCATGATGAAGGAGAAGAGAGATAGAATAGAAACCTTAGGAAATTTCTGCTTCTGACAATGATAAAATGTCTCAAGATAATAGTAGAAAATCTATTTACATGCTTTACTTCCTTACTTTAACTATTTATCCACCTTTAAAATTAGTTTTACAAAAATGAAAACCTAATGTACACATTTTCTAAGTATTTAAAAGGATTCAATCAGTCATCTTTTGCCATTCTAACACCCCTGCACAGAAACAACTCTTGAAAACTTTATGGTCTTTTTATTCCTTTCTAAAATATGTATCTGTATCTATCAATCTATCAATCTATCTATCTTCTATCTATCTCTATAACTCTATCTACCTATATATTTATCCTTTATATTTCCATCCCATTGAGAAATGGGAAGCTACCACACATAATATTGTGCATCTTTCTTTATTCCCCCTTTCATCATATGCCTATTTGTTCAATGCCAATGCATATACCACTCTATATCCAGTACCTAGAAGTGTTCCTTGGCAACGGTAAGTGTCTAATAAATGCTCACTTGATAAATGGATAAGTAAATGTTCTATCTGGCCTATGTACATTATAATACCTAAAAGTCACATATTATATACTATTCAACTTGTGCCAACTTTCAAAGTATTTGGGAAGGAAGCAAAAAACCAAACTGCACTCAAAGTAAATAGAAAGATACCCTTATTGCCCGGTGTGGTGGTACATGACTGTAATTCCAGCCACTTGGAGAGTAGGAGGATCCCCATCCAATGCCAGTCAGGCAAAACTATGAGACACTATCTGAAAAACAAACTTAAAAAAAATACCAAGGTGTGGCTAAATGGTAGCACTCTGGGCCAGCAAGAGCAAGGCCCTGAGTTCAATCCCCAATACCACCAAAAAAAGAAAGAAAGAAAGAAAAAAAGAAGCAGCTCTTTATTGTTAACAAGAAAGACTCAGACGTGTGGAAGTCCCTGGAACTTGAGTTTGCTATTAATTCCCCTCTCAATACTTTTGATTTCAGAGTTGATGCTCACGATGACCATTAGAGATTAAATTACACTGAGCACAATTTTAGTGAAGTGTATTTTATTTTACTATAATTAGCTAACAATTGACCCTCCACACATCTTATTTCTGGGATTTGAATGACTAAAGAGCAAGTACCCTCAATTCATCTTTTCATCTCTCTGCCTCTTGCACCCTGTCTTTTGTCTTTGACACTGCCCACTGCCATTTACTTTTTCTTGGCTAACTCCATACTCTAAAATGCAATGCAGAGAAGAAAAGGAGGAGATAAACACTACATTTTGCACTGGAAAACACCCTTAACAACCAAGTGAACATATCTTCTAGACTTCAAATAGAGAAGATGTAGTGGTTATTGTTAAATGACTTGATGATCCTTTTCAAGCACAAAATCCATGGAAAAATAACTAAGAGGCTTGAATTATGTGCAGACTCAATGGCTATAAAAGTAACCCCACCTACCCTATGATTCCATTTATTTAAAGTTTTAGAAATGGCAAACTACTGTCTGTGGACAGAGGCAGATCCATGGCCAGGGTCTTGAGAAGGGAAGGAGCAGAGAGCTGAGGTGAGGACGTCACTGGATCAGGATGAGCTTTGCTATCTATCTTGACCACTGAAGGTTTCGCATGTGTGTGCAGACACTTTACATACACATGGTTCATTTTATGTTGCTTACACGTCAATAAAGCTGCTTGCAAAAAATAAAATAAGCCCTCGTGAATAAGGAATACGGTGTTACAAAAGGATTGAAAAATTCTAAGGCATGGTCCAGCCTTAGAGTGGAGGACCTCTACCATTTTTGAGCTAATAACTTGCTATGCTATGATTGTCTGCCTACTATCTGTCTGCCTCTAGAAGGCTTTAAAATATGAGAAAAAGCCCTCCTTTTGCCCTCCAACTTTATCAAACATGGCCCTCCCACTTGCTTACTGTTCCTAGTCATTTTTTTTTAATCTACCATCTTTATTTGCTTCTCAGGCTCTGCATTTCTTGCTGACTTTGCCTACAACATTCATTCTTCTATGGCAGCTCTTCACGTGGTCAGTTCTCTCACTTTCAGAACAGTCTCACATGTCACTTCCTCCTAAAGGATGGTTGTGGTTGCTCTCCCTTCAAATTCCATTTATGGCCTTCATAGCTTTTACTACAGGCTGCAATAATGAACTCAATGATTTATTTGGGTTGTCTTTTTGACAGACTGTCTCTTACACTGGAATCCCAGCTTCTTGTGAGGTAGGTTCCTGTCTATGTCCTTTTTGTTGCATGCAAGGAACCATTGATTAAATACTGGCTTAGCTAATTAACTGATACTCTATTTTGTTGGTCTGTGTATTTCTTTAACACTATTCAGCACACACTCGTTATGCTGGCTTAGCTAATTAATTGATACTCTATTTTGTTGGTCTGTGTATCTCTTTAACACTATTCAGCACACACTCTTTAGGACACCTGCTAAGATCACCCCCTAACTTAATAATTCAGTGCTGACTTCTTAGTGGCAGACGTTCTGCATCATGGTTTCATATCTAAAGCACCTAGAACAGGGCTCACACATAGTTCATTTTCAATAAATATTTGTTGAATATAATTAAATCATTGCACAAGAAACAAAATGATGATTATTATATAAGAACCTTGATGCAGATGAATCAAAAGAAAAAGTCCCAACAGAAAACGCACATTTAAGCAAAACACAATGGATAATGCTGAAGCAATGGCTAGCTAAATTGTAAGAGGATTCCAAATAATTAAGTTTATCATGTACATTGCCAGGGTTGTTGTTTCTTTATCACCAGAAACAAAATAATAAAAACAAACAATATAAAGGTGTAACATACTTTTCAATCTGATTCCAGACTTTGCCAATTATCAATGAACCTCACCTCTGAATCACACCAAGCTGTCTATTCTCTAACTAGGATGGAAAATAGTTATTTCTAGAGATGGAAGTTCACACACATGCTTACACACTCACATGTAATATCATGTACCTGGTAATTAAAGTGGAGTGCAGAGGATGACTAGACTCAAACACATTCTGTTGTCATAGCTCCTGAGGCTGCTGAAAACCCAGCAAGAAGTAAAGAGGAATTCAATGGGAAGATATCAATTACTTGTAAGTATTGCAGAACTTTCAGTTCCATGAAAACCAGAAATTTGTGTAATGAGAAATAGGAGTGAGAGCAGTTTCAGAGAACTGTCATAGTTAAGAAAAAGACTAGGCAGGGAATCATTGCTGCCCTAGCCTGACATCTGTCACCCATTTCCTCCACTCCCTCAGCCCCCACCCCACAGTGGAACCAGGCCTCGTCAACTCTCAGATCAGAAGATTCTAGACAAGAAGATCCATGATCTGGGATTCAGGAGAATTCATGTGGCCTAGTTTTGGCCAGTCACCATATATACTGCCAGACCAATATGATTGGTTAGTGGATATGCATGTAATTTAACCTGAGCCAATAAGAAGCACTCCTAGGACTTCTGCATCAAGTTTAAGGCTTTGAGACAGAAGTGCTGTCTTTCAGCTGGAGGTGCCTAGCAAGAAGAACATAAGTTTAGAGCTCCTGGAGTCCACTGCAGGGATGCCTATATTAAAGAAAAGAAAGAAGATCTGAGAAAAGGAAACACACACACACACACACATGCATGCACACACACAGATTTCTGAGAATACATCTAACTCTGGGTGTAGCTGTGCCTGAGATCTACCTCTTTGACTTTCCATTTTGCTTACCAGTGAATCCTCTGCTTGTGTGTATTTCACCTAAGTCTCTTTGTGTTGGGTATTTTTTCCATCCACAACTGAACGAAGGCTAAACTATATTCAATAAAATATCAAGTGGTTGAACAAAGTGAAGATCAGAATTCCTGGGCTTAATATCCTTGTCTCCATTGGCCATGAGCGTGTAATCCACATGGAAAACACTTGTCTTATTCTTGTCCTTGTCTAGATACCCACACAGTGGGTACTAGACAGTCTAGTAGCAAGATGTCCTGATTGAGTACAGAAACCCAACATTTTACTCCCACCTTTACTATTAATTATTTGGACAATCACATATGCCACTGGTTTTGAATCCAGGATCTCAACAAGGTATTTTTATTCTTCTAAATCTTAATCTCTTTTCAGATGAATTAGCTTCAATTTTCTTCCATCTCATGATTATAAAAGTCTTTTTTGATCTCCTGATGGGGGTAAGGGTGAGGGTCTAGATTAATTTTGAAGACATTCAAGCCACAGTTTTCCTTCCCCATGAGCAGCTGTGTCAACCAACATAGCCTGTGTTACACCCTCAATTCTGTTGGAAGGTGTGGGAGGTGGTGACAATTTTGAGGCCAATAACACTGTCTTCAGCTGTCACTAGCCAAGAACTTCAATACGTGAATGCTGCTTTTATCATCATTTATTTTGGCCCAAATTTTCATACAGATACAGGTACACAGCTCCTAAAATTGCACATACCCCTCAACTGACAATGGGGTTATGTTCCAATAAATCCATAATAAGTTGAAAATATGAGTTCAAATGATATGCCTAACCTAACATTACAGCTTAGCCTAGTTCACCTTAAACAAGCTCAGAATAATTCCATTTGATGGTGTTGAGTGAACCCATCAAACCCAAAGCCTATTCTACAGTCAAGTGCTGAATATTTCATGTAATTTATTGAATACCTGTATCCAAAAAATGCTGACAACACAGCCCAGTGTACAGTGTTCGTTGTTTGCCCTTGTGATTGCACAGCTGAGTGGAGCTGGGGCTCACTGTCTCAACTCAGCTACGCACGAAAGAATATCCTACCGCATATCGATAGCCTGGAAAAAGATCGGAATTCAAACTCAGAAGGTCCTATTGAGTGAATATCACTTTCGCATCTTTATAAAGCTGAAAAAAACATAAAGTGAACCAGAGAATTTGGTGACCATCTGTACTATTTTGCCAGTGGTGGGTTGCACAACTGCTTTGTTAACAAATGATGTTAGATTTTTGCATGTGAAAAAGAAAAGGAAATTCTAACTTTTTTTACTCTTGTTATTACTAATAAAGGGCAAATCCATTATTGAAGACTTGGTCAGAATTAATTTTTCATACTACTAATTTCCTTGTATCTTGCCATTTAAAAATAATCTCCAAAATCCATTATAATTATTGAATATTTTCCCCAGAAAACATATGTATTTATGTGATAGTTTTCACGCATTTTGGATATCATTCTTCTTTCTTTCTTTTTAATTTGTCTTAATCAATAGACAGAAGATTCCACTTATGCATGTATATTTGGAAGAGAGACTCATGTCCGGAGCAGATATTTCTCTGTGTTCCTTACATTTGTGAGGAGCATTTGCAGACACTCACTAGGTAGTGGTCCTTTCTTATGGCTGAACAGTAAGGTCCCTTTACGTCTTGAATCTGGTTGTTTCTGAACTGTTCTTATGCACTTTAAGGTTTTCCTACACAAATTCTGGTACCACCATGCATGCTTGTTATTATATTCAGGAGAGGCATATTAATTATATTTTTTCTTATGTAAATAACACATATATAAATGAAAAAGTCAAGACTACAGAAAGGTAAAACCAAGAAATCAGTCATATGAACCATTCTCAACATTTTGGAGGGCATGTGTGTAAGGCCATTCCTGTTCAATATACACACACATATTTATATTCATATATGTATGTATGTATGTAATATATATATATATATATATATATATATATATATACACATTTGGAAATGAATTATAGTGAGTACAAGTTCTGAAAGGGGACTTCCTGGGTTCCAGTCCTAGTTTCTGCTACTTATTAGTTCACAAATTTTGGAAATTCCACATTCTTCAATATTATCAAATGCATATAATGGGAATATTAACTTTCTCATCGAACTGGTGGGCAGTAACTATATAATATGTGTTAGAGCTGACCATGGGTAAACATGTAATGCAGGTTAAATATCATCATTGATTTTTATGCAGTTTAAATGAGAACTCAAATATATGCACCTTGTATTTTCATATCAAAACACACTGCATTTCCAAATTCAAAAGGACTGAGCATGGCTGTTGGCCTCCTTGAGAGAGGATAAGGTCCAGAAGGACCTCAGCATCCTCATTGGCTCTTACACCCAGCACCAGACTCAATGTCTTGTCCTGAAGCAGCAATCCAATAAATGAATATCTACTGATGGAACTACCTTGAGATTAGACATGTCACAAACTCAAGAGAACAAAAGTTCTAGAAATCAAAGTTAATACAAATGCAGAAGGATGAAGGCATTGGTTCCACTTCTCCTCTTAAAAAATGATATTTTGGAAAGAAATGTGTAAATCCTTAAGTGGATTAACATCCAGTAATATCTTGGGTGAATAGCTTGCAAAGCCCCCACACTTTTCAGAAATATTCTTCTGTATTATTTATGTTGGCATAGATAGAATTAGAGAGGCATATGCAGAAATAAATCAATAGTAGATAAATAAGTATGTGGACAGAAAGATAGATGAGTAGAGAGGTAGACGGATATGTTTATGTACATGCATGCATGTGCACATAGGTGCATGTCTATACACACAAGCAAAGCTAGCCTCAAACCTGAAATTTTATCATCCATGCTCCCCATGAATGCTTAGTCAACTTTGATGCTCACAATATACTTGTAGCACTCAATTGAAGTGCATGCATTTTTTTGGTCTGCAAAATTCTTTTGAAATTAGACTGTGTTTTCTAATCTCAAAAAAATTGCTGGTTGGATGATTTTCATTTATTTGTAAAATGACAAGTGATACTTCATTTTTTCCCCCAAAAGGTTAATGTTAAGTCTCCAAACTTTATAGATTGCACTTTCTCCATAAAATAAACTATCGTATGCTGGTGTGTGCAAGATTAGTGAAAAATGTTCATGCTGTCGAAAATAGATGGATTTTGCATTTCAACCTGCCAAGTGCAGTGTCAGACCCAATCAATCGATCACTGCATAATTATTATTGCAAATGATCCATAACCATGCCGCAAACCTTAAGGGGAATTTAATGAACCAGTAAGCACATCAATAGTAAGATCTACTTTGGTCTCTATTAAATCTCATGATTCATAAATATCCTGGCATGTTTTATTCTTTTCTTTAAATCCTGTGAAGACATCGAAAGAAGTGAATGCTTGAAGGAGACTATTTAACACTTCACTAAAGACAATTCTAAGGCTCTCAGTAAGATTGAGACTCAATACAGAATCCCTCTTCACATACAGACTAATGGAATCCAATAGTCTGTGGATGTATGGAGTACACAGTTCCTATACAAAGTTAAAATCGAAGTCGGCATTTTCATTTTCCTTCTTCAGTTTGAATTTCCAATAGGAAAGCACCAAGAAACAGTGGCTGAATTGGGAGCCAGTAACTATGAGTGAGATGAGTGTTTCTTTTTGAAGAGGGAAGGAGTCATAGAAAGGAGATTTTTTTACCTACTCCTTTCTCTGACCAGGTCCAGTCCAGTCTGAACGCAAGCATTGGCAGCTAATGTAACCTTTAGGCAAAGAAAATGGCACCTGTGTCTCTAGGTGGATGCAGCTCAAGGCTGTGTTACAGGCATGGTGAGGGAGGAGAGATGGGTTTCAGCCCTAGCAGATCCTATTTTCAATGCCTTCTGCAGCTCACCAATTGTACAATCCTTGGGTACGGGATGTAGACAAAGACCAGGGTCAAAATGTTTAAAATTCTGAAATTCCTAGCTCATTGGTTAGTGAGCATTAGCTAACATCAAGAGGAACAAGAAATCATGTCATACTTGGGAACAGCACTTGTGTATAGCAAACACATTTCTAAAAAATTCCGTATTTTGATTGTCTACTTCTCTACATGCCTTAAAATAGTGTTGTCACATTTGTCTTCTAACAATCTTCCAATAATCTTTCATTTTAGTCCTAATAGTTGTCACATGACCTTTTCAAAAAGCATCACTTTTCAATACATGATCTGCTTCGTCTCTGTGATGCTTTTGGCTGTGTAAACACATGTTCTTTCGTTCTCTTTCTGAGGCTTTCTTCCCCTCTAAAATTCTCTGCTCTCACTCATCCATGCACTGCTCTGCTGTAGTCTGTAATTACATTTTCCAAGACCCTGGAACATAATCCAGAAATTCTTTGCTATCATATGAGTTAATACTTTTTCCCTGAAACCCCTTACCTTCAATGCATGGCACAGTCTCCAATCCCTTAAGCCCTCAATACACAGCACAAAGGGACAACACAAATTTCTCCAAGCTAAAGGATAGCTGGCACAGCCCTTGACTGGGTTTCTACCAGTGCCACATTAGTGTAGCAGGAACAAATTCCTAAACCAGAGAGTGGGTGCTGCACAGGCTGGGGCATGCCTACGTGCACAGCTTCTTGAGAACACTGACCACATGACTGAGGGAATCTTTTAATTTCTTAAAAGTACTCTGTTATGAGATTATTGGCTTTTAATCTCTTCTGAATGAAAAACCAAGACAATATTTACTATATGTAAACAACTTTGTACCAGATGTCCTTGTATATAAAAATTTTCCCAGTATCTCTGAGTATTTTCTTGTGAAACAATCATTTACCAGCCCAATAAATATAAACCACTCTTAAAAAAAAAAAAAAAGCAAGGAAACCCTTAATACTGGCAAATGGGCCTCTAAAATGTTTAGCCATTTAGATTCCCACCAAAAATACATATGAGTGTGTCTTCTTACACCCTAGACGCTCTCAGTAAGTTGCTCTATGTACAATTTTTCTCAATTTGACAAATATGTTGCTTTATCTGACATTGGGGAGGACGAACACAGTGTCCTGTTTATGGCCATTTGATTTTTTTCTCCCTCTGAATTGCTGTTTAAACTCATTTGCCCACTTTGTATATTTTTAGGGTATTATTATTCATTTCATTAATATTTATTGTGGACTATATTAAGGAAGAAAGTCTAATATCCAACAATAGAAAAATCAGTAAATAGATTACAGTACATTCAAATGCTAAAAATGATACAACTTTTAAAAAAATTAGTAATCTCAAAAATGCTTTTGAAGTAATTTGTATATAAATACTCTTATACTATGATTCCAATTTTGCAGAGAAAAGGGTACTCAAGTAAATTCTAGTGTATGAATACTTTAAGGAATGGGAAATACATCAACATAATAATAGCCATGAGTGATAGGTTGAAGAGATTGTTGCTCTGATTTGTATTCCAATTTTTTATATTACTCAAACATAAATTTTATTTTCAGAAAGAAGGTAACCATTATTATTTTTCTAAGAAGAAACTTCATAAGGATTTTGCTACCCATTTTTAGAAACACTGAGTTCAGCACTCCATATTAATTTATTCTTTCAGAGCCTAAACATGAAAACTGCTTCCAGCTTTAGTTTTCTTTTCATCTCTCTCTAAAGCTCTTTTTTTTTTTTCCTTCCACCAAGAATTAGTAATGGGGGAGGGGAGGGGCGGCAAGAGTGATGGTAGGAAGTCTCACATTTCAATGCCAAATACTGAGCTGGGCACCACAACTGGTTCTATTTCTTTCTCCTTCCTCTTCCAGTAATATCCCCATTTTAAAGAGGAGGTAAACAAAACACCCAAGATCACAAAGAGAACCTGGTACAAAATGAGTTTGCACTCATGCCCGGGTGTCTCCAAAACCTCTGGTGTTGGAACTATTTCTCACTGCAGCTAGAGAGATGGGTCACTCATGCCCAGCGTACATCTCCTTCATTCTGCACCCACACATATGCAGAAGATGTATGTATTTAGGCTCCTTATAGGAATAATGCTATTAATGTTGGTAACTAACATTACCAACTGCCCTTCTATGATTCCCAGTACCTCGAATGCAATACATCATTTGATCTTCACCACAACCTTTGAAGAAATGTTCTAGACAAGGGTAAGGTGTGTGAACTATTTAACCAGCACTACAATCTGGGCACAAGGAACCAAAAGGAGGCAGTGACCAATCAAAAGGCTGCTGACTGTGAGGAACCAGCTCAATGCCAGTTGAACGCAGCCTTGGGCACCATTTTAGAGACGGAGAAATGGAGGACTTCAGTCATCACCTCTTAGCTGAGTTTTCAGTTTCTAGGGTTTTAGTTATCTGTGGTTTCAAAATAGTAAATGGAAAATTCCAGAAATATAAAACCTATAAATTGGGAATAACCTTTACTATAGTATGTTGCTGTAATTGTTTCATTTTAATCATTGTTTTTGTTAATCTTTTAAAGTGCTTCTTTATAAATTAACTTTATTATGGGTATGTAAGAATAGGAAAAAATATGTATATATAGGTAGGGTTCAGTACTATCTGGGGTTTGGGCATTCACCGGAGGTCTTCCCCTGCAGATAAGAAGTAGGACTACGATGCATTCAAAGAATAGTAGAATTCTACTGATTTGAATTCAGCTCTGCCTCACTCCAAAGGCCATATTCTTGACCATTATAATATCTTATCTATTCAGCAGAAACTACTCTTGATAAATGACTGAATCGGTTTAAGAGTGGCCAAATACATGTTTGTAAGCATGTGTGTGTGTGTGTGTGTGTGTGTGTGTGTGTGTGTTAATTTCTTTTCATAAAGCAAAACTTGATAGCTTTTTTTTTTTTTTTTCATTTTTCTTTTATTATTCATGTGTGCATACAAGGCTTGGTTCATTTCTCCCCCCTGCCCCCACCCCCTCCCTTACCACCCACTCCACCCCCTCCTGCTCCCCCCCTCAATACCCAGCAGAAACTGTTTTGCCCTTATCTCTAATTTTGTTGTAGAGAGAGTATAAGCAATAATAGGAAGGAACAAGGGGTTTTGCTAGTTGAGATAAGGATAGCTATACAGGGCATTGACTCACATTGATTTCCTGTGCGTGGGTGTTACCTTCTAGGTTAATTCTTTTTGATCTAACCTTTTCTCTAGTTCCTGGTCCCCTTTTCCTATTGGCCTCAGTTGCTTTAAGGTATCTGCTTTAGTTTCTCTGTGTTAAGGGCAACAAATGCTAGCTAGTTTTTTAGGTGTCTTACCTATCCTCACCCCTCCCTTGTGTGCTCTCGCTTTTATCATGTGCTCATAGTCCAATCCCCTTGTTGTGTTTGCCCTTGATCTAATGTCCACATATGAGGGAGAACATACGATTTTTGGTCTTTTGAGCCAGGCTAACCTCACTCAATGATGTTCTCCAATTCCATCCATTTACCAGCGAATGATAACATTTCGTTCTTCTTCATGGCTGCATAAAATTCCATTGTGTATAGATACCACATTTTCTTAATCCATTCGTCAGTGGTGGGGCATCTTGGCTGTTTCCATAACTTGGCTATTGTGAATAGTGCTGCAATAAACATGGATGTGCAAGTGCCTCTGGAGTAACAGTCTTTTGGGTATATCCCCAAGAGTGGTATTGCTGGATCAAATGGTAGATCGATGTCCAGCTTTTTAAGTAGCCTCCAAATTTTTTTCCAGAGTGGTTGTACTAGTCTACATTCCCACCAACAGTGTAAGAGGGTTCCTTTTTCCCCGCATCCTCGCCAACGATAGCTTTGATTTAACTTTACAAATAAAGAAATGGCCTAAGAGTTTTGCCCCTTTACTTGGTTGTAAACACTGAAGGCTTCAGGGAAACCTTGTGGCTATCATGTATATGAGAAAAAAATCACTCCTGTATCATTCTCCATCTTCCATTAACTAATTGTGTTCCTTTTCTCATTTGTAGCACTTGCCTCTTTGATTAGCCTTTTAATTTAGCACATTAACAACACTCTCTTTACTTGAATACTCCATCACTGAGCTCATTTAAGTCAAATGCCCTTGAAGATACTTGAATTCCTAAGGACACTAGCTATTATTAAACTGTTTTGTATTTCTGATTCTCAACCAAAAGTACCCCATTACTGGATGAAGCAGCTCATTGTGTGAACTGCTGTGATCATTCAAGGATTTCCCCATTCATTCCCCCATCCCCCAACTCTACACAAGACCTCAGAGTTCCAAAGTAGTTCACATTTTTCTTTTTTCTTTTTCCTTCTCCCCTCCCCTACCCCTCACTAGATAAATAGGCACCAGCAGCCTGCTGACTCAGGGCTCCTTGCAGGGCTCTGAGGGTCAGGTTTCTTTGCAAACTTGAATCACAGCTCCATGCAGAGAAGCACTGAGCTTAGTGCATAGGTTTGTTTGTGTCCTAGGACTGGCAGCAAAGCTGAAGTGGGTAAGATTTGGTTATTTGTAGCAGAGAGAGAGGAGTTTAAACTCCTATGGAAGGAGGAATGGCTACTCAATTCAACTCACAGGCATATGCACCTGCACACACACACACACACACACACACACACAGTTCTCACTCCCTTACTCCCCAACCCCTGCTCTGTGGAGTCCTCTCCTTGTTCTAATTCTAGGTTGCTTCATGACAGATATAGAATTCTGACATGGGGGAGTGGTGTGCAAAGCAACCTGAACTCCTATTCTCTGGTTCCTGCCTACATCACAACTGTTTCTCAGGCCGTGCTCCTCTCGCTGTGAGCCCTGGCTCGCATGGACCTCTGGAGCTTCTTGCACACGGCCTCCTCCTTAACTTGCTTCTCCCCAGTATCCTATCTCACAGGGTCTTCCTGACCCTGGGCTCCGTGCTAAGATGCCTTCTGGGGAAAGTCTTGACTGAAATCTACCTTTTACAACACCTCTCCCAAGAACCATTTTCTATTTCTCTGTTAGACTGCATTGTCAGCTGTCATTGTAATGTTTATTTATTTGCATCAGTAGCATCTGTTGTTTTTGCCTAATTGGCATTCATTTCTCTTTACTATTTCCTGGGAAAACACTCCTTTCCTACCATCAGTCCTTGTCCTTTGAAGGTTGTCTATTCCCAGGTTCCAAAAAGTAAGTGTTGATTTCCCCCAGCTTGGTTGTTAAGTCTGAGGTACTGGTTTAGGAATGGCAGTGACTTGATCTTGGACCAACAGAAGGGACCTCTGAATTTGGCTTGGAATCTACTAGCTCTTGGCTTAGTCCAGTGCGGCTGCTAAAACCATGGGATGTCAGCTTGAATGCCAGTGGCCACCTCAGTGACCTTGTAGGGGGCACACAAAGGAAAACAGATCAGAGAAACTGAATCAAAGTTTCAGTGTCATGATCTGAGAACATCCACCAGGTCTTGGATGTCTATCAGATATGTGAGCCTGTGTATTTCCCTTTTGAACTTAACTTGGTTCTACCAACATGAGTTTTAGCTACAATACTTCATTTACATGGTTTTTTTTTTCCATTTTTTACTTTTGTTTTGAACACTTTTTGTGTTCTATTTTATCTGTCTCCTCAACTACACAAAATGTCTATGAAGATTGGAATTATGTCATATACACAATGTCTTCCAAACTTAGCATACACAATATCTGATTCATTGGAAGCACTTGATAAACATTTCTAACAACAACAAAAAAATGAATTGATAAGCAAATATCCACTTGCATAGTGATCCACCAACATATCACAAGCATAAGCATCATGGACAAACAAAGTTTGAGCTCCCAAATGTTGTGCGCCATGACAACCAAGCAGAGAGAAGGCCCTGGGGCGTTTCCCATATACAAGAACTCACAGTGTAATTCAGAGAGAGGGAGAGAAAGAAGCAACAATCAAATTCAAGAAAGCATATAACTCCACGGGACTGATAAAAATTTAACCATGTTTTCATTTTGTCATGAATTCTATTAGGACAGAACATTTTAGTTAGAAATTATTAGTGTTGTCTACAATTTTATAAACAGATTTGCAAATAGTAGAATTGCAGCTTAGTAAGATTGTTTCATCCTGGGATGTTCAACCTCAATGAAGGTTTTATCTGTCTCCTTAACTACAGTTAAGTACTATGAAGATTAGGAGCATACCATGTTCCCTGTGCCCCCAGAACTCAGTGTCACAATGTCTGGAAAACTAAAACCTGTTCTGTAGGTATTAAGAAACAGGGCAAATTTTTGAGTAATCCAAGAGAACAGATATTCCAAATGTTTTCCATAGCCATAATTTAAATGTCAGCAGAGACATTTCACTCAATTTCTCCCTCTTTCTCTACCTCTCTCCTCAACATGTGCACATAGCGACACACACAGTCTTTCATATTGCATGCTTTTCTCAAGTCATCTCTCATCTTAACCGTATCGCCTTATCCACCAACAAGACACTGGAGTGCAGTGAACACTGTCAAAAATCAACCACAACAAAAGTAACAAAGAAGTCACCACACCAAGGTAACAAGTGCTGTTAACACAAAATGTAAGATTTGAAAGTCTGACTTTAAATGATAAAACCAGTGGAATATAAGATGTAGAATGCAAAGCAGTTCATGGTTTATTCCACTCAATCCACAGCACTGCTGGAAAAAGCATTAGATTCTCAAAATCATTTCCAAGTCTTTCTCTTCTTACACCTACCTTTCCTTCCCAATTGCTTTCATTCTATCTAAGACATCTTAGGATAATAAATGGAAAACACAATAGTGCAATTCTTTCTCTACTTGTCCTAAAAGCTTCAGGTTCCTTGATTGTCAAAACAATGCTCTATTGCTTCCCGAAATTATCTTGTTGGTGTTGAATATCAATGGGGACACAAGAGTTGTACAGAAATTAATTTGGGTATGTTGTTCAAACCTGCATCGTTTGATCCAGTGTTTGCCTTGTGTTTGGGGGAATTTTCTAAAGGTATTTGAAATACCATTCAAAATGTAAAAGGAACAATAAGAGGACATTCTACATCAAGTCCATTTTTATTGTCTTCCAAAGATGAAGAACATGCAAAGCTGACCAACTACCATGTATAAATAATAAAGCCTCTTTAATCTTTTCTTATTAGTACTCATTATTTTTGCCTTAAAAATAAATATATGCCTCACGTCTGTAATCCTAGCTGGATGGGAGGCAGAGGTCAAGAGCATCCTGGTTTGAGGCCAGCCTGGCAAAATAAAGTTTGTGAAATCCTGTGTCAAGAGAGAAAAGCTGGGCTTGGTGGTGTGTGCCTATCACCCCAGTGATGGCGGGAAAACTAAAATAGAAGGAACAAGGTCCGAGGTGGTCTAGGTAAAAAAAAGCCAGACCCTATCTCCAAAATAATCAGAGTAAAAAGTGCTGGAGGTATGGTTCAAGCAGTAGAACACCTGCCTAGCAAGTATGAAGCCCTGAGTTCAAACGCCAGTACTGCCAAATAATGATGATGATGATGATGATGGTGATAATAATAATAATAATAATAGTCAGGAAGGAATGCAAACTTGCTGCTTAGAGTTTCCTACCAAAAGAACTAGCCCATTTTTAAAAGTTTTGCTTCTTCAAGAAAGTGCTATGTACTTGTGACACTATGATTTTTTTTTTTTTTGCTGGAATCTTCACACACAAAATTCAACAAGTTCAGTGTCATTATTAGATTGGAAAAAAAAATGGACAGGGTTCTATGATATGAATCACTTCACAGGCAAAGAGGAAAGTACGTGTAACCAAAATTTCAGAAAAATCCAAAAACATACTGATCAATTTATATCAATGGCTTCTGAGTACTCAAGCAAAAAATAAGATATACAACCTCTGCCAGAGAGTCTACGGTGAGCAGAGGCCAAGAATTAGTAAGGCACAGGGTGAAGATGTAAGTCAGAAGGAGCTTCCATTCATCCACTTTCCTTCCATTCAGCTAACCTGTTACCATTCAGCAGGTGGATAAGTGAAAATACTTACGGGGCCAAGTCCTCTTCTTCTACCTGTAGGGAATCTATATAAGTGGGTGCTTCTTATCTAAAGATACTGGTAAGTTTTCCAAATGTTCAAAAATATCTTCAAGAAACATTACATATATACATGGATATGTCACAATGAAACACCCTATATTGCTATCTTATACAAACAAAAATGTCTTTTTTCAAAAACAGTGAACAAGAAGGTAAAACAGGTCATGTCTCTGGGGTTGGTACCAGTGGGAAGGGGACGATATAAGAAAAGGGAGTAGAAGGGTGAACATGGTAGAAATATTACGTACTCATTTATGAAAATGGAAAAATGAGAGCTGTTAAAAGTGTTCTAGGAATGGGGGGAGGAGGGATAAAGGAGAATGATGGAGGGGGTGAGTTCATCTATGATACATTGTAAAAACTTCTATAAATGTCACGATATATCCTCAGTAAAACAATAAAAATAAATAAATAATTAAATAAAAATGAAACATTGCCAATGTGCCTTATACTAGTGCAGAAGAGGAGGTGGGCTAGGCTTGGGGAGGACCTGGTGGTGGGCTTGCTTGAAAGAATGGAGTGTTGAGGGCCTCTGGACTGTTCCTGATAACACAGGGACAGTAGTGGAGAATCAGCATAAATTACAGTCACAAAAGTAAAGAAATAATTACAATGTACACATCATCACAGTATCCATTTTTCTTACCTCTAACTAAAGTATATAGTGATCACTGCAGGAGCCAAATGAACTTGCTACACCAATAGGACTGAAGTTCTGGACCATAATGCTTTGGGGGAACAGGACTCATCTTTGTGATCCTGAGGCATTTTGCTACAAAGCAATCCAGTCCTAGAAAATATAGAGATTCTGAACTTTGGGATAAAGAACTGAAATCTCTATTCTCTCCAAATCAGAAATGTTTCCTTTGTTTGCTACAGGCAATTTTGAGCACAACTTCCCACAAAAAGGAACATTCAGCTACTGGGTCAACTAACTTAGAAAACAACCAGACCACATTTGGACTACCATTGCCCCAAACTGGAAATAAAAATTGAAAAGAAGGATGTCCTAGCATTAGATTTGGCAAAAACGGAACACATATCTCAAGCCAGAGAAAATAAACTGCAAAATTGTAGTCAACAGGTGATTAATATTAACAATCAAACCTATTCGGCTCTCCATAACTGGAAACACATTGTCAACCTGTTATATAGCTGCCAAGAACCAGCACTGACATATATTATCTGCTCAGTGAAGACTTAGTAAATAACCAGCAAAACTAATAAATGCATGATTAGTGAACATATTCATGCCATGCTAGCAGAAAGAATACACAGTTAAAGAACTGATAAGTATATTTTAGACTATCCATTCATTGGACCACGGTCTACACAAATATTGAAGAGGGCAGTTGTAGAATATTTAATGCACGACATGTTAAGTGATACAAGCAGGTTACAAAACAGAAAATTCTAAAGCACTGTGATCTCATTTTTATGCAACAGAATATTCCCTCTCAGAGGCCTTGTTTTTCTTCTTATTTTAATGTATCCAAAATTGAGATGTTTTGCAATTGATATGGCCTTTTAATGTGATCGCACTTCTGCCCCTCCCCCACCACAGCAGAAACACACAGCAAACCCTATTAATAAATCAATGATGTGCTTTATAATTCTTATTATCAATGCCCTGGTTTCTCCAAATTGAGGCAATAATGTGTGTGTGCATGGTTTAGAGAAATATCTTTAGGTCTATAACTAGCATTGGTATTGAGACAACTTATATTTTAGGAGCTAGAAAAGTTGGAGCTATTCATTTTCTTCTCATTGACTAATTTTACTACAAAGTAAAACGTGTACTGTTTGTTGAAGAGGAGAAAGCAAATGTCAAAACAGAACTCGAAGATGTCTTTTCTGCCCTAAAAGCTTAAATTAAGTTAGCATGAAGGCTGAGGTGTGGCTCAAGTGGTAGAGCACCTGCTTTACAAGTGGGAAGTCCTGAGTTCAAATCCCAGCACCACCCAAAAAAAACCAAGTCCAACTGAACTAAATTGGCAAAGACTGTAGAACATAAAATAAGTAGTCTGTATCTGTAAATCAAGTCACTATACTTTGCTCATACACAAGTCTTAGAATGTGGGACACAGACCAGTAAAAGCTGTAGGCATCCAGATGACAAAAAACAATAGAGAATTCAGAGGAGGTTCCCAAATGCTGGGGATGAGATGGAAACCCAAGAATGACCCACAGTTGAGTTTGGCTAGTTCCTAAGTTTTAAGTAGTTAAAGAAGTAGAAGAGCCTGGTTGGCGGAGTTTCTGCCAAGGGCAACAGTGAGAGATTTGAGATTCCCAGGCTTCTGTGGGAGGAATGATGCATTAGTGTTCATTCCCTTTTTTTAAGTGCTGCGGCCATATTCTTTTTTTTTTCTTTTATTATTCATATGTGCATACAAGGCTTGGGTCATTTCTCCCCCCTGCCCCCACCCCCTCCCTTACCACCCACTCCGCCCCCTCCCTCTCCCCCGACCCCCTCAATACCCAGCAGAAACTATCTTGCCCTTATTTCTAATTTTGTTGTAGAGAGAGTATAAGCTAACGCTTAATGTTAAGGGACTTAATTCACCCATCAAAAGACACCGTTTGACAAAATGGATTAAAAAAGAAGATCTGCGGCGGTATTCTTAAAGGCGGAGACGACGTTGCCTACTGGACTCATGATTTGCCAGTGTCTTTCCAACAACACTCATAAGGGCACCACCGTACTCATTGCCTTTCTCCTCCAGCTTTAAGGCTAGGTATATGTGTATTAAAAGATGTTTCTGAAAGCAGTAAGAAACTTACAAAAATTAAAAGTCATACCTGGGAGTGCTGGGACCACATGCTATAATCCCAGCATTCTGGAGGCTGAGGCAGGAGGATGGAGCGTTTGAGGCTAGCCTGATCTACGTAGTGAGACCCTGTCTAGATAGATACATAGATAATCAAAATATTTTAACTACAAGTGAAAAGAAGAGAAGGGTACTTCATTAGCTAAATGAGAGATGTGAGCAGAAATAAAATGGAGATGGTTCTTCACGTTCAGGGAGCAAAGAAATGAAGACAAATAAAAGGTCAAAAACACACACTTCCTTCCTTGCAATTTAAGTTGGGATCATTTGGTGCAGGATTTGAAGAGCGAATGGGGATAAATGGTACTTTATCTCTGAATTAGAGGGTTGAGTGTCAATTGCCAACTGGTCTGCCCAGCCCTGGAAGAAGCAGTTTAACTCTATTACAAAGAACATCAGATGCTCTTGGTGTGCTTAGAGACCAGGATGGCTAAAAAGGATTTATCAAGCTGGGTGTGGTGGTCCCTGGACCTGTGATTCCAGCACACTGGAGGCACAGCAGGAGGGTGGGGGGTTCCAGGCCAGCCTGGCACAAGACACTGTCTCTGAATGAATGACATTATATCCTTTTGTGGCATGTGTAGCCCAGGGCCCAGTTCAAACAGGACCTCAGTAAAAGTAACTTCTGTGCTTTTCCTGGAAGTTCACAGGAAAGGCTACTTCACTCTCTTAACTGCATCTTACCCAGACAGGGTCAGCGAAATTAACTTTCTTTTTTCCCCTGTCCTTGCTCAGAGAAAAAAAAGAAAAGAAGTCCAATGAAAACTACTAATTTTATATTTTTTGTAGGAATGATTTCTTAAGGAAATTTAGGAAACAAAGTAATGTACAAATGTTGGAAGGGGCTAAATGATTTAAATGTTATGAGTCTGGGATTATTCAGTCGGACCGGCTGGCAGGGGCTATGTTTCTATTAATTGGTATTATTTCAAAGCATTCCCTTGCCCTTCTAATCCAGAAAAAGCAGGCGTCCTACAGTAAAGTGACGGAGTGTGTACAGACTCTGCTCCTCCCCCAACAAAAAGTTTTCAATCTGAATAAAAATGCACTGGTTGCATCATGTGCCATTAACACAGACTGGAGCACATAAAGAGCCTGCTTAAGAAGTTTAAGAAACAATGGGAGGATTAAGCCTGATATGGATTCTG